>NC_085988.1:52935040-53535040 GCF_030014385.1 Trichomycterus rosablanca | reverse complement strand
GTTTTTATTCCATTAATTTTTCTAATAGTTTTTTATACTTCTGACAGTTTCTCTCCCAATTTCATTGCTTGTGACAACCTACATTCAACCAGCATTCAATGTGTCTGTGCTCAGTCTATTACAGGGGTTGTAATAATTAATTTCACTACTTTTTCAGTCCAAATATTAAGTATCACAGATTAATAGAATAGAATGCCTTTATTTGTCATATATACATATACAGACGTACAGTACATCGACATTTTTTCTTCGTGTATCCCAGTTTATTTGGAAGCTGGGGTCAAAGCGCAGGGTCAGCCATTGTACGGCACCCCTGGAGCAGAGAGGGTAAGAGAGGGAAGCCACAGTTGGACCCTTGCTCAATGGCCCAACAGTGGCGGCATGGCAGAGCTGAGATTCAAACGCTCAACTTTTCAGTTAATAGACCAAAGCTCTACCCACTAGGCTACCACTGTCCCTAATGTTACTTTCCTTTATAGATTAAAATATATCTGACCCATTTACTTACAAATGTTGCTACCCCTCCACCATTTCCTGTTTCCTCATCATTTATAATTGCATCTTTCCCATATAATACAAAGTCCCAATGTGGCTTTAACCATGTCTCTTGTACACATATTAAATTAGGCTTGTGTGATACATTTGAGACAAATGTTTAAATTCTTGTCCATAAGTTGAAGGTTTCTAGCATTACACTGCAGTATATCTAAGACCATGAAGCACTGCCAGCAGTTGCTAAAGATTTTTTTCAGCTAACTTTTCTTTCAGTACTTCTTTTCTGTTTTCCTGTCACCTTAACCATAAACAAACTAATTTTTGTTCACAATTAGCATTTTCCTTAGCTGCAATCTTTTCACAGCTTCCACAGGGTCATTTGCTGTTTTCTTAGTTGCCTGGTTTCAAAACATCTCTCACCCTATACACTTTCCTCACTGCTTCTGCATATGTTATCTCTTGAGGAGCCTTCATTTGTTGCACCTCCATTGCACTTTTGTTGGCTTTACAGCCGCAGTAGGCTGAACTGTGTTCTCCTCCACAGATGCAGCATTTAAGTTCAGCTCCTTCGCACTATCCCTACTTACAGTGGGGCCAAAAAGTATTTAGTCAGCCACTGATTGTGCAAGTTCTCCTACTTAGAAAGATGAGAGAGGTCTGTAATTTTCATCATTGGTACACTTCAACTATGAGAGACAAAATGAGAAAAAAAAATCCAGGAAATCACATTGTAGGATTTTTAAAGAATGTATTTGTAAATTATGGTGGAAAATAAGTATTTGGTCAATAACAAAAGTTCAACTCAATACTTTGTAACATAACCTTTGTTGGCAATGACAGAGGTCAAACGTTTCCTGTAAGTCTTCACCAGGTTTGCACACATTGTAGCTGGTATTTTGGCCCATTCCTCCATCCACAAATTTTCTATGGGGTTGAGGTCTGGAGACTGGCTAGGCCACTCCAGGACCTTGAAATGCTTTTTACGGAGCCACTCCTTCGTTGCCCGAGCGGTGTGTTTGGGATCATTGTCATGCTGGAAGACGCAGCCACGTTCCATCTTCAATGCTCTCACTGATGGAAGGAGGTTTTGGCTTAAAATCTCATGATACATGGCCCTGTTCATTCTTCCCTTAACACGGATCAGTCGTCCTGTCCCCTTTGCAGAAAAACAGCCCCAAAGCATGATGTTTCCACCCCCATGCTTCACAGTAGGTATGGTGTTCTTGGGTTCTTCTTCTTCCTCCAAACACGACGAGTTGAGTTTTTACCAAAAAGTTCCATTTTGGTTTCATCTGACCACATGATATTCTTCCAGTCCTCTTCTGGATCATCCATATGCTCTCTGGCAAACTTCAGACGGGCCTGGACATGTACTGGCTTAAGCAGGGGGACACGCCTGGCACTGCAGGATTTGAGTCCCTCTTGGCGTAGTGTGTATACTGATGGTAGCCTTTGTTACTTTGGTCCCAGCTCTCTGCAGGTCATTCATCAGGTCCCTCCGTGTAGTTCTGGGATTTTTGCTCACCATTCTCATGATCATTTTGACCCCACGGGATGAGATCTTGACCCCAAGGGAGATTATCAATGGTCTTGTATGTCTTCCATTTTCTTACAATTGCTCCCACAGTTGATTTATTCACACCAACCTGCTTGCCTATTGTAGATTTACTCTTCCCAGCCTGGTGCAGGTCTACAATTTTCTTCCTGGTGTCCTTCGACAGCTCTTTGGTCTTGACCATGGTTGAGTTTGGAGTCTGACTGTTTGAGGCTGTGGACAGGTGTCTTTTATACAGATAACGAGGTCAAACAGGTGCCATTAATACAGGTAACGAGTGGAGGACAGAAGAGCTTCTTAAAGAATAAGTTACAGGTCTGTGAGAGCCAGAAATCTTGCTGTTTGTTATTGACCAAATACTTATTTTCCACCATAATTTACGAATAAATTCTTTAAAAATCCTACAATGTGATTTCCTGAATTTTTTTTTCTCATTTTTTCTCTCATAGTTGTACAGTGTACAGTGGGGTCAAAAAGTATTTAGTCAGCCACTGATTGTGCAAGTTCTCCTACTTAGAAAGATGAGAGAGGTCTGTATTTTTCATCATAATATTTTTCATCAGCCCGTTTTGGGGCTGTCGCTGGGCAACATGGACTTTCAACTCCCTCCACAAATTTTCTATGGGGTTGAGGTCTGGAGACTGGCTAGGCCACTCCAGGACCTTGAAATGCTTTTTACGGAGCCACTCCTTCGTTGCCCGAGCGGTGTGTTTGGGATCATTGTCATGCTGGAAGACCCAGCCACGTTCCATCTTCGATGCTCTCACTGATGGAAGGAGGTTTTGGCTTAAAATCTCACGATACATGGCCCCGTTCATTCTTCCCTTAACACGGATCAGTCGTCCTGTCCCCTTTGCAGAAAAACAGCCTCAAAGCATGATGTTTCCACCCCCATGCTTCACAGTAGGTATGGTGTTCTTGGGATGCAACTCAGCATTCTTCTTCCTCCAAACACGATGAGTTGAGTTTTTACCAAAAAGTTCCATTTTGGTTTCATCTGACCACATGATATTCTCCCAATCCTCTTCTGGATCATCCATATGCTCTCTGGCAAACTTCAGACGGGCCTGGACATGTACTGGCTTAAGCATATGGCCTGGCACTGCAGGATTTGAGTCCCTCTCGGCGTAGTGTGCTATTGATGGTAGCCTTTGTTACTTTGGTCCCAGCTCTCTGTAGGTCATTCATCAGGTCCCTCCGTGTAGTTCTGGGATTTTTGCTCACCGTTCTCATGATCATTTTGACGCCACGGGATGAGATCTTGTGTGGGGTCCCAGATCGAGGGAGATTATCAATGGTCTTGTATGTCTTCCATTTTCTTACAATTGCTCCCACAGTTGATTTATTCACACCAACCTGCTTACCTATTGTAGATTCACTCTTCCCAGCCTGGTGCAGGTCTACAAATTTCTTCCTGGTGTCCTTCGACAGCTCTTTGGTCTTGGCCATGGTTGAGTTTGGTGTCTGACTGTTTGAGGCTGTGGACAGGTGTCTTTTATACAGATAACGAGGTCAAACAGGTGCCATTAATACAGGTGGAGGACAGAAGTTACAAGTCTGTGAGAGCCAGAAGTCTTGCTTGTTTGTGGGTGACCAAATACTTATTTTCCACCATAATTTACAAATAAATTCTTTAAAAATCCTACAATGTGATTTCCTGGATTTTTTTTTTCTCATTTTGTCTCTCATAGTTGAAGTGTACCTATGATGAAAATTACAGACCTCTCTCATCTTTCTAAGTAGGAGAACTTGCACAATCAGTGGCTGACTAAATACTTTTTGGCCCCACTGTATGCTCACCTGCACATCTACCACATCTCTGCTTGCCCTCACATATTGCTGATATATGACCATATATTTAATATTTTTTAAACATTTCACTGGTGGAATCTTGTGATCTTGCGGTCTGGCAGTCTCAGACATGCACTCTCAGCCAGACGCACACACAGCTATTTGCACACTCTTGCTATTTTTGCTTATCAAACCGACAGAATATCCTAATGGAAGTTTTGGTATTCCTAATCACTGCATCATTATTGAATTCCATTATATCTACAAGAAAAGCTACATTTCATATACACCGATCAGCCATAACATTAAAACCACCTCCTTGTTTCTACACCCACTGTCCATTTTATCAGCTCCACTCACCATATAGGAGCACTTTGAAGTTCTACAATTACTGACTGCAGTCCATCTGTATCTCTGCATGCTTTGTTACCCTTCTTTCACCGTGTTCTTTAATGGTCAGGACCCCCATAGGACCACTACAGAGCAGGTATTATTTAGGTGGTGGTGTGTTAGTGTCCAGCCAACAGCACCCCGTGGGCAGCGTCCTGTGACCACTGATGAAGGTCTAAAAGATGACCAACTCAAACAGCAGTAATGACATTTCTTCCCATTTTTAGTTGTTTTAAGACAATTTGCTTCCAATACTGTTGCTCCTGTTGTGTAGTCTTTGATTTGTTCGTCTGAAACAACTGAAATTCATGAAATTACTCTGCAAAGAATTTTTTGTCATCCATGAACAAGCACTGAATTTTCTTGACATCTGTTTTATGTCTTTGCCTTGCTGCACGCTATTTCTACAATTAACAGTGATCAATTTCTTAATATCTTTGCGCCTGGTTGTGTTTCTACATGTGAGCACTGATTTGCTTAAAACAAACCCTGCTGCGATTGCTCTGTTACCCTACATTCAGATTGGTAGTTTGCCAGGGTTAAACTGACAACAAGCAAAAAAAGCGAATGCCATGGTAGTACAGCGTACTTTACTGGCTAACATCTACAGAGAGTATAGGAAAAAAACTAGTTGATCACAAATCAGATTCCTTTGCACCCAGTTTTAACCACAAATCAGGTGTGTTCCTGCTAATAGTAAAAATCCTGGAGGGAAAACGCTTGTCTGTAAATTTTATCCCTGCGTAGTGTGTTACTGGCTTTGCAGTCAACATGTCAAGAAAACTGTTTTTGTTCTTTGTGATTGCTGCCATCTGTTTGTCAAAATTTTCATCTAGAAACCAAAAATGGAGCACACAATTTCACAGTTTCAGAGATAATGTGCTCAATGCTCAATACCTAGTAGTCACATTGCTTTTTTGGGTGAGGGGAGAAAGATGATACCAATGTAAGGTCTTTGACAATGCTTGTGTGCCATACTTGGTGCAAAAGTTGGTTTAAATTGTCCCTATTATTGATTTCACTTCATGTGTGTTGAACACTAAGAATAAAATACCCATAACATTGTTTTTCACCAGTTTTTGATTCTGGCATGGAGTACTTACTGTAATTACTGTCTGTCTGACAGAGAGCATTGCTCTTTTTTTCAGATGTACAACTGTACAACAATAAATCATCAAACTAAGGATCTTGTTGCAACTGTGGACACAGTAAAGCAGATGAATGATTCAGTGAAGTCTTCTGCTGAAGAGGACCTCATGGAAGGCCTCTCGACGCTATCAGATATGTATTCTGATGCTATCAGATATGTATACTGGGCGCTGATGTCCTGTGAAAGCCTTCATGACCTTGTTACCTGCTCGCTCTCCCTTTTAGTTATGCTGTAATAATTAGGGCTGCCGGAGTCTAAAACTCTCTGTAAAACTGTTTGTCAACTAGCATTGTACATTATTAACTACATTCTCTGTTGTTTTACACCGAGGGCATTCTGATGGAAACCTGTTTACCCGCCGAGGTTAAGGATTAAAGTCGAGACTGCCGGGACAACGATGCTGCTCCTGTCAGATGTGACGGGTCTGGAGTAATTGCAACGACAAGAAATCACTACAGACTTTATTGAAGACTAGAGCGGATAACAACTCTATTATTATTTAATTGTTTATTTATCTATTTATTACCAGTTATGACTTTTAGATAATTTAATTCTGTGTTTGTATGATTTGTGTAAATCGTGTATTTATTTAAAGTATCCTCCAGGCCACCCAAGAAGGATGGGCCCTGCTGAGTCTGGTTCCTCTCAAGGTTTCTTCCTGTAATTTTCAGGGAGTTTTTCCTTGCCACAGTCGCCCTCGGCATGCTCAACAGGGGTTTTTGTATCTGTTGGTCCTGGATTTTGTAAAGTTGCTTTGAGACAATGTCTATTGTAAAAAGCGCTATATAAATAAAGTTGACTTGACTTGACTATACATATACCAATACATAGCACACATAGAGCAGACATGTCACAAAAACCTTGGTGATTAGCATAAGCTTTACCTGGGCTGGTTGAAATTTTCGATGGTTCCCCAGTTCAGACAGCCCTGAACTGATGTCAGCATAAGCCTTGTCTGGTCTGGCGGGTGGTGCAAGCAAACAGCGCCATATCCCTGACGAAGTTTGAAAGAGGGCTGTGTAATTACTTTACACACTGAAATTAAGGGCAAGAGAGGACAAAAGGTGGTTTCTTCTATGGAGCTACTCTCCAAACAATTCATTACTTACTGCCCATCCAGGTGCATTTTCTGCTCTATGAGGGAGTGATGTCATTCATAAGCATTTACTTGAATCTGGTGCAAAATTCCCCCATACCATTTTATTCACAAGACTGAGAAAACAGTTTTAAGTTTTAAATCTGGAGAAAAATAAAGCACACCAGCTTGCAGATTTCTTAGGGCATGACAAACATGTCCACAGTTCATATTACAGGCTATAATTCAGCTTGCTAACATTGGTAATTACTAATGACAATGGAGAGGGGAGTTCTAACGAATGGAAAAAAAGGCCAGGATGAAATCACAATTAGGCCAGAAGATGATTTAAAGGTTTTGCTCCGGCTGGATATGATGTGAATATGTCATATCTGCACTCAAAATGTCCAGAATTCGCTATTAGACTTCATCACAGACTGGACTGAATACTGAAGAAATCACATAATTTTTTTTCTTTTCACTAGTAATAAATTTAGTTTAAAATTACTTTTGTGTATGTATGGTTTGATTAAATCTAATTCATTTAAATTACCCTTCAGGCCACCCAAGAAGGATGGGTCGCTGCTGAGGTTCCTCTCAAGGTTTCTTCCTGTAATTTTAAGAAAGTTTTCCCTTGCCAGTTCACCCTTGGCTTGCTCAACAGGCATTTTCGGTTTGTTGTTCCTGGGTGCTGTAAAGTTGCTATATTGTCTATTATAAAAACCACTATACAAATAAATTTGAGTGGAGTTAAAAGGACAAGAACAACGAGGTTTTTGGCAGGAGCCCTGACAATGCCATGCCACCAACACCTTCAAGACTACAGAGAAAGAAAGGTAACCATATAAAACTGTGCAAGCACATATACAGTGCTGGCCAAAAGTATTGGCACCCCTGCAATTCTGTCAGATAATACTCCATTTCTTCCAGAAAATGATTGCAATTACAAATGCTTTGATATTAAAATGTTCATTTAATTTGTCTTCAATGGAAAACCACAAAAATAATTGTCAAAAAGCCAAATTGGATATAATTCCACACCAAACATAAAAAAGGGGGTGGACAAAAGTATTGGCACCCTTTGAAAAATCATGTGATGCTTCTCTAATTTGTGTAATTAACAGCACCTGTTACTTACCTGTGGCACATAACAGGTGGTGGCAATAACTAAATCACACTTGCAGCCAGTTAAAATGGATTAAAGTTGACTCAACCTCTGTCCTGTGTCCTTGTGTGTACCACATTGAGCATGGAGAAAAGAAAGAAGACCAAAGAACTGTCTGAGGACTTGAGAAGCAAAATTGTGAGGAAGCATGGGCAATCTCAAGGCTACAAGTCCATCTCCAAAGACCTGAATGTTCCTGTGTCTACCATGCGCAGTGTCATCAAGAAGTTTAAAGCCCATGGCACTGTGGCTAACCTCCCTAGATGTGGACGGAAAAGAAAAATTGACGAGAGATTTCAACGAAAGATTGTGCGGATGGTGGATAAAGAACCTCGACTAACATCCAAACAAGTTCAAGCTGCCCTGCAGTCCGAGGGTACAACAGTGTCAACCCGTACTATCCGTCGGCGTCTGAATGAAAAGGGACTCTATGGTAGGATACCCAGGAAGTTCAGTTCAGTTCAGTTCAGTTCATTTTATTTATATAGCACTTTTGCAGACAATAATGTCTGCCCAAAGTGCTTCACAAAAAGTACAAATTTACATGTACACACATACATATACACACATACATATACACACATACACAAACACAACGACACAAACCCATCAATCTCAACTATTATCATAGGCCATAGCATAAAAATAAGCTTTTAATTTAGTTTTAAAACAGGTCAATGATGATGCAGCCCTAATCTCTAGCGGCAAACTGTTCCACAATCTTGGGGCCGCAATTGAAAAGGCCCGATCTCCTTTTTGCTTTGATCTGGATCGTGGAACAAAAAGAAGTAGCTGAGATGATGACCTTAAGGCTCGCGCAGCCTCGTAGTAACAAAGCAGGTCCTTAATATAAGCTGGAGCCATATCATTTAATGCTTTAAAAACAATCAATAAAACTTTATACTGTATTCTAAAATGAACAGGTAGCCAGTGTAAAGATGCCAGAATGGGAGTAATGTGATTTCTTTTTTTTGCACCAACCAAAAGGCGAGCTGCTGCATTTTGAACCATCTGTAAACGGCTAATTGACTTCTGGCTTAATCCTAAATACAACGCATTACAGTAATCCAACCTCGATGAAATAAATGCATGAATTACTTTCTCTAAATCATGTTTAGAGAGAAATGATTTAATTTTAGCAATTTGCCTCAGTTGAAAAAAACTGCCTTTGATCACAGCACTAATTTGCTTATCGAATTTCTTACACATGGTTTAACATAGGAACTAAAAATTCCCAAATCAGGTAAATAAGTCTGTACTGACTTGGGTGAACCAAACAGGATAACCTCTGTCTTACTATTGTTAAGCTGCAGGAAATTATTTGTCATCCACCTTTTAATATCTAAAACACACTGTTCTAGTCTTGCCAGAGAACACTGTTGGCCAAGACCCAAGGGAATGTACAGCTGTAAATCATCTGCATAACAGTGAAAATTCACATCATGGTTTCGAATTATTTGTCCTAATGGCAAAAGGTATAAAGAAAACAATAATGGACCTAAAATTGACCCCTGGGGAACCCCACAGCTCAATACGGAAGTGGAAGAGTACTGGTTAGCTATATTTACTGCAAAAGTTCTATCACTAAGGTAAGACACAAACCAGTTCAGAGCCACACCCTTTATACCTACGCATTTTTCCAATCGCTCAATTAAAATGCCATGATCAACTGTATCAAAGGCAGAAGATAAATCTAGCAGGACTAGCACTGAGCAATCACCCTGGTCTCCAGCCACCAAAAGATCATTAGTCACTTTAAGCAATGCCGTTTCTGTACTATGTAATGATTTAAAACCTGACTGAAAAAGTTCTAAGATGCTATTTTCATTTAAAAAGTGTATAAGCTGTTTAAAAACTACCTTTTCCAATATTTTAGATAAAAATGATACTTTAGAGATTGGACGATAACTACACAAACTTTCTGGATCCAAACTATGATTCTTTAAAAATGGCTGGACTACTGCATGCTTAAAGGTTTTAGGAACGATAGCTGTAGTGAGAGAGGTGTTAATAATTGTAACTAGATCACAAACTAGTACATCAAAGGATTCCTTTAATAGCCAAGTGGGAATAACATCAAGAGGAGATGTGGTGGTCTTCATGTGAGAGACAATTTCCTTTAACTGAAAAGGTGACACTGGTTCGAAGCTGTCAAATATAAAGGTGTTTGTTTCTTGGACAAAAGAAAAGTCATCTTTCATGGGCGTAAAGTGACACCTAATCTAGAAGGAAGACCCCACTTCTGACCCAGAGACATAAAAAAGCCAGGCTGGAGTTTGCCAAAACTTACCTGAGAAAGCCAAAAACGTTTTGGAAGAATGTTCTCTGGTCAGATGAGACAAAAGTAGAGCTTTTTGGGAAAAGGCATCAACATAGAGTTTACAGGAAAAAAAACGAGGCCTTCAAAGAAAAGAACACGGTCCCTACAGTCAAACATGGCGGAGGTTCCCTGATGTTTTGGGGTTGCTTTGCTGCCTCTGGCACTGGACTGCTTGACCGTGTGCATGGCATTATGAAGTCAGAAGACTACCAACAAATTTTGCAGCATAATGTAGGGCCCAGTGTGAGAAAGCTGGGTCTCCCTCAGAGGTCATGGGTCTTCCAGCAGGACAATTACCCAAAACACACTTCAAAAAGCATTAGAAAATGGTTTGAGAGAAAGCACTGGAGACTTCTAAAGTGGCCAGCAATGAGTCCAGACCTGAATCCCATAGAACACCTGTGGAGAGATCTCAAAATGGCAGTTTGGAGAAGGCACCCTTCAAATCTCAGGGACTTGGAGCAGTTTGCCAAAGAAGAATGGTCTAAAATTCCAGCAGGGCATTGTAAGACCCTCATTGATGGTTACCGGAAGCGGTTGTTCGCAGTTATTTTGTCTAAAGGTTGTGCTACCAAGTATTAGGCTGAGGGTGCCAATACTTTTGTCCGGCCCATTTTTGGAGTTTTGTGTAAAATGATAATTGATTTGACTTTTTTTTTCCATTCTCTTTTGTGTTTTTTCATTGCAAGCAAAATAAATGAAGATATTAATACCAAAGCATTTGTGATTGCAATCATTTTCTGGAAGAAATTGAGTATTATCTGACAGAATTGCAGGGGTGCCAATACTTTTGGCCAGCACTGTACATCTGCTACTGCCCTGCAACAACTTCTTGCTTTACTTTCATATTTATTAAATACATTACTACTTGCAAAGTACCTGTCATGAAAGTCTGTCTTATGTGTCTGCAAGCTGAACCCCATGCCCTTCAGAACAGAACATAGATGGCTGATAAATTTTATGTAAAGCACTGAACAGCATTAAAAAGAACAAGCTGTCAGTGCTGATTTACATGAAATTAATAAATGATCTTTTGGCTTACGTTTGGTTTCCTAAAAGGTAGTATATATGGCAAATGGTCTGTAAAACTCTCTCCCTGGTCTGTGTTACTGCTGTTTGCAAATACATAAATAAATATTCATATTTTTACAGACTTTTTTGATTTATTTATGTTTTAAAAAATACACATAAAACTAAAAGTGTCTTCACAATCTCAGGGTCATTTACAAGACTTACGTGTAAGTTACATATAAGACTTACAGTACATATGACAGAAGGAGAGCAGAAATAAGATGAGTCAGGAAATAGGTTATGTTAAAAGCATTGTGAGTTTGTACTTATCTTTTAATAAATATTATGTAGAGGTTTTACAAACTATTTCACTTAAAATGTGATGTATTGTACTATATTTCTACATTCAGATTCCATTCATGCATTGCTACCAAATTTTCCCAATCTTGTCAAATGCAATTATGCATTTGAATCTCCACTCCTGCAGACTCCTACACTGACCGAGGAGAGCCGCACCTAACACCCGTCCCCTCCAACGCGTGTGCAGTAGCCAGACGCTTCTGACCTGTTTGAGGTGGGTTTACACAGTGATCAGTATTACATACAGTCAGGGCTGGACTGGGAACAAAATTCAGCCCTGGACTTTTTTCTTGACCAGCCCACTACAAGCACATTGCACCACACATATCACCCCCTAATCAAATGTTAGATGATTGATATTAATAGTTTTCATCTATCTTACCACTAAAGTTAATAACTCACTATATTAAAAATTAAAATAATAAAAAAATAACTACAAACAAATATATATATTTCCAACACTTTCTTTTGGGATTAATAGTTCTATCCATCTATCACACACATAAAATTTACAATTTCTTAAATGGTTCTATTGGATTTCCCCATCCTGTCTCATTAAACCGCAAGAAATAAAATTAAACCTTTCTTTCATTAAACCTTTAACACTGGTAAATATGCTTTTTTTACACTTTTATTTACACGTGATTCACGTTTGTTCCAAATTAGTGCATTGCTCCGATGAGCAAAGAAATAAATACTTTATATGTTGACAAGGGAAATTAACCATGTGAGCTATGCACATAATCACTCAAAAAAATGTCCTGAACACCTGCATTTTCCTTTTCTGTATTATAGAGGACAAGATAGTGTTTATTTTTTCTGAGGAGCAGAGACTAATGGTACCATCTCAAATTATATCCACCGCCCTATGTAGTGCACTATGTTGGACATGATATCATAGAACTTTCACAAGAATCGTCCTTAAAACGGCTGGTTTAAAGCCCCTGATATCCAACAGTAGCTTAGATAACTACTTATTAATCATTCAGCGACTGTTAAAAGAAATGTTTTGTACTGTTAGGAAGTACCCTAAGTAGGGCATAGGCGACATTTGAGATGGGCCCACAGTCTCTTCTTAAACGGCTTTACTAACGAAGCAGAGTCACTGAACACTAACTTTTCCTTTTCTGCTCTTTGGCTATGCTGTAGTTCCACACTGCCAAACAGGTTGTCCAGTTTCCTGCACTTTTCTGCATCTGCTTGCAGCTTTTTCTGTTTTTTAATCACGGGATTTTTCTGCACCTCCTTTACGCTTTTTCGACCCTTTCTCCATCTCGCACTCATTCATGGCTTTTGTACCGGTGCTTGTGATTGCGGTTTATCCTGGGGGAGGGACATTTCTGTGATTGGCCAATGGACATGCAGTGAGGATACTGTGGTGGGCTAATGCACACTTCAGGATTATTATTCAGGAATATTAAAACAGAATTTATTTTTCACTCCCTCTCAGCGGCCCACATACAGAGCGGCCCACCGGGAAAACTCCCGACCCTCCCGATGGCCAGTCCATCCCTGCATACAGTGTAAAAGTGACTGATCCTCATTATTCCCCATTTCTGTGCAGACGTCTTTGAGCAGCCGGTAAAGGCTACAATTGCAGCAGCAAGCCTTTCAGCCTTTAGTCTCTCAGGCTTAGCCAATTATGTCTGTGTAGGCACCCAGCCAGCCCACATTATTTAAAATATGAAGAAAAGACAAAAACTATTTAGTAAAATTAAAACAGAGACTTAAAACTGTTATATCCCTTGTAAATATAAGAGCAACTTTAATTTCATGCCAAACATTTTACCTAATTTTAATTCCAAACTTAACTGAAAAAGTGTGGATCTGCTGTTTTTCATTAGTTTACAAACCTATGTCTTTGTAGGGTTTATTATTATAACCAATTTAATAGAGAAGCACAGATTAAAAGAAGGACATAAGTGCATCCCAAAGGCACTAAGCATACCCCACCGCACAGTTCTATATGTTATTAAAAAGTAGAGAGAACATACTGATTAAAATAGTAGTGCTCTGGTTACAAAGACTACTGTGACATCAACTGTTATTCTGAAATGCAAGTGCTTTGAGATTTCTTGATCACCTAGGTGGCTTGTAAGTACTTCTAGCCAGCTGTACCACAAGAAGGTGGAAAAAAAATATTACATCAAACAAAAGCCTAATAAAACATTACGTTTCACTTAATAAAAAAACATACTTTACGCACAAACTGAAGCAAAAAAATGTAGTCATGTGTGTGGTGCAATATATAATCAGGGGGCAGATTCACGAGATTTCTTAAATGACGTGTGATTTAACTGCTCTTTGACCGGCTTGAGACCCACATATGTCATACCAAAAAAGGACAGCACGTTGCATTGTAGCTATAACATAACAATAGGCTTAAACCCTAAAAGGAAGATGACAAATCAGCTATTTACGCTGTACCAACGACAGACCGCCTCAGTACGCAACACAACCAATGAGAATTATGTGAGGTAGCCATTTATGCGCCACGTTGTGGTAGTATATTTAAGCCAAAACCTAACTATATACGCAACAACAATAAATATATGGCTGTATGGAATTAGTTCACTTTGTTTGCGAAGTTGTTTAAGGACTAGTAAAAAGTATAAAATGTACAGATAAGTTTGCAACAGTTTTACTCATACTGACAGGCGACGCGCAGTTGAGCTCTAACGTGGATGTAAATATTTAACGTAGCACTTTACTGTTTTAAAGTATGTGCTAATAAGAAGATTTGTCCACTAAGTGCAAAAACACAAAAACTGCCTTGCTATAGTGGAAACAGTTAACAAGCTGCTGTACTGTCTCTTACATATGACGACACGCGCGGAGGGCTCGGTGGTAATAGTATAGAACTCGACAAAGCAGATCCAGAGAAGTACTGACTGTTCAGCAGAGAGAAATCGTTGCAGGGAAAAAGTGGAGGTCAAACCATTTGCAGTCGACCATTTGCTTACGTAAATGTACAGTAATATAAAGTTTAGATAGAGACCAAGCGTTCGATAATTCAGTTTAGAAGATAGTGGCACTGCACGCAGAGACATAAACATGTCGTCTCCAAGTCCGGGTAAACGACGAATGGATACCGATGTGGTCAAACTGTATCCTTTAAAACATAAACAAAGAGACAACAGGAACATGGAAAGCTACATTTTCTTGATAATAACTGTTGTAACTTGTTTATTCAGTCATACTACGGAGTGTAAATCTCTAATAGAAATACATGTCATTTGCTACAACGAATGTGATTTACAAATTTAGTAGTAAATGCCAGTGTTGTCAATACCGTAAAAATAATATAGCTTATGTTAGGTGCTTGTCTGGTTTGCAATTGGCAATACATTATGTTTTGTGATATGTTGTTAATGTATGTGTTGACAGGGTTAGTGCACAAATGTTTGAGTCATAACAAACTTGTTTTGTTACCTGGTATTTTTGTCGTTCGGATTCAAGTGCTGTTTTTGTGACATGCTAACTAGGGTTGCTACATAGCTACCTAGCACGGGTTTGCTATCATTGTTGTTTCTACCTTTATTCATTACTTTAAATTAATATTGATTTAAACAGTGTAATGCCTATGTCAGTAGGGTGTTTACTTTGACATAGTGTAGTAAACATCGTATATTAGACGAGTGTTAATTTGCTAGGGTGCGAAACAGAATAGCTTTTATCAAGGCCTAGTTGTCGTATTATAATAGTAATCTCAATTTAGAATTTTAACTTTAGTATAGTTAGATATTAGTCATTATTGGATAATCCTTCACATCCGACAGCGGAATGTTTTCTCTTTGTTTTGTTTGTCTTTTTTAAACAATGTTTGTCATCAACGTTAAGGTTTGGTTAGTACTGTTTATGTTTATATAAAAATGATGTGGGATTACTCTAGGTTTTGATTAAGTTATAATAAAACTAATATAATATATAACAATTACTACGGAGTTTTCATATTTATGCAGTAAAATTTCTTTTAGCTCAAGTATATAGCCTGTTAAGATTAGGCCTTTTATGTTGCTAACTTTAGATGGGTGCGAGTTATTTATATTTTTTTCGCTTACAATGCTATCGAAATATTTTATGTATTTCATTCGGGCAAATATATTAAAATAATTTCACAGAAACGCAGGAACTTTTTCGTTTTCGATCACTCGTTTTCGTTAACATAAGAAACGCTTAGTAAAATTTATGCAAAGTTGGGACAGCAGGTTTTTCTATAAGCATTTCGAGCTATGTTGTTACTGTGTTTTTTTGTCACGTTACAAAGTGACTAAATGTCACAAAGTGAACAAATTAAACGCTATGCTTTACAAAATCATTACATAAAACATGATTTAAAGCTAGGACATGCTCATTGTTTTTACTGTGACCGAATTGTGATTGGACATTCTGTTACTAACCGGAAACATCAAATAAAGAGTACAAATAAACTCGTTAAATTATATTTCACATCAGCCGTAACTCCTATACATCACGATTTTGTAGCTGTTATTACTTGTCCGTTTTTTGAAACCGGATTCTCCACTTTTTTGCAAGGACACGTCAGTGTCACCAGGGAAGAGCTTAACTAATAGCCCATACCACTAGAATTATGTGTCGATTTCAAACCATTGTCATTAAGATATTGTTTAATCAAATTAGAAACCAAGTCCAGCATCCTCTGATTAACAAGCTGTGTAAAACACTGAGTTTTAACATTAATTTATGCAACACTGGTTAATCTTTATACAAAATTAGCATTTAATGAAATTTATAAATGAAATGCAAAAAGTTTAGACCTTTTTTTAATAATGCAATTAAAATGTGAATTCAAAAGAATTAACTCACAAAAGTACAAAAAAATGAAGACAAATACATTTAAAAAGAGATGGATAGATCACTTTATTAATCTAAAAGGGAAAGTCAGGTGTTACACCAGCTTAGGGTACACTAATACAAACAAAAAGTATTTAAAGTAGGCAGAATTACTGTACCTTACTATGCATGTGTATAAATAGAATAAAGATATGTAATATGAATATGCTATACTATTATGAAAGTGTCATGTGCAGTAGATATTAATATATGTGCAAATGTAGACTACATAAACAGAGTGACAAATCATGTTCCATGAGTCTGTCCTGATAGTGGTTTAGTGTGCTATGATGTCCTGACACAGTGAAGAAGTTTTGTACAGTTTAATCACTTTTGGTACAAACAATCTCCTGTACCGTTCCTTGTTACAGCAGAGCTGGATGAGTCTGTTACTAAAAGTGCTCTACTGTTTGACCAACAAGTCAACAGGTTATATGTTGTTCATGATAGTAGTGAGTTTATTGAGAGACCTCCTACCAACTCAAAACCGTCCAGTGAGCAGCGAGCCAGCCTTCCTGATCAGTTTGCTGAGTTTTCTCCTGGTCTGATGCTGCATCCCCAGCACACTGCTGCAAAGGACAGAACTCCCAACAACAATCTGGGTGTCAACATAGTCTGAGCTTTCTCAGCAAGTAGAGACTGCTCATCCCCTTCCTCTACACAGCCTCTGTGTTGGTCCTCCAGTTCAGCAAGACACCCCGGTACTTGTAAGTGTCTACCAGTTCAACATTCTGACTCACTGTGGTGACAAGACTGATCGTGGTCCTCTTCCTCCTGAAGTCCACTACCATTTCCTTTGTTTTGTACACATTCAGGAGCATAAGGTTCCTCACGCACCACTCACCAAAGCTGTTCACAGGTTTCCTTACTCACCGTCCTGCCCATTCCTGATACACCTTACCACCATACAGTCATCAGAAAATTATGGTGGTAGAGGTCTGATTTGTACTGGAAGTCACTGGTGTACATGATGAAAAGAAAAGGGGAGAACACAGTTACTTGTGGTGCTCCAATGCCACTAACCAAACGATCAGACTGGCAGGTTCCAAGCTGCACATACTTGTGCAGCTTGGAACCTGACAGGTAGCAAAATAAGAGTAAACGGTTATTCAAAGTACACCATTTTGAAACATGCTTGTGATTTACTACTGCCACGTGGTCTTGGGATTAATTCGGAAAACTGCTGTCCTTAGCGCAGTCCACTGGTGCATGAAGAAATGCAATATACTATTACGCAACTATTACAAAACTATTACACAAAGAGAAAGCCATAAATCAATTCTACACAAAAACAGAGAAACTGAGGTCATCTCAGATGAACCGAACATTAGTGTAAACAAGTGCTGTGGTCAGAAGCATTCACCTTTCAGCTTGAATTCTCTGTGCCGAAGAAGAGTACAATCCAGACTGTTATTAGCAAAAGGTGCAAAAGCCATCATCTGTCATTGTATGGGGTGCATCAATGCCCATGGCATGGGTGACTTGCACATGTGTGAGGGTTCCATTGATCTATAAAAGGCTGAGTCTTTGATTGGCAGAGGATCTAGGGCATGAGAAAATTATTGAATTGTTTAAAAAAAATATGTTCCTCAAGGAAAGGGATTTTCATATATCTCACTCTACAGTGCGTTATATCATTAAACAGTTCAGGGAATTTAAAGAAATTTCAGTGTGTAAACCAAAATCTGGCGTTCAATAATTGCTGAGTTGACCACATGGGCAACTCCACTACATTATGGAGTTATATTCACAAATGCCCCTTTAAACTTAGCTGTGCAAAAAAGAAGCCTTATGTAAACCATGTGAAGCAGTGTCGACTTCTTTGAGTTTAGAGGCAGCTGGAATGGACCATCACAGTGTAAATGTGTATTTTGGCCAGATGAATCAGTATTCCATATCTTTTTTGGAACAAATGGACATTTCTCCGGATCAAACACTACACTGTTAAAAGTCTAAATGCCAGGGTCTGTCTTGGTATGGCTTGGTTGTCTTAATGCTTTTGGCAAAGCTAATTTCTGTAATGGCAGCATTAAGGCAGAGAAGTACAATGAAAATTTAGAGCTAGAGAAATATGCTGCCTTCAAAACAGCAAAACTTTTTTCTGGGAATGTCTGTGCATTTTTCAACAAGACAATGAATAACCACATGCTGCACACATTACACTGTAAGCCCGGATAAGTTCAATCTACTTAAAAAATTTGAGGAAACCGGTTGCCTTAAAAAAGTTAAGTAATGTATAATGAAAACTTGAGTTAGCATAACTTAAAACATTAAGTTATTACACCTAAAAGGCAAGTTGATTAAACTTTGTTTTTTTGGTTATACCAACTGCGTTTCCCAATAATTCTACTTATTATCTTGAGCTCAATGGACAAAAATATTGATTTCTTCTTAGTTTTCATGTTAATTACATTTTAAATATCAATTACAAATGTTTATAGAAAAACAGACAGAATTATAAAATAGTTTTTCTTTATTTCACTTCAGAAGTATTTACTTAAAATACAACATATCAAGAAAACATCTTAAAAACTGTACAAGCTGTATATAAAGTTTTGATGAAACACAAACAGCTCTTCACAGTAACCATGAACCTGTACTCAGTTTCACACAGTGAGCTGATTTCTTAATGTTTGGCTGCAGCTCTCTAAAACAAAACAAAGAAACAGAAGTATTAATATCAACATTAATACCATTCATTTAAGGATTAAAATATAGCAAGCCAGCACACTCTTTGCTTCGTATGAAGGCTAGCATGCTAGCATGTAGCCTAAGCACGGCAAATAAAGCAGCGCTGTTTGATTATTTATTTAGTGTCAACAATTTTGTTTAAAATAAATGATCTTAATGTTAAGTAAAGTACAACACCTACCAAAATTGGACGGAAGATGAAAAAGTCCCATCAGACTGGTGTACATGCTACTCAAAAATAGCATAATGAGGAAGAAAATGTTTGTCCATTTAGTTTAACAAAGGTTCCACTTCACAAAAGACAAGTTTACTTTTGCAAAAAGCCTTAAATGAAAAGTAAAAAGTAATTTGCAACAACAGGTTACAAAAGTTAAAACAAATGACTACCCGAACACAAGAAAATCATTTTTGCCTGATTCACCAACAGCAAGCTGAAAAAAGGCGGACTTACACGTAAATGGGGGCGTTTTTCTGTTTAATTACCTTACCTTAACTTTTTTAAGTTAATCTGATAGAAAAGTAATTTTTTTTGTTTAGTAAACTTAAATCTTTTAGCACATTTAAATGTGTACTCAAATGAGTACATTGTACTCTGCATTTTTTAGTAGAGCAAAAAAACTTAAATAATTTATGTAAGTTGTACTAAAAATTTTTGATTAAATATAAAATCCGGGCTAACAGTGTAGAAAGGTATGGCTGCTAAAGAAAATGGTATGGGTACTGGACTGGCCTGCCAGAGGGTATGGGTGGAGAATTTATAATTGAAAAATGCGACAGTGACAACCATGTACTGTAGCTCACCTTAAGACGTGTTTTCAAGAAGAGTGGGGTAAAATGTTGTACTTTGGTTTTAAATGGTGTACTTTGAATTTTCTGTAAACGTTTTACTCCACTATTGTTACTGCCCCAATTTAATTGTGTTTAAAGCATCAAATTTTAAATGTCTTTATTTTTGCAAAATGCAATGAAGTTGGTAACCCAAAACAATATTTTTTTGTACTTTTCACAGTTAATTAAATGTTGAATAGAATAAACAAATCATTGGCATTTTTTAAATCACATTAATTAGTGTTTTCTTGATGCATACCTTCACAGTTCGACAAAATGTATAGTTTTTGTAGAGATTTTGCAGATGTAAACAAGACCTTCTCTGTAGGACTACATTACTCTGCATACTTTAAAATTTTCCCAATGTGTCACTACCATAGATATACAAGAATCTACACACAAGCTCAAATCAGCTATGAAAGTCTCTTTATTATTTCTGATGTTAATGCATAGTATTTTTGTAATTTATTATCTTAATTATATAAATATATTAAAAAAAATCAGATTAGAAGCAAATACTTCTGTGAGCTGGATTATGTGCACTAAATGCGGCAAGACTGCATTTCAAATGAGCACTTTTACTGTGCTCTCAAGTAAAACCAAATTCAGTTGCTGGAAATGAGTTTAAGTGTTCTTATACAAACTTTTTAACTGACGATTAATTAATTTATTTTTTGTCTTTTATTGGTTGGACATCCTTAATAATTATACAGCTGTGGCCAAATGTTTTGAGACTGACACAAATTCAAGTTTGCTGCTTCAGTGTTTTTTAGATCTTTTTGTCAGATGTTTCTATGGTTTACTGAGGTACAGTTATAAGAATTTCATAAGTTTTTTTTTTTTTTACTTTCATTGAGAAATACATCAAGTTTATGCAAATGTATGCAATTTCAAGACTTCTGCAATTTGCCGTGACATGCTGGATATCAGCTTCTGAGCCAAATCTAATGGCAACCAATACTTAATACCTAATCAGTGCTTGGAGTTTATCACAATTTCTGTGTTTTTTGTTTGTCCACCCACTTTTTGAGGATTGACCACAGGTTTTCAAAGGAATTTGTGGAGTTTCCTGGCAATGGATCCAAATGTTTTGTTTACTGAGCCACTTAGTTATCATTTGTGCCTTGTGACATGGTGCTAAAAAAAGCATTGTTTATCATCGTATTGCTCCTTGATCATTAGGAGAAGTTGCTCCTGGAGGATGTTTTGATAAAACTTTTTATTCATGGCAGTGTTCTTATACAAAATTGTGAGTAAACCCACTCCCTTAGATGACAAGCAACCCCACACATGAATGGTCCCAAGATGCCAAGTGGACTATATATCTGTTGTCAGTTTAAAAAGAACATTTACTAATGCCACTTGAGCTATGTAAACCATGTCCAGTGGCGGCGTTAAGTTCTCTGGGTTCAGAAGGCTCAATGAAAGCGGTACTGTGGTCATTGTGGTCATATTGTGGTCATTTCATACTGTAGCACACCTTAAGACGTGTTTGCTGAAAGAATGGGACAAAATATCACCTAAAACACCTAGAAAATCACTATGTATCCTTGTTGCCAAAATGTCTTAAGTGTTGTAAGATTGAATGGCAACAAAGTGGTATATTCTTTAAAAGCCTTTTTTGGAATGTTTTGCAGGCCTTAAATGCAGGAATGATTAACAGATTAAATGAAGTTCACCAGACAAAACATGAAATATCTTACTATTGTACTGTCTGCAATGGAAAAAAGCCTATTTTCCATACTGTCCAAGCTTTTTATGATTTGTATTAATGTTTACATTTGCAATTTAATTGTAAACATTTAATATCACTTTAATGAAGTTTTATGTGTGCATTTTTAATTACTTCTGGAATCTTACATTGGTTTAAATAATTTTAAAAAGTATTGACCTTAACCTGTCCCATGCAGGATCGAGAGTAAACATGAAGTCACAATTCTGAGTGGATTAAATGAATTTGTAGTTAAGTTTTATGGACCACAAGGAAGTAAGTATATTATTGTTATTATCATTATTTTAGTATTATTATAGTTAAGTTGTTATTGACAGGTACATTAAACAGCTTGTACATTATTTTTTGCGGGTGTAAACAGTTTTACTGTGTATCTGCGTCCACAGTTTTCCAAACTCAGTTACCCGAGTAGTGTTTTTAGCTTCTTTAGACTTCGACATCTTGGACATTTTGACTAACCATTACCATTGGAAAAGTGTGCTTCTCTACACATGTGATCATCTCTCTGTAGTCTGTGCTGCACCTCAAAAGAACAAGCCAGTAAAGTATTATGCTTCCAATAGTTTGTCTATGTACAGTTTATTTCTTACTTTATAAACTCAGCGGGCGGCACGGTGGCTAAGTGGGTAGCACTGTTGCCTCACAGAAAGAAGGTCCTGGGTTTGATCCCCAGGTGGGTGGTCCGGGTCCTTTCCGGGTCCATGTTCTCCCCGTGTCAGCGTGGGTTCCCTCCGGGTGCTCCGGTTTCCTCCCACAGTCCAAAGACATGCAAGTGAGGTGAATTGGACACACTTTATTGTCCATGACTGTGTTTGATGTAACCTTGTGAAGTGATTAACCTTGTGTGATGAGTGGCTACTGTTCCTGTCATGAATGTAACCAAAGTGTAAAACATGACATTAAAATCCTAATAAACAAACAAACTTTATAAACTCAGCAAACTCTAAAGATGCTCTGTTACACTTGGACCACCACATGGTGTAAATTAACAAGTAAATGTGAGGCACTTGAATGCTGCGGGAATGAAAAATGTTAAATCACTAAACACAAACCTTACATTTAGAATTTCACAGCAAATTGCATATTACACAGGAAATGGCTTATTTCACAGTCTGTGATGCGATTTTTATGGTCGTGA
Source organism: Trichomycterus rosablanca (assembly GCF_030014385.1). Lineage (NCBI taxonomy): Eukaryota > Metazoa > Chordata > Actinopteri > Siluriformes > Trichomycteridae > Trichomycterus > Trichomycterus rosablanca. The sequence continues at coordinate 53,512,485 of NC_085988.1, read as the reverse complement.
ATTAGGTAGGGCCTTAGCAATAGTATATAAGCAAAGACAGCATTTACCAATTTTGTTTTTGAATGTATGACCATGTAGTTTATTTATAAATGTGTACGTTATATGGCTAAAGGTATGTAGACACCTGACCATCAGACCTAAATGAGCTTTCTGGACATCCCATTCTAAAATTATTCCACAGGCATTATTATGGAGTTGTGGCTAGAATAGTTGCAGCTTTCCATTTTGGGTTGTGTCCTTGGAAATCCTAGCTCATTCTGGCAAAAGAGCATTTGTGATATTGGGCACTGCTGTTAGACGCTAAGGCCTGGCTTTCATCAGCTTTCCAATTACAGTGGAACCTTGATTTAACGGACTATTTAATGGATTTCGGTTTTAACAGACAAAATCTGGAAAATCAAATGTCAAATCAAATTCAATTGTTTAAAAGACTAGTAGTTTAGTAATTGTCCGCTAGCTGGTGCATGTCTCTCTGTTTACACGAGTGATAGGCTTTATTTTGTTGAAAGCTTGCTTTGTTCTCACCTTTTTCTTGGTGTTTTATGCTTAATTTTTGCAAGTTTTAGTGCTTAGTTATGTTCCAGCACTGCTCCAGTAGCCACCAGCAGTGTTTCAGACTCGGAATAGTAGACTATACGATCACGGCAATAAAAAAAAAAAACCAACCATCTTCTTTACCACACATGTTAAATGAAATTTCTCCCCAGTAGTACAGTACACCAATTTTAATATTTATTTACAGGTTGTTTATTACATATTTACATATCTATTTACGTTGTTTATTTTACTGTTTATGTGCATGTAGTATGTGCATGTTTAGCCCTTTTGTGGACCTTAGTGCTGTGTGTTTGTGTGTTTTCGCACTCCCTGGAAAAAAAATCTTGCTGTTTCGGACAATCACATTTTACGGACCACTGCTCCCCCCTTTTAGTTCGTTAAATCCGAGTTCCACTGTAATTCCAAAGTGTTTAGTGATGTTGAGTTCAGGACTTTATGAAGTTCAGTGTAGTTTTGGCTGGGTCATTTGAAAACTTTCATCAAGGTTTTGTGCCAAAGTTGACTAATATTTGGAACTGTTCATAATTTCCTACACCTGGACCAGTTCTCTTCTTGTCTTTATCAATTTTGGAGGGACATCCAGTTCACAATGAGATCCCTTTAATACTTTGAAAGCTCTTTGTGGACCATGCTTTTGTTGAAGATGCAATAAAGTAAATGTAAAAAAGTGCTATTTGAACAGATGATCCTTATATAGGGTAAATCACAGTCATTTTATTTGATGGCAGATGCATACTGACTACTATTTAACATGAGTTTAAAAGGGATTGGTTAATTTTAAACACAGCCACATCCCTAGTTATAAGAATGCATGCACACTTACGCAACCACATTTTAAGTTTGTTTTTTTAATTGAATCACACAGATTATAGGTCAAATTAAAGGTGTGATGTGAAAAATCATTTCTTTTAGTCAGATTTTTTTTCAAATTTAACAAGGGTCTGTAGACTTTTAATGTCAACACTTGTATGTCAGATAAGTTTAGTGATGTATTGGAAAAAATGTTTTATATTGTATGCTAATAATAACTATAAATATATAAATATAAATATAAATATAATATAATATAAATATATTAAATGATTTTCATTAAAAAGAAGTAAACTTTTATTGCATCATGTAATACTAAAAAATTTATTTGCCTCATTGCAGCACCATATGAAGGGGGTGTATGGAAGGTTCGAGTAGATCTTCCGGATAAATACCCCTTTAAATCTCCATCCATAGGTACAGTATTGCAGCGTGTGCTTAGCAGCATGTGCTTACATGGTAGAAAATATTCTTTTTTTATTAAACTTGCTTATTAAACTTCTTTTTTTTTTTTTTTTTTGCAGGGTTCATGAATAAGATCTTTCATCCAAATATCGATGAGGCGTAAGTTATGCTTTTTTTTAAACTTCAAAGGAAAGGCTTGTGATGTGTGCTGGTGACAAACGGGCCAATAATACATCCACATAAATATTGTACAATCTTGAATTAAAGTACTTTACATGAGACACTATACAAATGCCCTCTTATGTACATTTATTTAGCCTAGTTATTTGTTTATAATTATATAATAACTCCATAATTATTAGATTTTTTTTTAAACACACAAACGATTGCACTCCTGTTTACTTATAGCTAACTATCTGTTCCTAGCTAGGCTTTTCTTTACAGTTTAATTGATATTTTTAACTATTTTATAACCACTGTAATTACATAAATGACAATTGTGTAGTCCTTACAAGCTTCTACAAATTAACAATTTACAAAAAAATACATTAGTAAACCCCAAAACAAGCTTGGTGCTCTGTAGGTGATGGTGGGGTATTGCTGCTTAGCTTTTTTTTCCCCTTTTTTGAAATAACCCTTTAGTTTGTTGTTTGAATGGCATAATTGTCATAACAAGAAAAGTCATTCAAAGGACATAGTTATGTTGTTTACTTAAGAAAAGTATGTGATTTGAATGAGAAAAGTATGTCATTCGAACAACATGTGTTCAGGTAAGTGTCATACATCATCGCAGCTCATCATCATCACAGCTCGACAACACACAACCTTAAGTGTTTTATTGCTTTTATACAATAAAAAAATTAATTGAATACAATAAACTATATGAATATGAAAATAGCCCCAAATTTCATACTGAATAAGCTTAAATACCGATTCATATAGACATTACCAGGTAACAATAGTTTAATATACAAAGTGCAAATAAGTGAAGAGGAAAGGTTAAAAAAAAAAAAAAAAAACGCTTTGCCATGTAATGAGTGATGATGCTGATGGGTTATGCTATCGTTACATGGTAGTGTTATATTAACCAGATGCCTTTTGACACCTATTATGTAGAACCAGGTTAGGGAATTATTTGTTACAGTTGCATAGCAGCAACTACTTTGTTGTGAAACTACTTTTTAGCTGAAGATATTTAAGATATTTTCGAATTTCTTTAAGATCGTGAAGATACCTTTAAAATGCATTATTTATTTTAAAAAACAAAAGCAATTCAACATTGTTATTGCAAATTAAATCATGGCTGTTATGATTTACGGCATTTGCTGTTAACATATCTAGTTTGAACAACATACTTCTCTTGTTAAAACGACATACTTTTTCATTTAAATGACATAAACCCTTCACTATGTCGTTTGAATGACATTATAATTTTATAAAAACTTCTAGGCAGCAATACGCCACTGTATTAGGTGTGTGTCTACATCAGGCAAAAAAGGACATCAGCCATAACCTTAGAGAAGCAATTGTTGTGGGAAGGCTTTTTCAAGCATTAAAAAATTCACCATTCTATGTTGAAAAGAGTTGGTGAAGAGCCTTTAAGACAGTTGTAAACCTTTCCATAATTGGGTGTCCTACGGGTTTCTGGAATCATATTGAATGTGTATGTTCAGGATAGTACAATTAATCAATTTGAGAAGTAATAGTGGTTGTGACTGTCCTCTTGGAATAGGATGGGTGGCAAAAACTGCTTTGGGGGTTTTTGGTCCCATTTTGTAAATTGCAAGAGAAAATTTTCTTCATACAACATGCTTATCTGACAGAAGGTATTTACAAAGTAGATGTGTACATTTTGTCAATACCTTTAATCAATAACTGACTGTCATTAGTCAGCAGTTAACCAATAACTGACATGCACACAGCAGCCTATTAAAATGTAAATCACAAAGTGTCATAATAACAAGATGCTTTATTTACAACCAAAGTTAATATAAATATAAAAACAAATTACATGTGGAGACAGTATGAACCCAAGATTTTTCATATACCAAGACAGAGTTTGTGGACAATTCTGAAACAAAATATGCAACAACCCTGTAATGTATTCTATTTCAAGGGTTAACGAAACAGTCAGTGTATTAAATCTTTTCCTGACTACAGTCATGGTCAAAACTTTTGAGACTGACACAAATTTCGCTGCTTTAGTTTTTATTGTGGCAATTTGCATTAACTCCAGATTGTTATGTAGAGTGATCAGATGAATTGCAATTAATTGCAGTCATTCCTTGCCATGAAAATAAACCTACTTACAAAAACCCCATTTCCACTGCATTTCAGCCCTGCATCACACTGACATGCTAAGATGTTTTTAGTGATCTTCTCGTTAGCTTAGGAGAAAGTGTTAACAAGGACAAGGCAGCTGATATCACACTGATGCTGATTGAATTAAAAGAGCAGACTGGTTGCTTTAAAAGGGGGTGGTGCTTGAAATCATTGTCTTCTTCTGTTAACCATCGTTACCTCAGGAAACATGTGCAGTCATCATTACTTTGCATCAAAAGGGCTTTACAGGCAAGGATGTTGCTGCTTGTAAGATTGCACTTAAATCAACTGTTTATCTTATTATCAAAAACTTCAAGGAGAGAGCTGCAATTGCTATAAAGAATGCTTCAGGGTACCCAAGAAAGTCCAGCTAGTGCCAGGGCTGTCCAAGTGCAGAGCTTGCTCAAGAATGGCAGCAGGCACGTGTGAGTGCATCTGCATGCACAGTGAAGTGAATGATTTTTAGAGTATGGCCTGGTGTCAAGAAAGGCAGCAAAGAAGCAACTTCACAAAATCATCAAGGAGAAGCTGACATTTTGCAGGAAGTACAGGAATTGGACTGCAGAGGACTTGGGTAAAGTTACACTATATTGCCAAAAGTATTCACTCACCCATCCAAATCATTGAATTCAGGTGTTTGGCGGTTGCCAGGAGAACGGTACTTGTCTGACTGCGTTGTGCCAAGTGTAAAGTTTGGTGAAGGGGGGATTATGGTATGGGGTTGTTTTTCAGGAGTTGGGCTCAACCCCTTAGTTCCAGTGAAAGGAACTCTTAATGCTTCAGCATACCAAGAGATTTTGGACAATTTCATGCTCCCAACTTTGTGGGAACAGTTTGGGGATGGCCCCTTCCTGTTCCAACATGACTGCGCACCAGTGCACAAAGCAAAGTCCATAAAGACATGGATGAGCAAGTTTGGTGTGGAAGAACTTGACTGGCCTGCACAGAGTTCTGACCTCAACCCGATAGAACACCTTTGGGATGAATTAGAGCGAAGACTGCGAGCCAGGCCTTCTCGTCCAACATCAGTGCCTGACCTCACAAATGCGCTTCTGAAAGAATGGTCAAAAATTCCCATAAACACACTCCTAAACCTTGTGGAAAGCCTTACCAGAAGAATTGAAGCTGTTATAGCTGCAAAGGGTGGGTCGATGTAATATTAAACCCTATGGATTAAGAGTGGGATGTCACTCAAGTTCATATGCGTGTGAAGGCAGACGAGCGAATACTCTTGGTAATATAGTGTATTTTCTTTGATGAAGCCCCCTTCAGACTGTCCTGTGTCATGCCAACAGTAAAGCTTTCTGCATGTAAAGCATGATGAAGCACCATGTCACAAATCCAAAGTAATAACTAAGTGGCTCGGTAAACCAAACATTTGGGTCCATGGCTAGAAAACTCCCCTTGAAAACCTATGGTCAATTCTTAAAATTGGGTTGGACAAACAAAAAACACAGAAATTGTGATAAACTCAAAGCACTGATTAGGCAATAATTGGTTGCCATTAGTCAGGATTTGGCCTAGAAGCTGATATCCAGCATGTCAGGGCAAATTGCAGAAGTCTTGAAAAAGAAGAGTCAACACTAAATATTGAGTCTTTGCATAAACTTGATGTATTTGTCAATAACAGCTTAAAATGTATGAAATGCTCACAATTGTACTTCACTATGCCATAGAAACATCTGACAAAAAGATCTAAAACTGAAGCAGCAAACTTTGTAAAAACCAAAATTTGTGTCAGTCTTAACTTTCGGCCAAGACTATACATTAGTGCTGTTGGTATAAGATGATCTATGCAAATTACATTCAAATCTGTTTTGTTATAAAAAACACATACACAGATCCACATGTGCAGAGATTATCAGTTAGCACAGTCTGCTCGTTATTGTTGTTTCATAAATCAGGCAAAATAATGCAGCTGCATGCATGCACTATATTACTAAAACCCTGGGTAAGGACAAAAGCACCACTCCAAATTGAGAGAAAGCAGATGAGAGTAAACTGGAAGTGTTTTATGCTAAACAATGCTAAAAACAAAACTTTTTTGTAATCACATTTTATTATTTTAATTATTAAATGTTTTCTTACTGGTAATAACAATTTACAGGGCATGACAAATGTTACTCAAAGGTTAGATTTGAATTGACCCAGGAAACTGTTTACTATTTTTTAAGCCTTGGCTATATGAAATGACAAGAGAACATGGTGTTTTTTCAGTTACATTTTCATTAGCTCTGGCAGAACCTATACGCATAAACTTTGGGATAGTAGGGAGAACGTTAACAAAACAGATAATAATTTTTATGTAATTCTTGATCTATATTCAATTAAAAACAGTAATAAGTTGTGACATGATGTTTACCACTAGTTTTTAACAGCTTTTCTTTTGAACAGTATTAATAGAACTTAATTGACAGACCCCACAATCTGGAATCTCTAAGGGCACACAATTTCAATAGGTGATGGAAAAGCCTAACTGTAACACATGTAGACTTTGATTTGTCTTAAAACAAGCAGCTCTGTAATCTGGGTAGCAGCATATGCCACATTAAAGATATTGTCTACATGACTGTTTGTGTCGCATTAAAATGCATATGGAACACCCAATATTATTGGTGTCTTTGCAGTTGTGCAAGTTATCTAGGCCATTGGCCACTTGATGAGCCTAGAGACTTCAGCCTTGTTTCTGAATGTGGTTGATATGGCTTCCACTTTGTGTAGTAGATTCTTGCTCTTGCATTTGTAAATACCTGAAGGACAGTTCACAAATCCATGCTTTTTGTTTATATTTGCATTAATATTTTTAGAATTTGGGTTGTACAAAGATGTAAACAAAGTGTCAAATCATTTTGAGACATTTTTCTATGTATTTACATTTTAGGGACCCCATTGTGACATGTATTTACTTATAAATAATTAACATGAAGTTAGTTATGTACTGCTATATCAAATGTACAAACCAAGTAATTATCATTTTTAAATATGCACAACTGTTAATTTAGTTAATGTAATGTTTCTGAATGTTAAATAGACTAATACATTTATGCTACAAAATCCAGACTGCAATGCACTTGTGTAATCTGTAAATACCTGTTCCTGTCTTTACTACAGGTCTGGGACGGTGTGTTTAGATGTTATAAATCAAACATGGACAGCACTCTATGGTATGTGTGATGGCACAGTTCTTTTTGAATTTGTAATAAGGCTGTTCCACAGTATAAAAACCTATATTATTAAATGAAATTAAACAAATTCTTTTACACAATAAAGGGCCAGTCCAGGACAATACCGTTAAAATTCAGATTGCATTAAGAACACCATGTTTTAAAGCATTTTTACTTTTTTTATTTATGACAAAACAACTGTCAAATGTTTTTTATACAAACACATCACATAAATATACCAATGCTGTGTGCTTAGTATGGCTGAGACAGTGTACACTATATTTCTGTGCTTCTGTGCTTCTTTTGCTTAAGAATAGCATGTGTCATGTATGCCAGACATTAGGTATTTGATTCTTAAATGATCTTATGGTTTTCACTGACAATTTTGTCCCAGCCTTCTTTAGTTTTATTTTGATCTACGTTGTCCTGGTCAAATTTCTAATGCCTCAGGGTAAAAATCTGGGCCTTCTCTCATAGCCAGGCAGGATTGCTGCTTCGCCATGAGTTTGAAACTTCCAGACAGTACTCCTAATGGTGTCTGATGGAATGTTTAAGGTCTTCAAAATATTTTTATAACCATTGTCCTTTAAGAGCAATAAAATGACAATTTCTCACCCTTTGTGGCAGCTCCTTGGTAACACCACATGTTGAAACAAAGGGTTGTTATTGAGTCCCCAAATGTTTAATCATGTTGTAATCCAACTTTTGGTCATAAAGACTAGCAATAAGTTTTAAGATCAGCTGTATTATATAGAGGTTGACTAATTGTGACTTGGCAGTATTAACAGTTATAGTATTAATATATACAGTGGGGTCAAAAAGTATTTAGTCAGCCACTGATTGTGCAGGTTCTCCTACTTAGAAAGATGAGAGGTCTGTAATTTTATATAGGTACACTTCAACTATGAGACAAAATGAGAAAAAAAAATCCAGAAAATCACATTGTAGGATTTTTTAAGAATTTATTTGTAAATTATGGTGAAAAATAAGTATTTGGTCAATAACAAACAAGCAAGATTTCTGGCTCTCACAGACCTGTAACTTCTTTAAGAAGCTCTTCTGTCCTCCACTCGTTACCTGTATTAATGGCACCTGTTTAACCTTGTTATCTGTATAAAAGACACCTGTCCACAGCCTCAAACAGTCAGACTCCAAACTCAACCATGGACAAGACCAAGGAGCTGTTGAAGGACACCAGGAAGAAATTTGTAGACCTGCACCAGGCTGGGAAGAGTGAATCTACAATAGGCAAGCAGGTTGGTGTGAATAAATTTGTGGGAGCAATTGTAAGAAAATGGAAGACATACAAGACCATTGATAATCTCCCTTGGGGTCAAGATCTCATCCCGTGGGGTCAAAATGATCATGAGAACGGTGAGCAAAAATCCCAGAACTACACGGAGGGACCTGATGAATGACCTGCAGAGAGCTGGGACCAAAGTAACAAAGGCTACCATCAGTAACACACTACGCCGAGAGGGACTCAAATCCTGCAGTGCCGGGCGTGTCCCCCTGCTTAAGCCAGTACATGTCCAGGCCCGTCTGAAGTTTGCCAGAGAGCATATGGATGATCCAGAAGAGGATTGGGAGAATATCATGTGGTCAGATGAAACCAAAATGGAACTTTTTGGTAAAAACTGAACTCTTCGTGTTTGGAGGAAGAAGAATGCTGAGTTACACCATACCTACTGTGAAGCATGGGGGTGAAAACATCATGCTTTGGGGCTGTTTTTCTGCAAAGGGGACAGGACGACTGATCCGTGTTAAGGGAAGAATGAACAGGGCCATGTATCGTGAGATTTTAAGCCAAAACCTCCTTCCATCAGTGAGAGCATCGAAGATGGAACGTGGCTGGGTCTTCCAGCATGACAATGATCCCAAACACACCGCTCGGGCAACGAAGGAGTGGCTCCGTAAAAAGCATTTCAAGGTCCTGGAGTGGCCTAGCCAGTCTCCAGACCTCAACCCCATAGAAAATTCGTGGAGTCCGTGTTGCCCAGCGACAGCCCCAAAACATCACTGCTCTAGAGGAGATCTGCATGGAGGAATGGGCCAAAATACCAGCTACAGTGTGTGCAAACCTGGTGAAGACTTACAGGAAACGTTTGACCTCCGTCATTGCCAACAAAGGTTATGTTACAAAGTATTGAGCTGAACTTTTGTTATTGACCAAATACTTATTTTCCACCATAATTTACAAATAAATTCTTTAAAAATCCTACAATGTGATTTCCTGGATTTGTTTTTCTCATTTTGTCTCTCATAGTTGAAGTATACCTATGATGAAAATTACAGACCTCTCTCATCTTTCTAAGTAGGAGAACTTGCACAATCAGTGGCTTACTAAATACTTTTTGGCCCCACTGTATATACTTGTCAATTTGTGCAATATAGGTATAATATACAGTGTATCACAAAAGTGAGTACACCCCTCACATTTCTGCAAATATTTCATTATATCTTTTCATGGGACAACACTATAGACATGATACTTGGATATAACTTAGAGTAGTCAGTGTACAACTTGTATAGCAGTGTAGATTTACTGTCTTCTGAAAATAACTCAACACACAGCCATTAATGTCTAAATAGCTGGCAACATAAGTGAGTACACCCCACAGTGAACATGTCCAAATTGTGCCCAAATGTGTCGTTGTCCCTCCCTGGTGTCATGTGTCAAGGTCCCAGGTGTAAATGGGGAGCAGGGCTGTTAAATTAGGTGTTTTGGGTACAATTCTCTCATACTGGCCACTGGATATTCAACATGGCACCTAATGGCAAAGAACTCTCTGAGGATGTGAGAAATAGAATTGTTGCTCTCCACAAAGATGGCCTGGGCTATAAGAAGATTGCCCTGAACAACAACACCCTGAAACTGAGCTACAGCATGGTGGCCAAGGTCATACAGCGGTTTTCCAGGACAGGTTCCACTCGGAACAGGCTTCGCCAGGGTCGACCAAAGAAGTTGAGTCCACGTGTTCGGCGTCATATCCAGAGGTTGGCTTTGAAAAATAGACACATGAGTGCTGCCAGCATTGCTGCAGAGGTTGAAGACGTGGGAGGTTAGTCTGTCAGTGCTCAAACCATACGCCGCACACTGCATCAACTCGGTCTGCATGGTCGTCATCCCAGATGGAAGCTGATGCACAAGAAAGCCAGCAAACAGTTTGCTGATAACAAGCAGTCCAAGAACATGGATTACTGGAATGCCCTGTGGTCTGACGAGACCAAGATAAACTTGTTTGGCTCAGATGGTGTCCAGCATGTGTGGCGGCGCCCTTGGTAGAAGTACCAAGACAACTGTATCTTGCCTACAGTCAAGCATGGTGGTGGTAGCATCATGGTCTTGGGCTGCATGAGTGTTGCTGGCACTGGGGAGCTGCAGTTCATTGAGGGAAACATGAATTCCAACATGTACTGTGACATTCTGAAACAGAGCATGATCCCCTCCCTTCGAAAACACAACCTCCAAGATGACAACTGCCTTGCTGAGGAAGCTGAAGGTAAAGGTGATGGACTAAACCCAATTGAGCACCTGTGGCGCATCCTCAAGTGGAAGGTGGAGGAGTTCAAGGTGTCTAACATCCACCAGCTCCGTGATGTCATCATGGAGGAGTGGAAGAGGATTCCAGTAGCAACCTGTGCAGCTCTGGTGAATTCCATGCCCAGGAGGGTTAAGGCAGTGCTGGATAATAATGGTGGTCACACAAAATATTGACACTTTGGGCACAATTTGGACATGTTCACTGTGGGGTGTACTCACTTATGTTGCCAGCCATTTAGACATTAATGGCTGTGTGTTGAGTTATTTTCAGAAGACAGTAAATCTACACTGCTATACAAGTTGTACACTGACTACTCTAAGTTATATCCAAGTTTTATTTCTATAGTGTTGTCCCATGAAAAGATATAATAAAATATTTGCAGAAATGTGAGGGGTGTACTCACTTTTGTGATACACTGTATATACTTGCCAGTTTGTGCAATTTAGGTGTGATAGGTACATTTTATCTAAATATATATTTAAGCAATTTTCCTTTTGTTTGCTCCAAACAGATCTCACCAATATATTCGAGTCATTTCTGCCACAGCTTCTTGCATATCCCAACCCCATTGACCCTCTAAATGGGGATGCTGCAGCCATGTACCTGCACCGACCAGAGGAGTACAAGCAGAAAATCAAAGGTGATTTTCAATATAGATAAAATCAATATTAAGTTAGTCCATTGTTTTACAGTTAGCCTGGCCAATTACCCACATTTTCAATGTGTTTAAATTAAGCAATTCAGCAACAGCACTAAGGTACACACGTTATGATAACATGCATTTTTGTAAATAGCTTAGAAATATGTAGTATGATTTGTATGCTGGTGCTGATGCCCTATCTCAAAGTATTTTTACATATATTTATTGAAGATATTACACTTAAAATATAAACACCACTCACTGGATCACTCTTACCATTTTTCTAGCTATGCTGCCCCATACAAAGCAAACTACCATGCACTGTGTATGTTTAGACATTTTGCTATTATAGCCAGCATAAATATTTCAGCAATTTGTGCTACTGGAGTTCTTCTGTGCATTCACACTAGATGGGCTAGCATTTGCTCCCTACATCATCAATGATCCTTGGGATGATGAGTCTAGCCATTAAAATTTAGCACTTGTTAAAGTCGCACAGATTCTTTGGCTTGCTGCTTCAAACAAATCTACTTCAAAAACTGACTTCACTTGCTAACTTATCCCACTATTTGACTGGTGCCATTGTAAGAAGTTAATCACTGTTGTTTGTCACATGTCAGCGGTTTTAATGTTGTGGCTGAGAAGAAGCTCTTGGATGGGAAACTAATAAAGATATCAATAGTCGTTTCTGCAGCACATGATAAATCAGGCCCTTATAGCAGAGTGGCAAGACAAAAGCCACTGCTGAGTTGGGGTTTGCTAAAAACATGTAAAGCAGTGGTTCACAACAGGCGGGCACAGCCCACCAGGGGGCCTCAGTGAGCCTAGCGGGGGCTCTTGTTGCATTTGATTAAGAAGAGTAAAAACCAATGGCAAGTAATGGGACAAGAAAATATTTGTTTGCTTACGGGAAATATCTTGTGATGTCGTAAATCTATTTTATACCCCCTATAGCCTACATTGTGTCTTTGCGAATGGAAAATATTTGATTTGCCCAGCTCAAAAGTGCAAAGGTCAATGGACAGACACTTCAAATGATTCCTAATCAGTAGTTGATGCTGAAGCAGACCAAGGTGAGAAAGCTCCCACCACCAGTTCACTAGAAGTAAACCCACAACTTCAACCAAAATCTGAAAATACCAAGATATTTACCTTCATGGCCGATTCATCAAATTTACCATGAGCAAGAAGATGATACCCATCATCCTTGCTGAAAGCATAAGAACTGACTTAGGGGCAAATCACTCCATGTCCTCTGGTGGCCCAACCAAAACTTTAAGCTTAAACCATGTTAAAAGTTGTAAAGAGGCCTGAAGATGGCAGTGTACGCTATCCAGTCTGATGCTTGGGAGCATCTATTATGACTAATGGGATTAAGTGCCCAAATTCAGGTGTGCAAATCCTGTGTACGAACCCCATAAAAGTTGGGATAAAACAAGAATCTATGAATTGTTCATTTTTGTTTATTCTCAAACACAAGTACAAGTAAAAGATTTCAAATGTTTTCACTTACCAATTTGATTGTATTTAATCAGTGGTGGATAAAGTACCTGAAAGCCATACTTGAGTAAAGGTATCTTACCAGAAATTTACTTTGGTAGAAGTTAGAAGTCGCCTCTTAGAATATTACTGTAGTATAAGTCTTGATGTTTAATGTACTTAAGTATCAAAAGTAAATTTCTGATATTAAATGTACTTAAGTATTAAAAGTAGAAGTAAAAAATAGTTAAGGATAAAGGCAGGCAGTGAGGTCTGTGGCAAAGGACTTTGCCATTTGCCACGCAACCCTCTACCGTTTTTTTTCTTAGGTGAACACCAGTTTCATGAGGATTGTGTGAAACATGGGCAAAAAAGGGCTTAGAACTGTTCAAAACCAAGGAAATATTATGTACACACACACACACACACACACAGTTCAGTAAGCTATCACAAAGGTTCACAGAAGTAGGTTGTAAAATTTCAGTGTTTGATTTTGAATAAAATATTTTGTAGTTCAAATGGATTGTAATTACATGAAAATAGGGCATGTGTTTTTTTGTCCTTTTGCTAGTATTAGTCTTTATACAGCCAAATGAATTTTTAAAACAAAGTATTAACATCAGTGTGTTTCTTGAGGTTTGATGGTCTAAAATGCCGATATTTTCGTATCTTCGGGTAAACATAAGAGGCACATCATCCGATACGAAGAAACTTTTACTCCGACATGTCTTGTAATTATGGCTACGTGTTTTCTTGTCTGTCACTACCATGTTGCTGCAAGAATCTGACATGATGTTTTCTTAAGTGATGTCATCTGATGGCTCAAAGGTCACGCACATTTAACAGTGGTTTTTGCCCTTGCATTACATAGACTAAGATTACTCCAAATTCCCAGAATCTTTTACACTGGTATGTTTGATAGATGGTGAAAGACTTTCTTATTTGCAAAGTTGTATTAAAACTTATTTGCAAACTTGCATTGAGATGTTCTTTTTGAACCAATTCACAATTCCCTCTTAAAGTTCAGCATTAAGTGGTGAGCCATGACCCATCATTGTCTGCAAAGACTTATGATCTTATGATACCCTTACCTGTTACCAATTCACCTGCTCATTGTGGGATGCTTAAAATGGTGCAACTTGTAAAGATCTTATTTTGTCTGTCCCAACTTTTTTAGTATGTTGCAGGAATCAAATGTAAACATTATGTTATGTGCAGCTAAAAATACAAAGAAAAAATATTAGTTATATAGTTATTTCTTTGTGTGTTTGCCAGTTAAATAAAGATTCAAGAAAATGATCAAATTACAAATTCTTGTTTTTATTGCATTTTACCAAATGTTCTAATGTTTCCTGAAAAGGCTTTTGAACCAAGAATGCCTTAAGTTTAAGGAATTGCTGGTTTAAATATATTGCTCAAATTTTGGTATACCTAGGTTGGAAAGCATTTATAGGTAAAATTATTGCAGTACCTGTTATCAAAAAAGGAAATGCCCCCTTCCTCCCAATGTAGTTATTTTTATATTCCCTGATTGTAGCTTCCCTTACTGCTGCACAACCCAACCTGATTGAGGAGAGCAGCAAACTATCTCTTACATGCTTGCAGTTGCTGGCCACTTCTTTTCAACTACCAGAGTTGCTGCTGTCTGAATCATCCATCTCTCGTGCAGTGCCATGACCAGCTTAGAATCAAACTCGGGGGCACTTGTTTTTTTTGTTTTTTACCTTATTCTTTAGGGCTGTAAAAATCGCCTTGGTTGCTGGCAAAAAATAGTGGGGATTCAGTGCTCTCCCCCCCCCCCCCCCCCCCCCCCCCACTTAAGGTGTAAAACATTTTTGTGTACAACTGTACAACAAAGTAACTGATCACACATTTTTGCAAACATTTTTCTTTTAAATAATTGGTGCATGTGTTCTTCTCTTTTTGAATACAGAATACATTCAGAAATATGCAACAGAAGAGGCGCTAAAGGAGCAAGAGGATGCTGCAGGTGACTCTTCATCTGAAAGCTCCATGTCTGATTTCTCGGAAGATGAGGCACAGGATATGGAGTTGTAGTGAAGCACAATTACACCTCTTTATTGCAGAGACTCTATAATTTACTTAACATAAGAAGCCGATTAGAAAACTCATATTTAAAAAAGAATGTTATTATTATTATTAATAACATTCTTACTACTATGACTTAATAATTTTTTTATGGTTATCTAGGTCAAACAACCCCCCTAGGTCAAACTTTGACTGCTCCCCTGCATTCCGTTTGGTATGGCTAGAATATGTCTAATCACAGTTCTCATTTTACCATGCTCAGGCTCTTACACTGTTAGACACATCTGTTAGGCAAAACACGTCTGCATGTTTTATTAAATGTCATTTTTACTTTCAGGATATTTTTAAACAAAACAAAACAGTCTGGTATGGCCAGTATATAAAAGTTTAGTTACCACTGTAGAATACATTCCGACCAAATTGAAATACCAAGAAATTTATATTCTTTCAATATTTAGCATACTTTTAAACAACACAATCTCTGTCAAACTGGTAAATATTATCCATAGCCTAGTGTTTATTAGTCATATATTAGTACCATTTTTCATCATCAGTCAGTTCACTTCTCCTAAATTAGCTTTGTTATAAATTCAAGACTACATTTTACATGGTTACTGGGGGAAAATTTACTTATTTAACTCTTTATATGAAGTCTTGCATGTTTTAAAAAAATAAAAGTGATTTGTATTGGTAAAGGATGCATTTTTACATCAAATACATCTGGAAGAAACTCACTTAATATTCCATATCACAATTAAATAATGTACTGTGACTTTAGAAGGGCTAATGGTTTGGACATGCCAAATATATTTGGGTTTTTGGTTGTTGTTTATAAACTGGTGTAGTTATGAATTTTTTCAATATTTAGCATACTTTTAAACAACACAATCTCTGTCAAACTGGTAAATATTATCCATAGCCTAGTGTTTATTAGTCATATATTAGTACCATTTTTCATCATCAGTCAGTTCACTTCTCCTAAATTAGCTTTGTAAAATTTTTTGTTTATTTGACTAAAATGCCATACTTCCATCGATTAATTGGATGTAACTCTATTTTTAAATAGGTTTAATTGTGGACAGAAAGTATAAGCATAAAGCCCAAGTCTAAAAAACATCTGACAAGCAGCAGGTGCTCTTGCAAATACAATTTGATTTAAGTTCTGTTAAGTTTCCACACTGTGGGGGTAGGCATACACATTCAGACTGAGTTTTGAACTTCAAAATAGACTTCTTTATAAACTGTACAAAAAAATTCAAAGCAATTACTATTTATTTGCTAAATTTAGTATTATCTACACACATTATCTGCATTAATTGCCCATAATGACTAAGGGAAAAAGTTTCAGAGTTTTTCCAAAGCAAAAATACAAAACAGCTTGCTCACAAAAGAATTCAGACCCTTCAAAATTTTATGAAAGTCTAAGCTTTGCCTGGCCCACTCAAGGACATACAAAAACTCTCCTTGAAGCCACATCATTGTTGTTTGGGCTGTATTCTGTGAAGTTGGCCCAGTCTGTGTTTGAATGTTTTCCTCAAGGATGGTCCTGTTTTAGGCTGCATGTATCTGCAACTCACTTCTTACCAGTGTCTTTTTCTTTCCTGCTATAAAATGCCCCTATAGAATGATGCTACCACTACCATGTTTCATCATATGGATGGTTACTGGCTAGGCAGAGGTGTAGTGCAATTTTTTGTCTAACCAGACTAGAAAATCTCTTTTTGTTATGTAAGTCCTTCACATACTGTCTAGCAAATTCCAAACAGGCTTCTGTCTTATAACTCTGCATTTATGATCCATCAAGAATTGCAGAGATATTTGTCCAGCAGTTCCTTTTATCTCTGCATAGGACATTTTTAGAGTTACCATTTGGTCCGTTATTGTCTCCCAGCTCCCTAACCAAGGTCTTTTTTGCCCAATTGGCCAATATTTTTTAACCCTAAAAACATGCTTTTACTTTGTATTTAGCAAATGATACATACGGATTGATTGTTAAAATGGCAGTTCAGTTAAATCCAACACAATGAAGTGTGCAGACAGTCAGGGAGTCTGAATACTTCGCGCAGTGTGTGCGTGTGTGTGTGTAAAAGAGAGACAGATAGAGAAAGAGACTTCTTTAAAAAAAAAAATTTCAATATGTTAAACTTAGAAAGTACATAGAAATAGAGCTGGAGAATAAACTTAATTTTGATTCTTTGTTGATCAGTGTGTTAACTTCTTCGATCAACGAAGCATGGAATTTGCCCAGGGGTGTCCAGAACTTTACATAAAACTGTCTTTTGTGATTTAATGATCTGTAGGTATGGTGTTGTGTTTTTTTTTTATATATATACAAATGCCGAGGGTAGAACGTATAACATAAGTAAACAACTAGCCTATTAATTTTGCATAATTATAAGAGGTGTTAAGTGTGACTTGGTAGAGTGTTCAAACAAGACGTACATTGATTTACAATCTGTACATTGTCCTTCATATGTTTATTTTAACTGTTGTTTTAAAAAGCCTAATACTAAAATAATATTCATAATAAAACATTTACAACCAATTTATGATTGTTAAACCAGACAATGAAGTCTGTGTTTAAAGAAAATGATATGAAGGGAGTCATTGTACACATCCTGGGTGCTTTTGTTAGGGCTTTCTAAATAGCCATAATTATCTTACTTTAATTTTCTCCTTACTGCCCCCAAATTCCCAAAAATTATTAGTCAAAAGTTTTGTAGGGCAAGTCCAATTATAAATATACATTTTAAATATTGTATAAAATTAAATTCTTAACTTTATGCAGTATTGTGCTATATGAAGACAAATACTAGATACTGATTTTGTTGAAGTACATTTCATGCTTTACGATATTTTTTTGCAGGTGTTGTGGTTTGAAAGTTCTGAAATAACAACCTTGTTTCTTAGGATTGCCTCTGTAGTTGTGGTTACTATAGCAACACAGCCTGTGTATACACCATTAGTTGGAACCTAAACTTAGCCATTTTATTATACTGACATGTACATTTTCCAGACCAGAAAACAATACTGTTGTATCTATTTTTGCAATGGCAAAGGAATTAGTGAGCATCCCCAAATCATTTAAGCACAAACATGCATTCACACTTTTATTTTTTTAAGACAAAAGAGAAAGATGTTCCGAGTGTCTTTAATTGTTTGTGTTAGCATATTACAGTGTGATGAACTGGGATTTGTTTCATATTGACCAATGTGATCATTGTGCCCACTGTATTAAGTATCATTTATAAACAAAATTTAAAAGCTTGTTCTTCATCATAGGCATTGGACATTTATTAAGTTCTCCATCTTACATTTCTGTGCATCAAAATCACTTAAACTTTACAGTCGTTTTTTTTAAATTAATGCAGTTTATATAGTAAGGCAATTAGGACCTTTGAATTTTTCATTGTTTTCCTTTTGCATATTTTGGTGGGCATGATTCGTTTAATTGCTCCCTATCTATATCATAACCTCTTAAGCAGTTGTGTACAGTAACCTGTAATAACCTTTTGTAATAAAAAGTTCATATTTAAATTGGGATATTCGTGAATGAGTAAGCAATAACATCTAAGGCTTCTTTCAGAAGTAACTGAACGCTGTTTCTCTGTGACTCCGCTTGATGGCAGACATGTACCATCCTCGGCGCTGTGGATGAATACATTTAATGGATTACAAATGACGAGAATGTATACCACACAGTGAGTGTGTCAAGACCAAACCAAAATACAGTAATGGTTCGCCACCAGGTTTAGCGTTGTTAATTAAAATAAAAGCAAGTTTACAACCAAATTTGTGAACGGAAAGTCAAAGTATTAAGTCAATTCTTTACGTCACTCGTGGTCCAAACAAATGATTTTATAATCAAGGTTTAATCATACTCGTCTGTAAATGAAATCCATCGAAAGACAACACTGCTCAAAAATGGTAAAGGAACGCTCAAATTATCGAAGCATTTATGGTGAAAATTACCGTTATGAATTGTGTAATTTGTTGAGAACAAAATGACGCAACAACTGTCACTGGAAACCAAAATTCATCAACAAATTAAGACATGGCTTCAAAAGCAAAATAAGAAGTCACAGGCTGATCCAATCTGCGTGAATATTATCATGGTAGTTCTTAATGTGATTCAATAGTGTGTATGACTAATTGGCGGTGTCATAGGCACTGGTACATAACGTTAAATTGGATTCATGTTTGGGTAATGTGAGGGCCAGTCAATGGCATCAATGCCTTCATCATCGAAGAACTTGGTCCCGGAGATGGATAGTCCAGGAGGTGCAGGAGAAACACAGGGCCCACTGCACTAGCATAAAGTCTGACAAGGGCTCTGAGGATTTCATCCTGCTACCTAACAGCAGTTTTTTTGGTTATCACATAGAGGACACAAGCAAAATGCAAAACTAGAAAATAATTGTCAGGAAGAATAAGGAAAGAATAATTGTTTGTGGCCACCACTTGCAAAACCATTCCCTTTTTGTTGAGGGTGGGGTCCTACTGTTGCCTCTCCTGTGCATCTCTTGTCACTTTCGCTTGCACCAAAGCAGGTAAAATTGCTTCACAATCGCTTATGGTTACTAACTGGACTGATTAACATCCCTAAACCTTAAATGACTTTGCATTATACTGTGATGATTAACTGTTTTTAATTATTTTGAGTTGTTTATTCAAAACAATGTGATGCAGGATCAAGTGACCTTACTCCTTTCCTTTTCCTTTCTTTTTTTTATATTTTACCTTTTTGTTGTTCCTCACTGGTTGTTATTGTTTTTATTTATTTTTATATGATTGTACTTACACATTTCACATAACCACATTATGAGAACAAATTGCATTAAAGTAGCCTTTAAAGTATACTTTAAAGTATAATGTCATTAAACATCTAAATAAAACTAATTTGTATAAAATGTATGTGAAAACATTTACAAAAATGTAAAAACAAATAAGTAGGGGTTAAAAAAAAAATAAGTTAATACTTTGATTAAAAAAATAATACCATGTGGTCCTAAATTCTGACGGTATGCATAGCCTACAAAAACGTTTGTGCTGGGGTGCAGTGTGCAATCAAGATAAAGGTATATTAGTCACATTAATGGGTAAGATCACTAGCCTTTGCACACTAATAGTTTAAATTGTATTAGTTATTACAGTTATTTTATTATTGAGTCACTGTTTTCAAATTTAATTAACTAATGCATTTTTTGTTTTAAAAAACAGAAGCATAAAACATAGGCTATACAGTTTTAGAGAAACAAGACGTAGCTGCGCATGTGTGCGGTAGTGCAAGCCAGTTCTAAGGAACTGACCTCTAGCAGTGTGAGCAGTAACATGAGCTCCTCAATGAAATATTGAAAGCTCATTTAACTGCAATGCAATGAGCATCAGCGCTGAAAGTCTCCATTATGTGATGCCAAGCTCTAAATTGATCCTCTGATTTGATCAGACCTTATGTGTAACAAGCTGAAAATGAAGGCATCTCACTATATTTTGCTTTGTTACTTAAATACATTTTTTTCCCCGGGGGATTAAATAATATTAATGTAATAGTAGTCCCCACACCTTACATAACTGTAATATGCACTCTGGGTTCTACAGAAAGAAAATTTAACATTTTTATAATTTATTTTGTTTTCTCATGAAGGAAACATTTACAAATGGCATGTGTATTTGTCACAGTGAATGATTTAAAAACGTAATGTTACATGGAGATGAGCAAAAACAATAAATTATGCTTTATTTGGTAAAACATAATTTTACTTATTTAAGGAAGAAAGTTTAAACTTTTAAATGCATATCACCTCCCTTGGTTTCTCAGTTAACCAGTTTGCCCAGTTTAAGTGGTAGTTTAATCTAAACTAAACCAGAGACAGCTCTGCAATATGTAAATCTTGTACATCTTAAACATTATACAGTCTGAATATATTACTACATTTTTAAGCAATATTTTAAAGCTTCATCCAAATTGTATCAAATTGAAAGACCTTTGATAGATGATATGGTCTGAATCAAAATGCCAACATTTTAATTGTTGTTGTTTTTGTTTTTTTTCCATAACAACAATACTGAAAAAACTTATAATGTGCACTAAAAGTGACTGCTTTAAAGTTATAGCAACACACCACTTTATTTGCATTGTATGTTACAAATTGCCATGAGGTGTTTAATTTGTGCAACTTAAATAAGAATGCAGAATTGCTTATAAATTTATGCAATATACACTATATTGCCAAAAGTATTTGCTCGTCTGCCTTCACACGCATATGAACTTGAGTGACATCCCATTCTTAATCCATAGGGTTAATTATGATGTCGGCCCACCCTTTGCAGCTATGACAGCTTCAACTCTTCTGGTAAGGCTTTCCACAAGGTTTAGGAGTGTGGTTATGGGAATTTTTGACCATTCTTCCAGAAGCGCATTTGTGAGGTCAGACACTGATGTTGTACGAGAAGGCCTGGCTCGCAGTCTCCGCTCTAATTCATCCCAAAGGTGTTTTATCGGGTTGAGGTCAGGACCAGTCAAGTTCTTCCACACCAAACTTGCTCATCCATGTCTTTATGGACCTTGCTTTGTGCACTGGTGCACAGTCATGTTGGAACAGGAAGGGGCCATCCCCAAACTGTTCCCACAAAGTTGGGAGCATGATATTGTCCAAAATCTCTTGGTATGCTGAAGCATTAAGAGTTCCTTTCACTGGAACTAAGGGGTCGAGCCCAACTCCTGAAAAACAACCCCACACCATAATCCCCCCTCCACCAAACTTTACACTTGGCACAATGCAGTCAGACAAGTACCGTTCTCCTGGCAACCACCAAACCCAGACTCGTCCATCAGATTGCCAGATGGAGAAGCATGATTCGTCCCTCCAGAGAACACGTCTCCACTGCTCCGATTGACTCTGCAGAAAGTCTGTCTGCGCACTGTGCGCCTCAGTATCCGCTGACCCCGCTCTGTCATTTTACATGGCCTACCACTTCATGGCTAAGTTACTGTTGTTTCCAATTGCTTCCACTTTGTTATAATACCACTGACAGTTGACTGTGGAATATTTAGTAGCAAGGAAATTTCACAACTGGACTTGTTGCACAGGTGGCATCACGGTACCACTCTGAAATTCACTGAGCTCCTGAGAGCGACCCATTCTTTCACAAAGGTTTGTAGAAGCAGTCTGCATGCCTAGGTGCTTGGTTTTATACACCTGTGGCCATGGGGGTGATTGGAACACCTGAATTCAATTATTTGGATTGGTGAGTGAATACTTTTGGCAATGTAGTGTACGTTAAGATAGAAGGATTGTCATTGGTTGATTGGTACTAGCTTGAAGCTTTTCTGTAATATTGAACATGTGAATTTATTGCACATGTATTAGACTGTGCATGTGTGTTGCTGCTATAGATGCCAAAGTTTCTTAATTGCCCATGTGGGTTGAGATTTTATTTGTTTACTTTTCAGTTAAGCATTGTCCTTCTTTGCATGTTATAAATATCTTGGTGCAACTGACTCAAAACTTATATGGCTTATTAGACATTTCTTTCCAGAACCGTGGGCATATATTATTATATGCCCCTTGTTGTGGTTATAGCACATTCTCTCAATAGGCAATGATGAACAGTGTACCAAAATTGTTAATACCAAAATTGTTTAATTGGATTAAGGTCAGGGTTCTGTAAAGGCCTCTGAAGCCAAATCATATATTTGAGGACATTGTTATGTGCACAGTCATGCTAAAACAGGAAAGAACCCTTCTCAGAATGTTGCTACAATGTTGGATGCTGGAAGCATAGTGTTTAACTTATAATAATAAATAATAATTAAACGGCTGTTAACATTGGTGTGGCTGAAACACCTAAACTGAGTGATTAGGGGTGTGTACATACTTTTGGCCATACAATTTATAATCAATTGCGGTAACAATTTTCACACAATTAGGCATACATCTCTTCGTCATGCTTCAACATGTGGGTCTGTGATGTGGGGCTGTTTTTACACCCTGGGAACCTTGTTAGGGTACACAGCATCCTAATCCCCTCAGCCAAGGCTCTGCACAAGTCTGGAGAGGTTCTGTAAAGAGTAATTGTCTCAAAGTCCCTGCTCTGTATTTTCCAACCTTATAACATGTCATAGGAGAAAACAAAGTGCTATTGTACGAAGTATTAAATGCAGAGGTGTTAATTGTGGCACATGTTGTTTTGTTAAAAATAATTCATTCTTAATGTGGATTTTTTTGTCTGCAAACAAATTTACTTGATTTTTTGATACTTATTTTTTCAGTCAGAAATGGTTTCATTAAATTCTCATTTTTAAAAACTGTTTTATCCTGGTAGGTGGTCCACTGGCGGTTTGATGCAGGAATAAACAGGGCACCAATCCATCACAGAACTTTAACTATCCGATCATTCCATGTGTTGAAGATAAATATTTATTCAAAACTTATATCATCCATAGGAAAAAGTACAACCCCAAGTCAGAAAAAGGTGAGATGGTATGGAAAATGAAAATAAAATGCAGTGTTTCCTACATTGATTTTTATTTCATTGCAGACTGTATGAAACCGAGACATTTCATATTTTGTCTTTTCAGCTTCATTTCATTTGTTAATATACCTTCATTACAGCATTTCAGACCTGCAACACATTTCAACATTTCCAGTTGGGAAAGGGGCAATGTAAGGCAAGTAATGAGGTAAAAAAAATAAATAAAAAAAATAACTGTGATTTCAAATAGGTGATGCCAACAGGTGACTGTAATCATCATTAAAAACAAAAGCAATATCCACAAAAGGCTAAGTCTTTGCGAAGATGAACAGAGCATCTCCACTTGCATGAGAAAATTATTAAAATGTTTAGAAACAATGTTCCTCAAAGAAAGACTTAAAGTGGTTTGCATAAAGTGCATAATATTAACAAACGATTAAAGGAATCGGGAGGAATTTCAGTGCATAAAAAGCATGGGCACAAGCCTAAGCTAACACTCGTGATCTCTGATCCCTCAGATCGCACTATATTATGGACCATCATTTATCAACAGTCAATATAACCACATGAGCAAGAGATTACTTTGGCAAACCTTTGTCAAGTATTACAACACAGAGTGACATTCACACATGCTTAAAACTTTACTATATAAAAAAGGAGACTTGTGTTAACCATGTCCAAAAGTGGTGTCAAGCTTTCTGGACTCTAAGGCATCTGGGATGGACCATTACATAATGAAAATATGTATTGTGCTCTGATGAATCACTATTTCAAACAGTTTAGGGAAGAAGTGGATGTTGTGTGCTCCAGACCAATGACAAAAAGAACCATCCAGACTGTTATCAGCAACATGTACAAAAGCCAGGGTCTGTCATAGTATGAAATTGTCAATGGAAAATGTAATGTACATTTCTGTGATGGCAGCATTAATAGAGAATAGTACATTGAGCATTTAGAGCAAAATATGCTGCCTTTAAGATGACATATTTTTTTAGGGACGCCCATGCATTTTTTAACAAGACAATGCACACATGGCATGGCTGCGGAAGAAAAGGTTACAGGTACTGGACTGGCCTGCCTCCAGTCCTGACCAGTCCCAAGTAGAGAATGTGTGGAGATTTTTAAAACAAACATGCAAAAATGACGACCTCATACTGTTGCACTGTTGTACATGTTTGCTAGAAGCATGGGACAAAATAACACCTGAAACACTTCATCACTTGGTATCCTCAGTGCCACAACGTGTTTTAAGTGTTGTGAGAAAGAATAGCAACAAAATGGTAAATGTTTTACTGTCCCAACACATTTTGGAATTTGTTGCAGGTCTGAAAGGCAAGAATGTATTTATATTGCCAAATAAAATAAAGTTGACCAGACAAAACATGATTTTTTTGCATTCTAACTCTACACACAATTAATCAAATGAACAGCTTTTCTACATAACTATACACTGATGTGATAAATGAAAAACACTTTTTTTTTTTTAGCTTTCAGTGTTCAGGGTGCAGCATTCTGCTTTAAAACGCTGTCACAGTACTCCTGTGTACATGTATTTCCACAAATATACAGGCTATAGTAAGTATAGCCTATAGTAAGTATCGTCTGGAGTGACGTATCCACCCCTGGCAGGCTTCCTCATCAGTGTCACCACAAGCTTACTCCATGGCCTGGAGAAATATATGCGCTGGTGAGTTTGGCAATTATAGACCTTCCACCTCCCTACCAAAAAGAACTTCTCAATAGGATTGAGGCATGGAGAGTATGGAGGCAGGTGAAGCACAACATATTGCTGGTGTTCAGTGAACCAATTGGGTACCTGAGCAGCCCGGTGAAAACTTACATTGTCCTAGGCGACAACAAACCTTGACTGCTCAGGTCCATTCCCTCGTTTTAGCAAGATTAAAACCAGCTTCATCAATGTAAAGGAACATGTGTTCCAATGTAGCAGCATCTAGCTTCATCACTATTTAAAATCAAATAATACAGTATGGTATTACAGTGTGAAACAGGCATAGTCAATATTGTGTTGCAAGGATAGCATAGCATACCTTTACATATTCATAGAGTAGCTGTTTTACACTGTTGTGCTTCAACGGCACCCTGTATAGCTGCTTTATGCAAATTTGATGGTCTTTTCTGGAGACGACCCAGTGCAGATAAGCTCACCATTGGATGTTGCTGAACATGACATTGTCAGAAATAATGTACTGTTAAACTCAACCTGCTGCTAAACTTAATTACCTGTGATTCCCAGCTAGGTTGTCAAAAACCTGGGTGTCACAATTGATTTAGACCTCTCGTTTAATGCACACAGTAGTAATATTACTATATTAATGATGCTGAAAACATCTATGCATTAATAACTTCAAGGTTAGATTATTGCAATACCCTTCTTACTTTGTGCTTTAGAGCCATAAACAAGCTTCAATTGGTTTAAAGTGCATCAGCTCCAATGCTAACCAGAACTATAAAGTTTGATCATTTAAGGCCTGTCTCAACATCTCTGCACTGGCTGCCAATGAAATTCGGTATTAATTACAACATTTTTACTAAACTTTGAAGTGCTTCATGGCCTGTCTTTACAATATTTAAGTAAATTTACTCAGCACTACGACCAAGCGTGTTTATTTCGTTCACAAGTTGCAGGGCTACTTATAGTTTTTGGAATTAAAAAAATCAGGGGGAAGAGTGTTTTCACACATGGCCCCACAACATGACAATCCCTCTTTCTCTTTTTGGAATTCAAACTAAGTTTCAATCTTTAAGTCCAGATTAAATTTAAGATGTATTTACTCTGGCTTTTGATTGGTCTTTACAAACCAGGAAAGTTATGCTGCAATAAGTGGGTGATTGGACATACAATAGTACAGTATTCCATAGTTGCAAAATTGTACAGGCCAACAATTTAAACTGCATTATAGAGGACAAAAAGGCATAAAAAATGGTGGTGGCAGCATCATACTATAGGGTGTTTCTCAGCAGCAGGGACAGAAAAAGCCAAAGCCCAGACATACAGGGGTTGGACAAAATAACTGAAACACCTGTCATTTTAGTGTGGGAGGTTTCATGGCTAAATTGGACCAGTCTGGTGGCCAATCTTCATTAATTGCACATTGCACCAGTAAGAGCAGAGTGTGAAGGTTCAATTAGCAGGGTAAGAGCACAGTTTTTCTCAAAATATTGCAATGCACACAACATTATGGGTGACATACCAGAGTTCAAAAGAGGACAAATTGTTGGTGCACGTCTTGCTGGCGCATCTGTGACCAAGACAGCAAGTCTTTGTGATGTATCAAGAGCCACGGTATCCAGGGTAATGTCAGCATACCACCAAGAAGGACAAACCACATCCAACAGGATTAACTGTGGACGCAAGAGGAAGCTGTCTGAAAGGGATGTTTGGGTGCTAACCCGGATTGTATCCAAAAAACATAAAACCACGGCTGCCCAAATCACGGCAGAATTAAATGTGCACCTCAACTCTCCTGTTTCCACCAGAACTGTCCGTCGGGAGCTCCACAGGGTCAATATACACGGCCGGGCTGCTATAGCCAAACCTTTGGTCACTCGTGCCAATGCCAAACGTCGGTTTCAATGGTGCAAGGAGCGCAAATCTTGGGCTGTGGACAATGTGAAACATGTATTGTTCTCTGATGAGTCCACCTTTACTGTTTTCCCCACATCCGGGAGAGTTACGGTGTGGAGAAGCCCCAAAGAAGCGTACC
This sequence comes from Trichomycterus rosablanca, assembly GCF_030014385.1. Taxonomy (NCBI): domain Eukaryota; kingdom Metazoa; phylum Chordata; class Actinopteri; order Siluriformes; family Trichomycteridae; genus Trichomycterus; species Trichomycterus rosablanca. Next base: position 53,485,313 of record NC_085988.1, on the reverse strand, counting down.
ACCCAGACTGTTGCATGCCCAGAGTGAAGCATGGGGGTGGATCAGTGATGGTTTGGGCTGCCATATCATGGCATTCCCTTGGCCCAATACTTGTGCTAGATTGCCGCGTCACTGCCAAGGACTACCGAACCATTCTGGAGGACCATGTGCATCCAATGGCGGTGCCGTGTATCAGGATGACAATGCACCAATACACACAGCAAGACTGGTGAAAGATTGGTTTGATGAACATGAAAGTGAAGTTGAACATCTCCCATGGCCTGCACAGTCACCAGATCTAAATATTATTGAGCCACTTTGGGGTGTTTTGGAGAAGCGAGTCAGGAAACGTTTTCCTCCACCAGCATCACGTAGTGACCTGGCCACTATCCTGCAAGAAGAATGGCTTAAAATCCCTCTGACCACTGTGCAGGACTTGTATATGTCATTTCCAAGACGAATTGACGCTGTATTGGCCGCAAAAGGAGGCCCTACACCATACTAATACATTATTGTGGTCTTAAACCAGGTGTTTCAGTTATTTTGTCCAACCCCTGTAAATCTCATCAAACATCTATGGACAGACCTAAAGATGGCAGTTCACAAATACCCACCATCCAGTCTGACAGTGCTTAGGAGGACTTGCTCAAGTGTAAGAAGATACATTTTCAGTGGTGTCTCTGGCATAGAAAGCCTGGTGGGGCACAATAAACTTTGTATGGGCACTGTCACATTGGGCAGTATCCGACTCATCAGTAAAACTACATACAAACCTACTTGCTCAATGAATCCAAACATGAACACACCTTATCAGTGAAGTCGCAAACGCACACATCACTAACATAAAGCAGAAGTTGGCAAAGGTGGAGACCAGGATATTACTGACATCACCAATAATGGCATTTAATCTCACACAAATCCAAAGCTGTCAAGCAGTATACAATAATTGTGGAGTGCAACTGTAATAACACATTCAAAGCAACATTTTCAAAGCAACATTTCAGGGAAACCTAATGCTTTTTGTTCACCAGAACTCACCACTGATGTTCATTGTTTAAAAATGTTGTTTAAATGTTACTAAAATTTTGTATTGGCTGCTGTCAGCATGGAGCCAACACGATTGTGCCATCATTAAAAGTGTGTTGAATATGCACAAAATTAGGTCCCCATGCTCTCACACTAAGATAGATAGGAGAAGTACTGGCCTTTAAGTTACGAATACGGGAAGAATTTGGAATTCATTAAACAATCATACCAGAAATAAAATGCTTGCTTTAAGGAGCTGGAGGAACTTGTAGGCAAGATCGACCAGTAAATGTACAACGGCACTCCATGGGGGTTGGGTACTGAGCATTATGCCTGCCCAGCGAGCCTAACTTAAGCAAGCCAGCAACAACCAGCACACTGGTCTGCTACCGGCATCCGAACGAAGCCGGTTTTGTTTGTTTTTGTACTTCAGCGCATAAACATCTTAATTATCCAGAATTAAAACCGTTTTCGGTCCGCACGAAGCGCGTTTGTGTTTGGTTGCTTGTGTTTGGTTGTGTTCTGTATTTCAGCTCTTAAAACACCTTTGTTTTGTGGGGAGTTATAACCGTTTCTGTTCGTAGGAAGCGCGTTTATTTGTTTAGTACACCAGCGCATAACACCGTTCTCCTTTAGAATTACAGCCGCTTTTGTCCGAACGAAGCGCGTTTGTGTTTGGTTGCTTGTGTTTGGTTGTGTTCTGTATCTCAGCTCTTAAAACACCTCTGTTTTGTGGGGAGTTATAACCGTTTCTGTTCGTAGGAAGCGCGTTTATTTGTTTAGTACACCAGCGCATAACATCGTTCTCCTTTAGAATTACAGCCGCTTTTGTCCGAACGAAGCGCGTTTGTGTTGGTTTGGTTGGTGGTTTTTGTATTCCAGCTTATCATCGCCTGTTTCATCCGGAATTAAAGCCGTTCTTCTGTGACTACCAGCAGAAGCGCCGGTGAATCCAACATAAACATCATCTCCAACTCATCTTGTAAAGCTAAGTACATTTCTTTGTTATTATGGCCCCAGTAGGAGCGCTGTATCCATGTTCCGAGTGTAATATGTTCAGTTATTCCTTCTCCGTGTTTAGTGATAACTTTACATGTGATAAGTGTAGATTAGTTGTTAGTCTGACGGAGAAGATCTCAGTGTTAGAAGGGCGCATTCGGGCGTTAGAACAGACCACTACTAGTGAGGGCTTAGTTTCAGCTGTAGCAGTCCCGAATGCCAGCAGTTCAGGTGTAGAACCCCAGACTCCGGCATTAGAGCCCTCACAGCGGGGCGACTGGGTGACGTCTCGGCGACATAGTCGTAGGGCAAAGCACCGACCATCTCAGTTGCATGTGTCCAACAGGTTTTCCCCACTCAGTGAGCCACCCGCTGAGCAGCCTGTTAATGTAAGTGCTCTGGTTATAGGAGATTCTCAGCTCCGACACGTGCGTATTGCAACCCCCATAGAGACACCAGCAACCATAGTCACTTGTATTCCGGGGGCCAGGGCGCCTGACATCAGAGCAAACCTGAAAGTGCTGGCTAATGCTAATCGTAGATTTTCGAAGATTGTTATCCACGTCGGCACTAATGATGTTCGTTTACGGCAGTCTGAGGTTACTAAGAGTAATGTTAAAGAGGTGTGTGAGTTAGCTAGGTCGATGTCTGAGGCAGTAGTGTGCTCTGGCCCCTTACCGATTCGACCCAGTGGCGAAACCTACAGCAGGTTGTTGTCGCTGAACCGCTGGATGTCTAAATGGTGCTCAGAAAACTGCATTGATTTTGTAGATAACTGGTCCACCTTTGAGGGAAGGCCTGGTCTTTTGACGCGGGATGGTGTCCACCCCACGTGGGAGGGTGCTGCTCGCATTTCTTGCAGCATAGGTGACAGGCTTTACCACCGCGTTAGTGTAGCGGCAGATAGTGTTAAATGACTATCCAGAGCCAAGACCAGGCAGCAGACTAACAGGCCTAACCAACTGTCTGCGAGTCGCCATCGGACGTCACCCGGAATCCTTAGGTCACAAACCATTGAGACTGTGTCTGTTTACCGTGGCAGGTGTAAGCCAAAACAAAATCAAAAAGTATGTCATAATAACTTAATTAAAATTAATCTAAATGAGCATCATGAAAACCATAGTAAAGCTAAACTAAAGTTAGGACTTCTAAACATCAGGTCACTTGCATGCAAAACAGTAATTGTAAATGAAATTATTACAGATAATAGTCTTAGTGCACTTTGTTTAACTGAGACCTGGGCTAGACCTGATGAGTATCTAGGTTTAAATGAAGCATCTCCTCCGGGTTCCTCCGTGGTGGAGGAATAGCCACAATTAATGACAAGGACATAGGTCTCACTGTAAAATCAACTCCCATAACAAACTCGTTTGAAGTTCTTATCTCTGACATAACCAATAAATGTTCATCTGATAAAACTAGTATGTTTAAGCTGGTTACTGTTTATCGACCCCCTGGTCCTTACTCAGAATTTCTTAACGAATTTGCCGATTTTCTTTCTAAATTAGTTTTATCAACTAAGAAAGCTTTAATTGTTGGTGACTTTAATATCCATTATGAGGATAAATGTAATCCACTCAAAACTGCGTTTGACTCTATTTTAGAATCTTTAGGCATCACCCAAAATGTAACAGGACCCACTCACCGCTGTAAACATACCTTAGATTTAATACTTACTTATGGTATAAACATAGACAACCTGGAAATTGTACCACAGAATGACTTAATCTCTGATCACTCTCTACAAATTTATGAAGTGTCCCTGTCCAATAAGGTACAGCAACCAAATCGTTTTAAATGTAAGCGCACTATTACATCTGCAACTGCAGCAGCGTTCATAAACTGCCTACCAGAATTACCAAATATACCAGCATCAGAACCTAAAGAACTAGATCAGGCAACTCAAAACCTAGAGACCGTACTGCGCACAACCTTAGATATCGTAGCCCCACTTAAAACTAAACTGATTAGGGAGAAAAAACTTGCTCCTTGGTACAATGACCACACATGCGCACTTAAACAAGCAGCACGGAAATTAGAACGCAAGTGGCGTCACACTACACTGGAAGTGTATAAGATTGCTTGGAAAGATGCTGTAACTGAGTATAAACATGCACTTATAAAAGCTAAATCTTTATATTATTCGTCCCTAATAGAGAAAAATAAAAACAATCCCAGATTCCTTTTTGAGACAGTGTCCAAATTAACTAAAAACGTCAATGAAACTGAATCTAATATACCGCCTGACTGTACCAGCGATGATTTTTTAAAATTCTTTAATGACAAGATAGAAAAAATACGACTTCAGAGTCAGAGTGTGTCACCTGCCAATGTTAAGTATGGACTCACTCTGAGCAGCATTGGTGAGAACAGTGATGATAACAGTAACGAGTTAATCCAACTAAATTCCTTTAATCCAATCTCCCAAAATGAACTAACTGTGTTGATTAAATCATCAAAGTCATCATCGTGTGTACTCGATCCTGTTCCAACTCGTCTACTTAAAGATTTACTCCCAGCTATTGTAGAGCCCCTGCTTACATTAATCAATGCATCCCTTAGCCTTGGATATGTACCTAAATTGTTTAAAAGTGCTGTTATTAAACCCCTGATTAAAAAACCTAATCTTGATCCACATGTACTAGCTGATTATAGGCCAATTTCAAACCTTCCTTTTGTCTCAAAGATATTAGAAAAAGTCGTTTCCAAACAGTTATGCTCTTATTTGAATGAAAATTGTATTTATGAAAAATTTCAATCAGGATTTAGACCCAACCATAGTACCGAAACCGCATTAATTAGAGTAGTTAACGAGTTGTTAATGTCTTCTGATAATGGATGTGTCTCTTTTCTTGTTCTATTAGATCTTAGCGCAGCGTTTGATACGGTCGATCATAACATTTTACTGGAGAGGCTAGAAAATACAGTAGGTGTTAAAGGACTCGCACTCTCTTGGTTTAAATCATATCTGACTGACCGCTCTCAATTCGTTTATGTAAATAATAAATGCTCGGAAACTACAAAAGTAAAGTATGGTGTTCCACAGGGGTCGGTACTGGGACCGCTATTATTTACACTCTATATGCTTCCACTAGGTGAAATTATTCATAAACATGGCATAAACTTTCACTGCTATGCAGATGACACACAGCTGTATATATCAGCCAAACCAAATGATACTGACACAATCAGTAAGATAGAAGATTGTGTAAACGACATAAAAAACTGGATGTCGTGTAATTTTCTTTTACTTAATTCAGATAAAACTGAGGTTTTACTTGTTGGCTCTAAAGCTGCAAGAGACAAGTTGTCTAACCTGGTGCTAAACTTAAACACGTTCTCTGTTACTCCCAGCCCAGATGTAAAAAACTTAGGTGTCACAATAGATTCAGATCTCTCATTTGATACACACGTTAATAATATTACTAGAGTTGCTTTCTATCATTTGCGTAACATTTCTAAAATAAGAAATATACTATCTGTTAATGACGCCGAAAAACTGATCCATGCGTTTATAACTTCTCGGTTAGATTATTGTAATGCTCTTCTAACTGGATGCTCTGGTAGATCCTTAAACAAACTCCAATTAGTTCAAAATGCAGCAGCTCGAGTGCTAACTAGAACAAAAAAATTTGACCATATTACTCCTGTTCTATCATCTCTACACTGGCTGCCAGTTAAATTTCGCATTGATTACAAAATACTTTTACTAACTTATAAAGCGCTACATGGTCTGGCTCCACAGTATCTGAGTGAACTTATTAATCACTACAGCCCAGCGCGTCCACTTCGTTCACAAGATGCAGGGTTACTTATAGTTCCTAGAATTAAAAAGAGCACGGCTGGTGGAAGAGCGTTTTCTTACAAAGCTCCACAACTCTGGAATAATCTTCCTGCCTCTATTCGGGATTCGGACACAGTCTCAATGTTTAAGTCTAGACTGAAAACATATTTATTTTCTCAGGCTTTTGATTAGTATAGACAAAGGCGCAGAGCTTGGGGGTTCTTGGTCATAGAAACTTGTGGTGATCAGGGATGTTGGGTTGCTGTCGTTCTGCCTCTCTTGTCCGATCACTCAGGTTTGATGACGGTGGGGAGATGGGCGCTGATGTCCTGTGAAAGCCTTCATGACCTTGTTACCTGCTTGCTCTCCCTTTTAGTTATGCTGTAATAATTAGGGCTGCCGGAGTCTAAAACTCTCTGTAAAACTGTTTGTCAACTAGCATTGTACATTATTAACTACATTCTCTGTTGTTTTACCCCTAGGGCATTCTGATGGAAACCTGTTTACCCGCCGAGGTTAAGGATTAAAGTCGAGACTGCCGGGACAATGACTCCTGTCAGATGTGACGGGTCTGGAGTAATTGCAACGACAAGAAATCACTACAGACTTTATTGAAGACTAGAGCGGATAACAACTCTATTATTATTTAATTGTTTATTTATCTATTTATTACCAGTTATGACTTTTAGATCATTTAATTCTGTGTTTGTATGATTTGTGTAAATCGTGTATTTATTTAAAGTATCCTCCAGGCCACCCAAGAAGGATGGGCCCTGCTGAGTCTGGTTCCTCTCAAGGTTTCTTCCTGTAATTTTCAGGGAGTTTTTCCTTGCCACAGTCGCCCTCGGCTTGCTCAACAGGGGTTTTTGTATCTGTTGGTCCTGGATTTTGTAAAGTTGCTTTGAGACAATGTATATTGTAAAAAGTGCTATATAAATAAAGTTGACTTGACTTGACTTGGTCTTTGGTCATGATGGCGCTCTCTGGGCAGAAGCAGGGTAAGTCTGATGAGCTGCATAGAGCCCAAGGGAGAAATTTTGATTCGCAGCTCTTGAGCAAGGTTTGTGCATGCCTTGGCATAAAGCAGCTGAGCGTCGGCCTCATAGTGGTTCAATGTCTCGCTTACCATCCAGCTGAAAATGGTCTCAGCCATTGGTTTTGCTCATCTGCTGCTCCTCCATCCAGGAGTCCACGGAGTACACCACAGCAATGTTAATGTTCGGTTGGGCTTGATGTTTGGGTTTGGTCCAGATCTGGAGCGTCTTTGGGAAGCTATTTGGGTTATGTGCATGAGTTTGTTTCAGGTTGGGCATGGTGCATGAACTTTGTCATCAGCAGCAATGTCAGCACACGCTAGAAGCATGAAGTGTCAGGGAGAGCTGTTTCAACTGGGTGCTAAAACTGGTAGCACAACCCTCTGTCAAAAGAAGGGTTGAACCCAAAGCTTCAGTGCTTGGGAAAAGGCCCTTATAAAGTGCTTATAAATAAAAATGCTTGCAGTAATGTGCTTATAAATAAAAATGCTTGCAGTGATCTGTATAACTAGACTTATCCATGTATGTTGTTCCTTGTTGCATGCATTTTCCTGTGCTCACTGTTTTCTTGAGTTTGATTACCCTACCACTGTTTTATGTGTTGTCAATCCTTGAGTAGACGTTACTTGCCTTTTCTCCGCCTACATAATCACAGCAGCGAGCAAGTTATTTTTAATTAAAACAGTAAAAAAAATTCTACTGACTCGTCGAGTGTGACAACGCAACAATACGTTTAAATATTTTACGTTCAAACTTATTGGTCTCTTTTTTAGAAAGACACACCCTGTTAACACTCCTAGTAAATATGCAGTCAGAGACTGTTTTCTGTTTTTACACATTTTTTGTGTTAATCTCTCTCTAGTCTTTTGTCGGTGAACACTTTATCACATGATGCTGTTGGCTTTATACACTGTCCTCCCCTCAGCAGAGATATTTAAAAATCCTAGCAACGCTGCTGCACCTGACTCACTCATACCATGTCATCACCATTGCAGTTATGAGAATGGTCCACCGCCCAAATAAAATCTGGTCAGTAGAGGTCCCTTTTGTTTGATAATTGGGGTACAAATGTGGCGACACAGTGTAGCAGAAAAATAGGTGGGTTACAGTAATTCTATAAAATTAAATATAAACACAAAACTCACATGTATTGAATGAAAAGCTTAAAACAATCAATGAATGCTTGAACATAATCAAAATAAAACAATTAATACATGTACTTACCGGATAAGTGTTCCTAATAAAATGCTCGGTGAATGTATACCGAAACTGCTGACATGCTACCACCAAACGAGTAATATCTGTTCACGGGTGATCCGTCCTTCCAGCCTTTTTCGTTTAAGGTATTATAGGATGACAACAGATGTGTCCCAGTCACAGATCGAATGTATTCTTAATGTAGATGTATCTGCTAAAATGCTTAAAATGCTTTGCAATTTTATTTATAGCGCTTTTTACAGTAGATATTGCTTGCTTTAAACTTTACATATTCCAAATCTAAAACCCCCAATGAGTCGAGGGCATGGGTTAAAGTTTCTTGAAAACTAAAAACGTTTTATTTGGTGTTTTTATTTTTATTTTATTTTTTTAATATTATTAACATTTTATTTGTAATTTAATAACTGTTTAGTTGTGAGCACTAAAATTAGAGCATTATTATTATTGTTCATGTTATTGTTTTGATTAGAATTATAAAAGCAAAAGCTACAAATTGTAATATCGTACTAATGCTTGTAGACAAATTTAGAAAAATGGGCAGTATTTTATTATTTTATTTCTAAACAACTCATATCACTCAGGAGCGTTATTATTTATAGTCGTTGACCCACAAAATATGTTATATAAATGATTATAATATAATATAATATAAATGATTCAGAAGCATGATTATTGTGAAAAATTCATAGCCTATTCATAGTTCTTACGTCAGTTAGACGTACCACACGACAATATTCTTAATAATTCTTAAATAATTGTATAACCACCATAAATGTTTGTTACATTTGAATGTAATGTATAAGGTGGCACGTATATATAGCTCTTATCTCTTATCAGATCTTTTAGTGACAAATACGAGAGTAATTAATTTAAATAAATGTATAAACTATATATATATATATATATATATATATATATATATATATATATATATATATATATATATATATTAATACTCTTTTAATACCGATTAATAAATGTATAAATAATTACTGTTCATATGTATATATGTATTAAAAGAGTATTAATGATTAGTGATTAGAATTAGTGATTCCCAGCCTGCCTGACAGTGAGAGCGTGTGAGACCCTATACAGCGGCTTTAAAGTCGCCGACTAGACTTTCTGCTAAGCCAGCCAAATGATGTTTATTCATAGACTACCGTCTGATTAAAATAGCTTCTAACATGCATGAAACCAACTTTTAATGTATATGTTCGTTATATTTGCTCTTACATACAATTATGGCAACAGTTAAATTTGCCTTAAGTGTGTAGTGCTATGAGCCTAATTAAAGATTACTAGGTTTACATTTATGCCAGGCTACTCCACTCAATTGACATACTCTATCAAATTTCCTTTATTAATAAGTAATAAGCGATCACTGTTCAGTGTCAGCTAAAGCACTTATTCTCATTTCATTTTCACCAACGGCTTTATCTTGGTCAGGGTCGCGGCGGGTCAGGGTCTACAGGTAAGACAGAAACAGGGTGCCAGTCCATTGCGGGGCCACTATTATTTTGATGTTTAGATTTAATACAGACTAGTTTAGGTTAATTTAGTTTTTGTTGTTGTCGTCCCTACAATGCACCAATATAATTACACTGCAGATAACAGCAGAGTTTATACCTACTACTTGATTTCATAAAGCTTTTTTACGGAAAAATTGAACTTTGGACTACATCTATTTTTATATTAGTTTTTATTTATTATTATAAATATAAAATATTACATTGATTTTTGTTAATTAACGCAGCCTATATTGCTGTTATAGTAAATGGCACATCATTTGATAAACATTGTGTGAGCAAAAACTACATATATGGCAAAGAAAACTATAAATAAGATTTTTCTGTACGTAGCCTACTCTAAAATGACCCATTTCAGAATATGATTTTATAAATTAGCCTGTTATCTATATTACCCCTTAATACCGTATAAGGGCATTAAATGCTCATGTAAATGAGACATCCTTTTTACTTGTCGTTGAAGGATGTGTTATAATACGTGCAAATCCATGCCTTATTATTTGTTGATGTATTTAGGCATCCGGTCAATCTGACAAAGTAAATTTTTATATTTGGCGACTGGTTTAGTAAATGTGAAAAAAAGACTGTCGAATCTCTTTGTTCTAAGCGCACTCGTATCATGTAACATCCAGTGTCAAGGGCAGATGGTGTAAAGGCAGAACTCTACACTTCAGCTGGTAATGGGCACGACTGGAATTTTCAAAGAAATTAATATTTTAAAAATTCATGGACTCTACTTGCGTATCTTCTTGCGTCTATACCTTTCACAGGTGATCCGAAGCTTGTGTTTCGGTTTTCCATGAGTTAATGAATGCCCTTTTCACAGTTCGGGCAAAGAACTAAATAGGCTTCTTTTCGCCCCTGATAAAACGACAATGAGCCCTGGGTATAATTTCAGTCGCTGGTGTTTTTGTAAAGATGTAATCCGAGCCACCCGTGACACCAGTCGAATAACTTGAAATTATTATTTTGCTTATACCACGACAGAGCATGTCTCATTATCAACAGCAGGTAAGTGGACTCGGCTTGCCTATCAGAGAGGACTGTGGGTAAAGTTAAGCAGCATATATAACGCAGAACAGCGCAGAGCATTATCGGTGAACAGCACTAGACCTCTACCGCTCATCTATTTACGTCAGTGTGTTTCGAGCTTCGGTTCGACTGGAAAGAAAAAATACCGAAAGAGCTGGTATGACGTCGCCGCGTGGAAAATGAGAAGAAATACTACAAGAGGGATAACGCAACAGTGGTGCCTGACGTAAGTAGTTATACCAAACAAAATGTTGTGTTGTCTATAACGTTAGCATGTAGTTTTAAGTAATAGAGCTGTATACAAATTACGCATATTGGGTACTTACAGACATGATACAGACATAGGCCTACTTCAGTTGAAATCAATGTTATGTATTAAAAGACACTGACTCTAGTTTGTTAAATATATATATCTATATATATATATATATATATATATATATTTTTTTTTTTTTTTTTTTTTTTTTTTTTTCCAAAAAGGCAAAATGTAGCCACTGTTGTGCACCAAAGCAAACATCTGGGGTTTACAGGCAAGGATCTGTTGCGACGCCATTTATGATCATTCTGACATACTTGAGAACAGGGCAGGAAAATATTTATATGTTCCTAAGCGCTTAAACCTAATCTATGTAGGCCAAAATGGAAATAACTTATAGGTTTTGTAAAAAGTGTTTTATTGTTTATTTATTTATTTCCAGCCTAAAAAAAAGTCGAATCATTTAAAACACTATAGTCGATAATCACGACATAATTAATCTCTCTCTCTCTCTCTCTCTCTCTCTCTCTCTCTCTCTCTCTCTCTCTCTCTCTAAAACATACGTTTGGCTTATTTTTTTTTACTTTGGGACAGCACGCTGGCTTGGTGGGTAGCACTGTCGCTTTACACAAGAAGGTCGATTCCTAGAATGAGCTGATGAGTCCTTTCTTTGTGAGGTTTGCATAGTGTCCTCTGTTTCCTCTCACAGTCAATGTGTCTATATTACACAGGGTAAAAACCCAACAATAATTCTGAACTGTTCTCTCACATTATTTATTTTCCCTCAGTTTAGTTTTTTGTGTTAAAACGTTTTTCTTTTACTTAAAGATAATTAAGCGTGTCAGATCCAAAATGTCTTAATAATTTACCATAAAATCCACGAATAGGGGAACGAGCAGTAAGCCACTTGCCTTGTGTGAGCTCCACCTTAAAAGTATGAAGAATAAAGTATCTAAGTTTTACTAAACGACATAAAGCAGGTCTTTTCCAGTGGCAAATTGCGGACCTGTCGCAAAGCAAACAAGATGTATCGTTTCTGCACTGTCAAAATGCGCTTGCGTGATTGTGAGTGAGCGAGCGAGTGAGTGAGTGCGTGCGTGCGTGCGTAGGTCTTAATAACGCTAGAGGTTGAAGCTGAGCCGCGACCTAGGACACCTGGACCCCCAACCGTCGCCAAGGTAGAGCAACTCATCAGGTGAAAAGTAGACGCACAGGGAGCAGGGAAGGGGGCAAAGAGATGGAGACAGCTTGGAATCGGTGAGTTATTTGATACCCAGGAAGTCAATGACGACGCTTTGACTTCTTTGTCTGCAGTTCCGTCCAGGCGAACTCGGTAATAGCATGTTGCGGTTAAGGTAAGACAAACACGGATGCTTGTTTTAAAAAATACTATATTTTGTAGCACCTACATTTCTGAGGACTGCTTTCTAACTGTTGTAGGAGGTTGAATATAAATTTAATTTTAAAGGTGGACATTGTTTCTTTTATAAGAAAAACATCAATCATTTTGGTAATAAAAATAAGAAAACCATGAGAGTGTCGCAAAGCATCGAAGCAGGTTTATAATCGATCATTATAAAACGACACTTTCTATGTAGGCTAATGGAGTTTGTGATAGTTACTAGCTGATCTGTGCTTAACGCTTAGTTGCATAAACAGTCGCCCTAACTGGAGTGCTGCAGCTAAAGTAAATAGTTTTTTTAGCCTGTCCCTAATGTTATAGACTAGAATTTTGGTTCAAGTGTGAAAAAGAAAAACTACAAACGTTATGTGCATCAACAAATGTAAGCACCGGCAGGTGGAAATAATGCGAACGCGATAATGCGACAATACGGCGTTTATATATATATATATATATATATATATATATATTTAGAAATACGACATGGGGTACCTGGTCATCAGACAAATGCGATTAACTGAGATGCTTTGCAACTGTAATGAGGTTACCAAGAGTTGACCAGTGAAGAGTTATGTTCTAAGCATGTAATTACTCTGTCTTGCAAGTACCTATATCATGAGTACCTTCAAGTATATGTTGTCAGTTATTTTATTATTCATAATTTTTATGACAAAAAAAGTCCTGATTTGACATTTGTTTTCAAGGTTTTTTTGCAAACTATACATCACACATGTGCCATATATATATTACATATACTATGTATATACATATTTCTATGAGGAAGCACAAGGTAGACTTTATTTTTTACTTATTAAATTTACTTTAATTATTATTAATTAACATGTTGAGAAGCAAATGATTAGTTATTGTGTAAAGTGAAAATCATCAAAAGGTTTAAGACCATGTGGTTTTGTCAAGCTTTTTAGTGGTATTGATTATTCCAGGAAATGGTAAGAAGAGTCATGGACGAGGAGCCATTTGGAGATGTGAAAAAAAACCCACATCACTTAGAACATCATTTTGAGCTGAAATCAATCAGGATTCCATCTCCTGCAGAAGGCCTTGAAGCAGAAGTTAATGGCTTCTTTTGGGCCTGGGTGTGGCTATAGACAGTTTCTGAGAGAGACCCTGGATGCTACTGTGCATGATAGAAAGGTGGACTTCTAGACTCATAAATGCATTTTTTATGTTGTCACAGCGTAATTAATTTTACAATTGTATTGTTACTTAAAATATATATTTTCAATTAAATTTAATTTTTCCAAGCTTATGAGTAGCCTTAAATAATGAGAAACAAACAGGCATAACATACTAAATGTATTTTTTGTGGATTATTTTATTTTCTCCATGTTTGTAGATTATTTCAAACCAAACAATCAGAAGGTAATGAGATGGTTTATTATGGTAGTAAAGTCAAATTAAAACATCATTAATTTCTAATCTCTCTAACATATTTATATTTTCAGTGTCCTTTTTCTATAGTTCTTGTTTGACGTTATTGAGTTTACAAGAATAATTAAAATATAAGTTATAAAAACATGGGGTTTTACATTAAATGTATTGCTCTAAATCTTGATTTTACTCTTGGTTGGTCACCTGCATGTAGTCTCTCACCAACATTTATCTCTTGTTGGATTTATGGTGTAGCCGCCAAATAAACCTGAAGATCTACTTTCATAATTGTCTGCATTGGAGTAACGACTCCTGTTCTGTGTATGGCACTGGTAGAATTCACTGTGAGAGGTCACTATCAGTGAATTACCATAGGGCCATAAACAGAGCAGTGAAAGAACCACAATATGATGTATATGTACAACCTTATTTACAGTTCAAATATTTTTTGAAAAAATAATTTTGTCTCGACCTATTTTGGCACTAGCACATTTTTGCTTTTTTATATATCTGTTGAGCAATTATGTGTAGTGCCAATATAGGAAAAGACGAAAACACGACATTTGACCGTATTTGGCCATCATGTGATTTTCCCTTCAGCATAACCTCTACTGTGATACACTAGAGACAGGGGCTGCTAAGGTGAATTGCATTTTTTGTACTATTAGTAATTAGTATGAGAAATGTATGTAATGTATTTTAGAGATTGGTTTATATATTTTATATTTTGTGATATTTCAATGTTCTGTGCTAATCAAAACAATAAGTGGAATTTATGTTACTAGTACTAGTTTGTCTCCTTTTACCTGTGCACTCACTGATAAGGAGAGATTATTTTTAAGTGTCTTGTGAGTTCTCTGCCCTGTAGGAAACAGCTCTCTTGTGGTATTTGGCAATGGTAGAACTCACACTGGTAAGGTACAAAAGATCCAGTGGTTCTAGACTTGCCAACTACGGCTTGACTGCACATCTCTGTAGCAAAAAGTTTTGTCCGGTATGGTCTAATTATAATTGATTATGTGTGTGTGGATGTTGTACAGTCAGTTTTTTTGAGTTAGTGACTGAATTGGTGTTGAAGGGTGGACTGGATTCAGCCCTTCCCCCTGCACACCTTAGTCTCAAAACTCCTGATGCCTTCATGAATGTTCAACAAATTGTTCCCAATATGCAACGTTTTTAATAAATAAAATGTTATGGCATTTGCATTACTTGTTTTACAATAATATTTTATTTAGGGTAGACTAAAGAGATAAAAGGTTGTAATGGTCTTTGTTAATAAGCTGTTATTATTCCACTCTTGGTTTAGAAATGCTAAATCACTTTTTTTTTTCAAAAACCAAAGTTGTGATTATGCTTTTTGAATATGTGCACAATAAATAGTTATATGAGAATACAATAATTCCTGCAAACAAATTGTCTGTAGTGTAATCTTATTATAATTAAAATGTTTATTATAATCTAAACAATACATACACTAGATCTATAAACTCTACATTTGTTACATATGTCTTTCAATACTATATAAAACATATACAAACTCAGACCCTCTCGGAATACTCTTGTACATGAGTATGTGTTGGAGCATTTTCTTCAAAGAAAATATGATAAGAAAAGGTTCAGTTGATTTTTTTTTATGCAGTTAGTGGAGATGTCTTAAAAGGAGCTTTACTTCATCCTGTTCTTCAACAGACTCCTTTTGAGTTATTTATATGTATGTATTGGGACATTATCATCCTTGGATATGTGAACATCATACCATTAGATGTATCTAATTGCCATCTGTTTGTTGGCTTTTTGCTAATGATATTTGTTCATGTTTGACAAACACTTTTTTCAAAACAATAAAAAATTGTTTGGTTTTTATTTGCTTGGTTTGACTTGCTTTCGAATTGTGTTGTTATATAAAACAATGTGATCTAAAATATCATATGTTATGATATTTTATGATGCATATAAAATAGAAGGCATTTAGGAGAATGTTTATTCTACTAACAAAATCCTAACTTCAGAATTATTTTTAATATGGCTGGCATAACATCATATTCTTTTAAGAAGCCAATATAGAAACACTTCCTGGTTATAAATTTGGTTAAAACTGGTTTCAGTTAGGATGAGGTTGTATAATACTCATAAACTGCTGGACTTGCTATGAATTATATTATTATGCTTACTTAAAAAACAGGAAGCAATTAAACTACAAAGTAAAACATTTTCAACATTTTCTTTGACCAACATAATGTTTTTTTGCAAATATAATCAACAACAAAGTTTGATGCTTTCAACATCAAACAACATAATAAAGTTGGGACAGAGCCATATTTACCACTGTCTTACACACCCTTTTCTACTAAGTACACATTATAAACATATGGGAAATGATGATACAAATTGTTGCAAATGGAATTTTCACCCATTCTTGCTTGATACAGGACCTCCTCTGCTTAACAGCCTGTGGTTGCTGTTGTCTGATTCTCCTCTTTATGATGCACCATAACTAAATAGAAGACAGATCTGGACAGCAGGCAGGTCAGTCAAGCACACACACTCAGTGTCCATGAAACCCACTGTTGTAGTGAGTTCAGAATGAAACTGTCCATTCTGGAATTTTATGGATGACCATGGATTTCCCAGTAAAGACTTTGTAAAGCATGTGTTATTCTAAAATCCCAATGTAACACCTGTGTCAATGGTACCTTTACACATATACAGTACATATCATTAATGCTGTGGCCACTGATGCAACCCCATATAATGAGGTTGCACCTTTTGCTGATAACAGTCTAATAGCAATCTGGTGTAATCTGGCACATAAAACTCAATTCATGATCTGTTATTCCCCAGAACAAGCTGAAATGTGGACACATCTGTGGACAGCACATTTCCCCTGTTTTGTGGTCCATCTGAGATAAGGTTGGTCCCAGAGAACTCGGCAATAAAATTAAATTTATGTTTGGCGTAATATTTGTGTGATAGTTCCAGGTTGCATTTCTTGATGCGATTTGGTGGTTTCTGACTTTTGCTTAAATTGACTAAGATTTCCTTAGATCTTTTTAAAATATTATGTATGATTAACGGTGAAAGACCTAAATTATTTGCAATCTTGCACTGACATGTTCTTTTTTAACTAATTGACAATTCTACTATGGTATTTGGCAGATGACATGTTGAGCCATAACCAAGTCTTGATCGGTATATATATATATATATATATATATATATATATATATATATATATATATACAGTATATATATATATATATATATATATATATATATATAAATATATATATATATATATATATATATATATATATATATATATACAGTATATATATATATATATATATATATATATATACAGTATATACAGTGTATCACAAAAGTGAGTACACCCCTCACATTTCTGCAGATATTTAAGTATATCTTTTCATGGGACAACACTGACAAAATGACACTTTGACACAATGAAAAGTAGTCTGTGTGCAGCTTATATAACAGTGTAAATGTATTCTTCCCTCAAAATAACTCAATATACAGCCATTAATGTCTAAACCACCGGCAACAAAAGTGAGTACACCCCTAAGAGACTACACCCCTAAATGTCCAAATTGAGCACTGCTTGTCATTTTCCCTCCAAAATGTCATGCGACTCGTTAGTGTTACTAGGTCTCAGGTGTGCATAGGGAGCAGGTGTGTTCAATTTAGTAGTACAGCTCTCACACTCTCTCATACTGGTCACTGAAAGTTCCAACATGGCACCTCATGGCAAAGAACTCTCTGAGGATCTTAAAAGACGAATTGTTGCGCTACATGAAGATGGCCAAGGCTACAAGAAGATTGCCAACACCCTGAAACTGAGCTGCAGCACAGTGGCCAAGATCATCCAGCATTTTAAAAGAGCAGGGTCCACTCAGAACAGACCTCGCGTTGGTCGTCCAAAGAAGCTGAGTGCACGTGCTCAGCATCACATCCAACTGCTGTCTTTGAAAGATAGGCGCAGGAGTGCTGTCAGCATTGCTGCAGAGATTGAAAAGGTGGGGGGTCAGCCTGTCAGTGCTCAGACCATACGCCGCACACTACATCAAATTGGTCTGCATGGCTGTCACCCCAGAAGGAAGCCTCTTCTGAAGTCTCTACACAAGAAAGCCCGCAAACAGTTTGCTGACGACATGTCAACAAAGGACATGTATTACTGGAACCATGTCCTATGGTCTGATGAGACCAAGATTAATTTGTTTGGTTCAGATGGTCTCAAGCATGTGTGGCGGCAATCAGGTGAGGAGTACAAAGATAAGTGTGTCATGCCTACAGTCAAGCATGGTGGTGGGAATGCCATGATCTGGGGCTGCATGAGTGCAGCAGGTGTTGGGGAGTTACATTTCATTGAGGGACACATGAACTCCAATATGTACTGTGAAATACTGAAGCAGAGCATGATCCCCTCCCTCCGGAAACTGGGTCGCAGGGCAGTGTTCCAGCATGATATTGACCCCAAACACACCTCTAAGACGACCACTGCTTTATTGAAGAGGCTGAGGTAAAGGTAATGGACTGGCCAAGCATGTCTCCAGACCTAAACCCAATAGAACATCTTTGGGGCATCCTCAAGCGGAAGGTGGAGGAGCGCAAAGTCTCGAATATCCGCCATCTCCGTGATTTTGTCATGGAGAAGTGGAAAAGCATTCCAGTGGCAACCTGTGAAGCTCTGGTAAACTCCATGCCCAGGAGAGTTAAGGCAGTTCTGGGAAATAATGGTGGCCACACAAAATATTGACACTTCATGAACTTTCACTAAGGGGTGTACTCACTTTTGTTGCCGGTGGTTTAGACATTAATGGCTGTATATTGAGTTATTTTGAGGGAAGAATAAATTTACACTGTTATATAAGCTGCACACAGACTACATTTCATTGTGTCAATGTGTCATTTTGTCAGTGTTGTCCCATGAAAAGATATACTTAAATATCTGCAGAAATGTGAGGGGTGTACTCACTTTTGTGATACACTGTATATACAGTATATACCACATTTAAAAAAATTACAGTGCATAATATTATCAAACAATTAAAAGAATCTAGAGGCATTTCAGTGCATAAAGGTGAAAGGGTACAAGCCTAAGCTTAACACCCGTGATCTCCTATTCCTCAGATGGCACTGCATCATGAACTGTCATTTATCAATGGCTGATATAACCACATGTGCCAAGTACTACAATACAGATACAATACAATATACATTTACAAATGCCACTTTACTGTGTAAAAAAGAAGCCCTATGTTAACCATGTTCAGGCGTTGAGTTCTCTAAGCCTGGAGACCTCTGGGATGGACCATCACACAGTGGCAATGTGAATTGTGGTCAGATGAAAAGGCCAGGGTCTGTGATGGTATGAGATTGTGTCAGTGTCACTGTCAAAGGTAATTTACACAATGGTGGTGGCAGCAGCATTAATGCAGAAAAGGAGATATTTTAGAGCAACAAATGCTGCCCCTAAGATGACATCTTTTCTCAGGGATGTCCATGCATTTTTAACAAGACAATGCAAAATCACAAGCTGCACACATTACAAAGGCATGGCTGCTGATAAAGAGTGAGTGAATAAGTATATTTGTTAGTTTAATAATGAATTTGGCTAAGAGCCACTGAATGCCAGGGAATTAATAAGCATCATTTATTTACATATTATTCTTAGATTGTTTTAGAAATAGTTAAATGTCAATAACAAAGCTATATAACTTTATATTTTATATAATTATATACAAATAAAATGTAACTATATGATATATTAAAGAGATATTAATGTATTTAACTGGTTGAGATATCAGGAAATTTAATATAGAGTGAATAAGGTAGAGAAGCTGTGCTCTATATACCTCTATAAAACAGCTGTCTTACTGTATGAGGAGGTTTAGCATTATATGTGGGTCATAGCTGATGTAGGTGAAAGAGGGATCTGCAGATTAAAGTTGTTTTATCTGTCTTTGCTTAAATCCAGGCTGTAGACTTGTTTTGTGATTTGTACTGTTGCAATAGAAATGATATTATATTATTTATACACAGAACTAACAATAATGTGAAACCCATTGTTCATGAATTTATTTTAAATTATAAACTAATCATGTATTATTATATGTTTCCGTATCTATAGTTTTAGCCTGGTTTACCACATTCCACTATTGTATTTCAAAATTTTCTTCAAAATACTGTCTTTCTCATACAAATATGTGTATGTGAAAAAGGTTGTGGCAGATGTCATTTGGAACTTCATCTGCTGTAATTGATTTGTGGGAAATCTCTGTTTATGTGGCCTTCTTAGAATGGGCTGCAAAGCTCAAATTACTCCCCCACCCCCAACCCACTTACACTGCACCATCTTTGACTATGTGGAGAGTGGTGTAGAGAGTGTAAGACAGAACATCAGGCAGATAATAATACAGTACTGAAAAGGACAAACAGGCAGTGGGAAAAAGATGTTTTGAGAAACAGAAAGCATGATTGAGACAGTAGTGACCTAATCACAAATGTACAAGTAAATAAATACATGATCCTTTGTTTTAATAGCATGCGTATGAACATGATTTTCTGGCTCAGCTGTGTAACAGAAATGGAAGACAACTCAATAAACAATGTCTGGTTTGTAAAAGTTCTTGAGATTTTTTTTTTCTTTTAAATGTAAAAGTTGTTTTTTGTTTACAATCAGTTTTGTAAAATGCATTTTTAAAAACTCCTCTAATGATGCCATTGTCACTCACAACAAACTTGCTAGTAAGCACAAGGCTAAAGGCTGTTTTTAATCCCCCTTTAATTTTTTTGACTATATGCTTTCTATTAATAAGCCATGTGCAGATAAGTATATAGTTACCAAAGGAAATTAAATTGCCCTAATCAACCTGAACAAATTGTATGTAGGACTACAAGATTTTGTAGTTGCTCATTATATATGTAATCTAACAAAATATTTAATGAAATAAATTATTAAATTGTCCTACAGCAGTCTAAAGTATATTTTATATTACCATCAAATACAATGCAAATCATACTGTATAGAGGTCCAGAAAACTGTACTGGGGGAATATGTCCAGCTTTAAGTCAAGTCCAGCTCACACCTCAGGGCATGGAAAGCATTCTGGGATTTTAGGACTAATAATTATGTTAGGTATGACAAATGGGGAGAATGTATTTGTAATATTTTAAATTTTAAATCAAGCATCATAAATAACTCTCTGTGCAAAATATAGGTAGACACAGATTATGTATATCCCTTTAATGGATTGGCTAGCTGTGTAGGGTAGTGGATGCATTGCACCCTGTGGTTCCAGAGAAGTTGGAGGCTGGTGTTTTGAGGCTGGTGTTTTGGACTGGTGTTTGGGCCTGGTGTCAGGTCTGACTAACCATGACCTTGCCCATGATAAAGAGGTGGTAAATTATAAAATTGAATGCATTATATAAAATTTAAAAATTCATTTTGGAAATGACAATATTTAAGATTCAAATGGGAGGCTAATGTTAATGGTCACATGCAAAATCATTTCAGTCAACTGAGGGACCACTGAAACTAACTGTGTGATCTGAAAGCTTACTTATAATGTCCATTGACCCTAAAAAATAACTCTGTCTTATTAGGAAAATGTCACTTAACATAAAGTGTTTAAACTCCTATACAAAATACTAAGTTTTTTAAAGGGATGTCTGTCATCTTATTTAAATTATATATTGAAACAGTTTTATTTTAGTATTATGTGGAGACTAATACCATGTTTGTAAGTAACTACACCAGGTGGCAACATTATGGTGAAAAATGCAAAATTGCCTTACTATATTTACATTTATACTGTAGTTACACCAGCCAGTTATTCAAAAGTGCTCATCCTCTAAACCCGCCCTGTTTAGAATAATTTTGTGATCTCCGGTCAATATTATGACCCAGTAATCTAATATAAGTAAACAAGGTTAGTATTTAAATATAGGTCATTGAAAAAGGCAAATAAAAAAATTCAATTCTCTAGATGCATGAACTCTGGTAATAACACCAGCAATCCTCCTTTTTTTATTTTTAATCACTTTATCCTGACCATGGTAGGTCTGGTTCCACAGAGAAATACTGTACCCAATGTAGGAATACCCATATTTGGAATACCCATATTAAATGACTTTTGCTACATTGGTAATATTGCTATGATGAGACTGCTACATTTTCATGTACAAATTACACCACCCATAGAAATTTGAACCAGGATGGAGCTTATGTCACTATTCACTAAACCGTTCCAGCAACTGTTAAGAATGCCCTGGAGGTTCAGGTGGTTTAGACAACTAATAGGCAAACCAAAATTCTTACCCAGCTAATGCTTTAGTTGTAGAAAACCAGCCAAGGTTTTGACAGCATAGCTCTCTTGAATCTGTGGTATGTACTATAGACAGCCTATAGTACATGGATGAGACATCTGTTGACACCACTGTATTGGGAGTGTAGAATAGTGTTGTAACATTATGATCATTTGCACCTTGGTACAACATTAAACCATACTTTAATTGGCCTGGCTTTGTAGTCTCAATTATTCAATTGGTCATGCTGGTACAATAATCTAGATTCTCAGAAAGATTATACTGCTTCCAGTTAGTGCAACCCTAATTTCAAAAAGTTTGGACATGACAAAAATGAAATGTAATATAAAAAAATTATATTTTTAAAATATTGTTTTATATTTCTGCGCCCATTGTGGTTACACTCATTACAGAAACATAGTGGTTTTTAATTTAAGAGTGTTGTCTGATGAATTGAAGATCACTTTCCCTTTACGCACAGAGATACAGTTGTGCTCATAAGTTTACATACCCTGGCAGAATTTGTGATTTTTTGGCCATTTCTCTGAAAATATGAATGATAATACAAAAAAAAATATTTTATTCATGGTTAGTGGTTGGGTGAAGACATTTATTATCAAACAATTGTGTTTGCCCTTTTTAAATCATAATGACAACAGAAGCTACCCAAATGACCCTGATCAAAAGTTTACATACCCTGGAAGTTTTGGCATGATAACATACACACAAATTGACACACACAGGTTTAAATGGCTACTAAAGGTACCAATCCTCACCTGTGATCTGTTTGCTTGTAATTCGTGTGTGTGTATAAAAAGTCAGTAAGTTTATGGGCTCCTGACAGACCCCTGCATGTTTCATTCAGTGCTGCCACTGATGTTGTTGGATTACAATCTTGGGGAAAGCAAAATAATTATCAAAGGATCCGCAGGAGAAGATAGTTGAACTTTATAAAATAGGAAAAGGATATAAAAAGATATCCAAGGAATTGAGAATGCCAATCAGCAGTGTTCAAACTCTAATTAAGAAGGTGGAAAATGAGGGATTCTGTTGAAACCAAGCCAAGGTCAGGAAGACCAACAAAAATTTCAGCCAAAACTGGAAAACAGGAAAATTGTTCGGGATGCAAAGAAAAACCCACAAATAATGTCAGCTAACATACAGGACTCTCTGAAAAAAAGTGGTGTAGATGCAAAATAAGGAGGCACATGAAGAAAAATGGGCTGCATGTGGGGATGTGTGAGCTACACAGGCACAGGGAATTTGTTCAAAATTGATGGCAAGATGAATGCAGTATTTTATCAGAAAATATTGGAGGAAAACTTGCACTCATCAGCCCGGAAGCTGCGCATGGGACGCACTTGGATGCTCCTACATGACAATAATTCAAAACACAAGGCCAAGTTGACCTGTCATTGGCTACAGCAGAAAAAAGTGGAGTGGCCATCTCAGTCCCCTGATCTCAATATCATGGAGCAACTTTGGGGAGATCTCAACTGTGCAGTTCATGCAAGACAGCCCAAGAATTTACAGGAACTGGAGGCATTTTGCCAAGAAGAATGTGCAGCTTTACCATCTGAGAAAATTAGGGCCTCATCCACAACTACCACAAAAGACTTCAAGCTGTCATAATAAAGCAGGCAATACAGGGTATTAAGAACTAGGGTATGTAAACTTTTGATCAGGGTCATTTGGGTAGTTTCTGTTGTCATTATAATTTACAAAGCGCAAACACAATTGTTTGATAATAAATGTCTTCACCCAACCACTAACCATAAATAAAATATACTGTATATATTTTTTTGTATTATCATTCATATTCTCAGAGAAATGGCCAAAAAATCAAAAATTCTGCCAGGGTATGTAAACTTTTGAGCACAACTGTATCTACGGATTGTCTGAATCTTTAAATAATTTATTGTGGCTTTAATTAGATAAGTTTTGGAAAACTTCAGTTTGGATTTTTTATATCTCTTTGTCAGTAGTGGGGTTCTCCTGGGTTTGCTACCATAACATTCCATTTATTCAAATGACAACAGTGCAAGTTAATATTGTTGTACCCTGTCTCCGCAGGTTAGCTTCAATCTGTTCAGAGGTTGATTGAGGTTCTTTAGCCACCATTTGAATAATTCTTTATTGCAATCTTCCATTAAATTATCTTTCCAGTCTACACTCTGGGCTGTAAACCCATTAATAATGTTGCACACAGTGGACACAGTAATATTAAGTTTTGTGGAGTAAGACTTGTTGGTGCCAATTTTGCCCAGTCCATTTCTGGAGTTTTGTGTTAAAGGATAACACAAAACTGGTGCATTTTCTGAAGGAATTGCAGAGGTGTTAATATTATATTAACACACGGGGTTTAAGTAGTAACTGTATACCCAAAATTACATAAGATAAACAAAAAGAAACACGCACCATGTTTTATTAAAAAATCTTAAATGAAATTGTTGGGGACTGGATCTGTTCACTCATCTCTATTGAAACAGTACAACATGTGCAGATAGGAAATAATGTACTAAGATTACAAGTGGATGTGTGCATGGGTAGAAGGATGGGGGTGCTTTAAGAAATGATTAGTAGAGATTAAAGCTGTGCCCCAGAGGTCTGTGCAGTTCCACATTAGGAATGACTTTATGGGGGGATTCGGGTCCAAGATCAAGTCAGTGCTAGATCTTAAATCCAAGAAGACATGGTAATTTCATACTGAGAATAGGTCAATGCAAGATCAATGCAAAGGGGTAACATTTAAACAAACAAAAAAAGTATTAAAAAAGTATCAAAATTAAGGTAGATTACAAGCATAAATATTAATATAACTGCATTTACATGTATTCTGTAGTTTAGAGCACATAAAGGGTACATTTTATGAATGAAATTGGATAAGGCCTAAATGCAGTTTTTTTTTTCTCTTTCTTTAAAGGTCAGTGTTTATGATGCACAGTTATGATGCAACAGGGGCTCTCATTATATTGTCTCAGTAAAAAGGCTGGGATTGCTTAATACGGATGATTGTTGTGATTGTAGCACTTTTATTTCCCTTCAGTAGTAGAAAAGGTTACAGAAATCCTGTCATTTAATATTTTAAGTTTATTGCATGTTAGTACATATCACAAGTGAATGATAAGAATGTCTTTTATTTTATACATGTCTATAAATTACATTTCTATTAAGTAAGCTAATGTACTCGAAGTAAATGTCTTTAATCTAGTAAAGCTGTTATAAACTGCTCATAGTTTTCTCCCCACAGCATATTTCATAAGCTTTGGCAAAATGCATTTGACTGAATTTTGTATTTTAATTCAATCCAAGGCACACTATATGTGGAAATACTAGGAAAACTTTTTTCATATTCTTGTTAAAACAAATTGTATATTTTTATGATTATTACATAAATGTGTAAGAATTAGCATATACTTTGCTCACTGTAATACTACAAAAATTCAACCAGGAAGGCTACGTGTTTAAAATAAATGTATCAAAGGTATCAATATTAATTTACAACCCTAATCAGTCATTATTTCCCTGTGAAATACCAAAAAGAACTTTCCAGTAAATAATTATTTAATATTTAATAAGTAGTTAGCTCAGTTGGATATTTATTAGGTTAAAAAAATAATTAAAAAGCACAGTAAACTAGAAAGGTATTTCCTGTAGAAAATGTGTGACTACAATTGGGGGGTGGGGGTTGTAAATACTTTTGGTGAGATATGTGATATTGTGTGTACAAGTATGTTTTTGATGGTAGTGTAAATTATTTTGCTCAGATACGTAGGTGATGGTGTGTGTAAGCAAGCATGTGTTTGGTGGGAGTGCAAATACTTTTGCTCAGCATACATTGTAAATGCTAATGTGTTGCTAGGTGTTTGCCAAGGTGTATTTGTTGGTTATTAAGGTTTTCTTAAGTGGTTGGTGGGGGTATGAATTCTTTTGCTTAGACTGGTGATTGTGTGTCTGTCTAAGTATGCAGTTGGTGGGGGTGCAATTACTTTTGCTTAGACAGGTGATTGTGTGTGTGCAAGCACACAAACATGCTTGGCAAATGCTAATGTTTTGCTAAGTCTTTGCCAAGGTGTACTTCTTGGTTGTTAAGAGTTTTCTTAAGTGGTTGCTAAGGTATAGGTAGATGGTTGCTATGGTAATAAGATGGTAAAGAGTTGCTAGGCAGTTACTAAGATGATTTTAAGTGGTTGCCAAGGTGTTGCTATGTGGTTACTATTGGGTTAATTGCTACCATGTTAAGTGTTGCTGGGGGTTTGCTATGTAGTTGACAAGATGAACAGAGGCAACTAAGCTGTTGCTTGGTGGTTGTTAAGGTGTTGCTAGGCAGTTGCCAAAACGTATTAGGTGGTTGCTAAGGTGTTGCTATGTGGTTATTAAGGTGATGCCTTGTGAGTAGTAGGATATATGGGGTGGTTGCTAAGGTGTTCCTAGGCACTTGCTATGGTAATGGTTGATTGCTAAGGTGTAGTTGTTAAGGTGTAGCTACATGATGTATGTGTGGGGGAAGGGTATGAATAAATTTGCCTAGATATGTGATTATGTGTGTGTGCAAGCACTTTTGTGGGGTGCAAATATTTTTGCCCAGGCAGGTGACTGTGTGTGTAAGCATGCAGTTGGTGGTGGTTCAAATAATTTTGTTCAAACAGGTGATTGTGTCTGTGGGGGTGGTGAATACTTTTACTCAGCCAGGTGACTGTGCACAAGCATGTAGTTGGTTGGGGTGTGAATACTCTTGTTTAGATAGACTTTGATTGATTGTGTGTGAATAACACAATTTAATAACAATAGTGTGATTGCCCACTGGATTCACACTAATAAACTGTAAGATTTAAGGTTTTAAGATAAAAATTACAAACAGTTTACCTGCAGGTCTTTGGGGCAAAACAAAAAAGAAACTAAGAACAATACTAATTATTAATAATTATAAATAAGTTTAATCAACTGAAGTTACTAAACTGTTAAAATATTATAATTTTTATTACAACTCAAATGTACATTAATAAAGTACACCATCACTTTATAAAAGCAAAAGTATTTTTAAAACAGACAAAATTAAATACATTCCTTGCCTCTGACAAACCCAAAAGTACTATGAATAATATTTTTGAACACCAACATTACATTATATTCCTTATGCTCAATAGGAAGGAAGCACTGTAAAGATACAAGATGACGGCATACTTGGGGTTGTGGGCTTAATCTGAATTCAGTTATTTTACAGTCACAGAAAATGTAGACATAGGAAATCTAATTTGAGGGTCAAACTCTAGTTACGCAATTTGAGCCTGTAAAATTTAAACACACCTGACTGAGTCAAGAAAAAGCAAAAAGCAATAAGCATTTGTGGAAACTCATGACAGTTGTACTAAGATTTACTAAGGAAGATGAATATAGAACAACCTAGCTAAGTTGCAAAGCTATTATCATAGCAAAATGTGGCTACATCTAAGAAAAAAAAGCATGTTCTATCAAAGTCCTTGAAGTTTGGTTCAGGGGAATAAACAATGCAATTTTTTGTTTAACTGCATTTCACAAAATGTTTTAACTCTTGTGGAAATGGGGTTCGTACTTACATATTGCATTGTTAGGAGTAGATATAAAAAAACCCTGTTTTTCTATAATATTAGATAAGCTACTTGACTAGGATCCGTGGATAAATGTTTCTAGGTACCACTCATGTAATTGGTATATCAGGATTTATGCTATAGAACCTATTTTGTGAAACCACACACTAAATATGTAACTATCACATAATACTTTTTCCTAAATGATGTATGTACAATAATATATTTTGATCCAAACATCAAAATCCGTGTAATGAAAACAGCCACCCAACAAACTATTTACGACTATTTATTATGCTTATTTCGATCAGAAGCAGTTTATGGTTTATGTCCAAGTTTAATGTAGAATTATATGGTTACAAACATGTGGTTTAACAAGAACGTAATATTTTTTTCAGTTGAGAAAATGCAGATAATTCATAGGTTAGTTGACACTTGCAACAACAATAGGTGATGAGTTTAAAACAAAAACAAACATGAATGATCAAGCAAACTATTTATAAATGGCACACATGGAACACATTCTTAAATAAAACTCAGTGCATGAAATGAATTCAATCTGCCAATATAAACACCAAGGAAAAGTAGTATTTGGGGCTACAAAATGTTACACAGAAAGAACATATCATTCAGAGACCTGCAGCCACAATGAATTTGGTCCATTTATTTGGTCTATTTGCTGTATGTTACAAACATTATAATCTGAAACAAACACACTATTAAAAGCCAAAAAACAGACAATATCGAAGAACAAAGAAACATTCAATTCCCTGTTAAAATATTTTTTTGCGGTTATTTCCCCAACAGCATTTGAAGGTTGTTTCATTTCAGTGGCTTCTTCGTTTAATAATAGGCAGAACTAATCTGCCTATTTGCAATGGTGTCACTGTTCTAAGGTCACAACTTCCACAGCTTGCCCATCCAACGTTACAGTGTTGTCGATGCGTGTGGCAACAGGAGCCATGGCAACTTGTACAGGCCGATTTCCCTGGGCCAAACTGGTAACTACAGTCTGATACATACTTACTGGAATCTGGACTAAACCTAAAAAAGAAAGAAAAGGTTAAAATGCGCTCAATAGCCCACAATGAACCTTAAATGTTATATAATGAGTGTGCATGCTGGCTAAATAAATACATGTTAGATGTGCCTGGGGGTATGTTTGTAACTACAAACATCAAAAAATATCTTTGTCACCAACAACTGTTGGCAAAAAACGTCATCACATCAGAACAAGACATCAGAAGGTTATTTAAGTAAATAATTATAATGCCAAAAAATAAAAAAAAGGTTTCCTGGGTTGAATATGCAGCAGTGAAAAGAATAATACAGTAAAATAACAGATTAAAATGAAATAACCAGTTTTTACAAACTGCTTTACCCTGCTCAGGATCATATTGAGTCTGGTAAAGCACCAAAACACTGTGTGCAAGAGAGGATGTCAGTCAATTGTACAGCATTTTAATTTAATTTAGCAATGTAATTGTTTTGTCAAGTTAAATAACTTTTTGATTAAAAAAGTATCTCTTACGCTTTACATAAACAGTAGCTGCAAACAAAAAAGTAAAGTGCACCTTTAGTGATCAGACAAATGGACTTCAGTTAGGCAGTCATCTGAAACCATTAGAGACAATGCAGACTGTGTGTTGTATGTGATTAAGTGGTCATGATGCATTTCAACTTGGGTGCCCACACAGTACAGATGGCAGAGAGAGGAGAGTAGAGAGAAATGATGCAATAGTGAGTGCAGGGGGCAGGGCAACTCTGCTGCACTGCAGTACCAAACAATGGGGCAATTGAGCTATCCACGCCCTGCTTTTGCAACCCTGTTTCTTTTAGTCCTCTCCCACACTACCACTGCAACCTTTATCCTATGTGTGAGTGACGTTTACACAATGAACTTTTGTATACCAAATAAATTGGATAAATTTATTAATAAATATAAGCAGATTATGCTAATGTATAAATACTAATGTAAACCTGTGTGAGCTTTCTACACAAGATTTACATGAAATGTCTAGTTTTAGTCCACATCTTTTCTTAGCATTCTTGGCTCTTATATAAAAAACCTGTCTGTATTTATTTAACCCTCAACAAATTAAATTGTTTCTACAGATTATTTTTTGGTAGCCTTATTATACCGTATATGATTGCAGTGGCTTATGTGAAGCCCGGTAATAGAGAGAAGTACCATGATTTTTCCCCTTAATCACCATGACATTGAGGGCTACTAGGAGGAAGAGAGGAAAGAGGTGCTAAGTAAAGCAAATCAGTCCTAGCCAACCTCAGGCTGACCACTTCAAAGCAGCTCTTTCAGGTCCATTTTGTTGATTAATGTGGTAAAAAAACAAAACTACATGTGAAGTATCAGCTTGACTGTGCTTCCAGTGTAATTGATTTTATTTATACAGTGTAATTAACATTATATAAATTATATATAGGGCAGTGGCAGCTTACTGATTAAGGTACTGGACTTGTAACCTGAAGGTTGCTGGTTCAGGCCCCACCACACACACACACAAGCTTAATCAGCCATCTGTTTTGTGGCATGATCCTAATTTAGAAAAAATGAAAGTGTAATTTTAAAATGGCTTTTAAAATCCTGAGCTTTAATGAATGTTTGATGAAAATGTATATCAATTGAACCTTTTGAGTCAGTCCTTTTCTTCATACTATAGATAATAGCATAAACAATTTTGAGATCAATTTTTAAGAATTTGTAAATATGTTGCTAATAATATGCGAATATATATATTATTAGTATAGTAATAAAGATTATTATGAAAATCATTTGTGACAGCGCAATGATTAATTTCGAATAAAAACTGAGATAACAGCTTGATTTACAGAGGATAATGAAAAGAAGCTAAGATTTGCAGACTTAGATATAAAAAAAAATTCACATAATTACAAGCTCATTAAAAAAAAAAGCTTATTTTGAAACTGATAAAGCCTAGAAGGTATAAAGTCTTTCATTTTAGTAAGGGAAAGCAAGTTTCCAAACCAGGCCAGTCATTATTTACTATAGTTAAGCAACTTATTAGGACATAACCCAAATGAATGCTTGTTACCTTCACACAAGGTTGTCCAATCTATCATAAGGACTCTCTTACCTTCCAGAGTGTATTAACTGCAAAGGGCACTGCTTAGTACTGAATTAATAATTACAATTTCACAATCTGTTGTAAGCCAAAAGAGTTAGTCTTGAATTTTGGCACATCCTGAAATATCCTCACATCATGTTAGTGCCTTACATACAAAATATAAATTCGCAAATAATTTACAAAGTTTTTACTATCATTAATCTCACTACAGTTAGACATTATGTAAAATTTATGTTATACTTCTGTATGTGTATGTGAATCTTTCTGGCAATGCTTTGCTTACTCTAGCTGACAGCTGGCCATGTGATTAGACTATACGCTAATAATGGAGAGGATCAAAGCCATTTAAGAGGGATCTATAGGGACTTCCCTTTGGTCACTAAGAATGTGAGAGGGAGGGACCAAGACATCCAACAGTAAGGGTTGTATTATGAATTGTTTTTGGTAACCAGACAAAATTAGCGTTTGATTTGCTGTGAGAATACTGTATAACACAGAGTAATAAGTAATGTGGATGTATTGGTAAAACTACTTATACTAGAACAGAATATACTCCATATGTCCAAAAGTATGTGGAAACCTGACCATGAGCTTTTTAATATAGAGTTGCCCCCCGCTTTAAGGCTACAACAGCCTTCATTCCTCTGGGAAAGATGTGTTTATGGAAATTTGTAAACACTCCTTGACGGTTGTCATGTTGGATGAGAAAGCCTGCTTTGCAACCAATGTTCCAATTCATATCAACAGGTGTCTAATAGGGTTGGGGTTGTGCGGGCTGGGGTTCCCTCACACCAAACATGTCAAACCATGTCTTTACACCCCTCGCTTTGTGCACAGCAGCACTGTTATAGTGAAACAAAAAAGGCCATCATAATATGTGGAAGCATTATTTACAAATCATTGATTTTATACAGCTGAAACATATATGGCTGAATTTAATTAGTACTTTTAACTATGTAGAAAATAGTAAACACATACATCTTAATCAAATACATTTGAAAGCTACATAAGCTAAATAAGAATGCAACAGTGCAAGGCATAGACTAGTACGCGCGCACGCGCACACACACGCACACACGCACGCACCATCTGTCTAAAAATACCCAGAGGATTATTACAGACAAGCTTGTCTAGTCTGAAGATCTATGCTTATATCTCCTGTGTCACCTAGAAATACACACTTTACCAAATATATAACCTTAATTTAACAATGACTATTGGACAGGAAAAGGGGAGGGGGTAAAATACTTCAGTTATCAGTGAATTTATCATATCTATATATTTGATACTGTTAGTGCTCTTTCCAAAATCCAAGACGTGCTATATAAACATATTTGGACGGTGGGGGTGTTACTAATTTCAAATTAAATTCTACAAAAATTGTGTTGAGCAAAAGAGGATGGAATTTGATTCTGAGCTTGGCTTTGCTGAATTTTTTTATGCTTTTTCTTTCAATTTCACCTGATTTGTATTTAATGCCTGGGTCTACAGCTGTAGATGTCCACTGCTGACTAAAGAGGGCCATACCCAATACACGCCCCCTTTGACATGCACAGTAGCCAGCCTCTTTTTTTCACCAGCATTGTTCATATAGGGATCCGTATCATGCATGGAAAGTCACTCAACAATACCTAATATTCCCTGTCTCATGGTACAGGCACCATCAATCAGCCAGCAGGGATTATAATTGCAAGAGTTATGAGGAATCCCTAAGGCCGTTTATCCTAACTAAAGGATCCCACTAAAACATTTATGTCCCCAAAAATACAATTTCAAATCAGAAAAAGTTGGGACAGTATGGAAAATGCAAATAAAATAAAAACACAATGTTCCTTACATTTACTTTGACTTTTATTTGATTGCAGACAGTTTGAACCCAATATATTTCATGTTTTGTCTGCTCAACATCATTTCATTTGTTAATATACCTCCATTCCTGCATTTCAGACCTGCAGCACATTCCAAAAAAAGTTGGGACGGGGGCAATTTAGGGCTAGTAATATGATGGAAAAAAACTAAATAATTATGTGATTCCAAACAGATAATGTCAACAGGTGATTGTAATCATGGTTTGGTACAAAAGCAGAATCCAGAAAGGCTGAGTCTTTGATGAGCAAAGATGGCCAGAGGATCTCCAGTCTGTCAACAAATGTGTGAGAAAATGATTGAAATGTTTAAAAACAATGTACCTCTAAAAAAGATTGGAAGGGATTTGCATATTTCTCCCTCTACAGTGCATAATATCATTAAACGATTCAGGGAATCGGGAGGAATTTCAGTGTGTAAAGGTCAAGGGCACAAGCTTAAGCTGGACGCCCAAGATCTTCGATCCCTCAGACGGCACTGCATTAAGAACCGCCACTCAACAATAGCTGATATAACCACATGGCCAAGAAATTACTTTGACAAACCTTTGTCAAGCACTGCAATATGGAGTTACATGCACAAATGCCACTTAAAACTTTACTATGCAAAAAAGAAGCCTTATGTTAACCACGTCCAGCAGCGGTGAATCAGCATTACAGGTCTTTTTTGATAGATAGATAGATAGATAGATAGATAGATAGATAGATAGATAGATAGATAGATAGATACTTTATTAATCCCGAAGGAAATTAAATTTTGAAAAAAATGGACGCCATGTGCTCTGGACCAAAGATGAAAAGGACCATCTAGACTGTCATCCACAATAAGTACAAAAGCCAGGCTCTGTCATGGTATGGGGCTGTGTCAGTGCCCTTGACAAAGGTCATTTACACTTCTGTGATGGCAGCATTACTGCAGAAAAGTACACTGAGATCTTAGAGCAACATATGCTGCCTTTAAGACGTCATCTTTTCCAGGGACGTCCATGCATTTTTCAACAAGACAATACAAAACCACATTCTGCACACATTACAAAGGCATGGCTGCGGAAGAAGAGGGTATGGGTACTGGACTGGCCTGCCTGCAGTCCTGACTTGTCCCCAATAGAGAATGTGTGAAGAATTTTAAAACGGAAAATGCAACAACGCCGACCCCGTACTGCTGCACATCTTAAGACGAGTTTGCAGGATGATATATACTATCTGTTAATGACGCCGAAAAACTGATCCATGCGTTTATAACTTCTCGGTTAGATTATTGTAATGCTCTTCTAACTGGATGCTCTGGTAGATCCTTAAACAAACTCCAGTTAGTTCAAAATGCAGCAGCTCGAGTGCTAACTAGAACTAAAAAATTTGATCATATCACTCCTGTTCTATCATCTCTACACTGGCTGCCAGTTAAATTTCGCATTGATTACAAAATACTTTTACTAACCTATAAAGCGCTACATGGTCTGGCTCCACAGTATCTGAGTGAG
The DNA here is from genome assembly GCF_030014385.1 of Trichomycterus rosablanca. Lineage (NCBI taxonomy): Eukaryota > Metazoa > Chordata > Actinopteri > Siluriformes > Trichomycteridae > Trichomycterus > Trichomycterus rosablanca. The sequence continues at coordinate 53,451,323 of NC_085988.1, read as the reverse complement.
CTTATTAATTACTACAACCCAGCACGTCCACTTCGTTCACAAGATGCAGGGTTACTTATAGTTCCTAAAATTAAAAAGACCAAAGCTGGTGGAAGAGCGTTTTCTTACAAAGCTCCACAACTCTGGAATAATCTTCCTGCCTCTGTTCGGTATTCGGACACAGTCTCAATGTTTAAGTCTAAACTGAAAACATATTTATTTTCTCAGGCTTTTGATTAATATAGACAAAGGCGCAGGGCTTGGGGGTTCTTGGTCATAGAAACTTGTGGTGATCAGGGATGTTGGGTCGCTGTCGTTCTGCCTCTCTTGTCCAATCACTCTGGTTTGGGTAGGAGAGGTGGGCGCTGATGTCCTGTGAAAGCCTTCATGACCTTGTTACCTGCTCGCTCTCCCTTTTAGTTATGCTGTAATAATTACCGCCGAGGTTAAGGATTAAAGTCGAGACTGCCGGGACAACGATGCTGCTCCTGTCAGATGTGACGGGTCTGGAGTAATTGCAACGACAAGAAATCACTACAGACTTTATTGAAGACTAGAGCGGATAACAACTCTATTATTATTTAATTGTTTATTTATCTATTTATTACCACTGTATGACTTTTAGATCATTCAATTCTGTGTTTGTATGATTTGTGTAAATCGTGTATTTATTTAAAGTATCCTCCAGACCACCCAAGAAGGATGGGCCCTGTTGAGTCTGGTTCCTCTCAAGATTTCTTCCTGTAATTTTCAGGGAGTTTTTCCTTGCCACAGTCGCCCTCGGCTTGCTCAACAGGGGTTTTTGTATCTGTTGGTCCTGGATTTTGTAAAGTTGCTTTGAGACAATGTATATTGTAAAAAGCGCTATATAAATAAAGTTGACTTGACTTGACTTGACTTGAACGGGACAAAATAAAAGCTGAAACACTAAATCCCTTGATATCCTCGGTGCCACACAAAGTGTGGTGAAAAGGAATGGCAACATTACAGTGGTAAATGCTTTACTGTCCCAATTTTTTTGGAATGTGTTGCAGACCTGAAATGCAGGAATGGATGATTATTAAAAAATGATATGAAGTTGACCAGACAAAACATGAAATATCTCAGGTTCATACTGTCTGCAATGAAATAAAAGTCAAAGTAAATGTAAGAAACTTTTTTTATAATTTGCATTTTCCATACTGTCCCAACTTATTCTGATTTGGGGTTGTAGTATTTAAAGTTAAACATATCTATTTAATACAGATATACCACAATTGTTTGCCCATTGCCTTACTACTTACTTATTTATATATGAGGATAAATGTGTTGTTAGAAGAGTTTATACCATTGGCATCTTGAACTCCAGTAAGAGCCCCAACTGCAGCTGCTGTCTCTCCTGCCAATACGATCTGCCCACCTCCTTGAAGAGTCGCCTCTGCCAATGTTGCCACAGCATGGGCTGCCGCCTCGCTGTAAAACATATAATGTTTATGACAACATTCATACTCTGCTGTGGCATTTAAAAACATTTTCAGTTTTTAATTTATCATTTGTAAAAATAAATACAATTTAAAAACGTTTTTTTCAAAAGCATGTATCTTTAAAACGATTTGTCTAACACTATCAAGTAACTATCAGAACAGCACTATTCAATATAACCTTCAAATTAGACGTCAAACAAATGTTTGAACAAAACAAGTGTATACTGACCCCTGGCGGTAAAATCTACTCACTTTAAAGCTCTAAGGTCACTTTACCCACTGACCAATGTTGTCTTACTACTGTGCCTGTTAAATGCCCAGAGGACAGAGGATAATGCATCCCTCAGCCTAATTGGGTTGGGAGAGGTGGAATAAGAACAAAATGTTCCAAATACTGTTGCCTGGTGCTGCTATCACCAGACATGCTTACCTGTGGTAAACAAGGTGTTAGGGGGCTCAGGTGAGCAAAAGTAACAGGTCTCTAAGGAAATATACCTTAGAAGAAAACTAGAAGGAGCCAGGGACTGCTACATCATAATTCACTCACCATCCTCTGCATCATGTATTTACCTTACTCACAACTTCATTCTTTGTTTTTAGCAATCTATGCCTTGTGTACCTGTTGAGTGCCATAGTAACTGTTGTTCCTGGCTGTATCTCTTGGGAAGCAGCAACGGCAGCCTGTGCCAAAGAAGCCACTGCTTGTGTAGCTTCCGATGCCTGTGTGGTCTGAATAGTCATTTCACCTCCCTGCAGTGCTGCCCAGTTCTGATCAACCTGAAAGAACAAAATTAAAATTAATATTAAAATGATTCAATTATTAAGCATTCTGTAAACAGTTATCTAACTTGCAAGTATGAGTAAACTGGAGTACACTTTTCTATCTTTTATTTTTTTAAAGTGATTTCTACACCTCTTACCTCTCCATCGGTGACTGTAGAAAAGTTAACCTGTGCGACAGTAACAGTGCCTGGCAATTCTGATGCATCAGTCAATGTAGCTACCGTTGCTCCAGTGCCAACCTGTCAGGTCATTCATGAGATATAAATGTAAATGTTAATAATTATTAATTGTGTGTAAATTAAGGATCAACTACAGTGCTGTAAAAAAGCATAAAAAAATTATAATTTCACTAATCAAAGAAAATAATGCAGTCCTAACTGGCCTTTTGAGAAAAAAAAAAAAAAAAAAAGTAATTAACCACTTAATCAAACATTGATCAATTGACAGCTGGGTTCAATTTCATCAGCCACACCTAGGCATGATGGCTGCCAGACCTGTTAAATCTAAATATCACTTAAATAGGACCAATGTGACAATGTAAAGCAAGCTACTTTACACTTAGTCTGCCCTTCAAATTTCCACCATTCTGAGTACTAGAATATACAAACCAATTGTAAATAAAAAGTCCACAATTGCTGATAAAAGTCCAACAAAGTCCATATGGTGGCACATAATTAAAGAGTCAACGAGTTCTTTATTCTAGAGACTGTAGCTAAATTAGGGTAGGTTAATATCCAAGCCAAATTACAATTCCAAAATGACAAACCAAATATACTGGCAAAATCCAGAAACTGCTAGAAGGCCCCATGAACAAAGCTCAATTTGTTTGTCCTTTAATTACTACAAAATAGTAAATCATCCTAATAATATCTATTTAGTGGGGATCCAGTAGAGATCCAATTCTTCTGATGTAAGGGGTAGCCAGATTAAGAAATTGCACAGACAACAGTCAGTAATTCTACACCTACAAAGTGCATCTGAATGGCAGGTGTAGCTAAAAATGTCCAATGAAGTGGTAAGTGTATTTATACATGTAATTAGAGTGATTTTCGTATCAATATTTTATCCTTCTGTAATTCATAATTTCTAATTTGTATAACAAAAGTAAAAAAAAAATTACTTTAAATGTAAAAAAAAACCCATTTACTTCAAAGGTAATTGTGTATAAAGATGAAAAGTAATAAAAATTATTTGATAAAATATTTTTTCAGATGTTTGCTATTATATTGTACATTGCTCTTAAACACCTACTGTGTTTATAATTAAAATTTAATATAATAATTTTAATTCAGTTATTTGATAATAATTAAAGATGTTTTTTGAGAGTGCTAAAAATCTAAATCTAAATCTAAATTTCCTCCTCTTTAAAAGATAAAATTTGTAATGTTTTGGATTAAAGTAAGTAGAATACAAAAAAAGTGTCTTACATAAAAATGAAACCTACTGTGGCTTTCAGAGTACCTTTTTTAAAAGATGCCTTTTTACTCAATTTCCAAAAAAAAAAACATACAGTCTTCCTTTTAGTGATCTTACCTGTATAAGTGATACAGTTCCATCTGGATTGCTGATGGTCTGAACCACAGTTTGGGAAGGCACCAAGTGTGCTATGCTGTGTGTGGCTGCCGCAGCAACCTGGTGAGTGGTGACCTGATGGTCTTCAAATGCATAAAGAAGGTCCTCTCTTCCATGCTGTTTGTAGCAGTTTTTGACAATTGTTCTTAGAGCCTGTGTCCATGAGACCTGTTTTCAAAGGCAGATTTCAGAAAGTAATTGTCCCATATGTCTTGCCTAATTACTGTGCAGCCATTTTAACCAAAGACATGACATGATTTCAGGATAAACTGCCTATATAAGGTCCTTCCATAGCATCCCAATAAGACTTAATGGAATTTGAGTAGGTCACTCCAAAACCTTTGTTTTGTTTCTTTTGAGCTATGCAGAGATAAGCCTTTATTTTGTGCTGCAAATCTTTGTCTTTTTGTGTTAACAAATTGCATGAGCATTTCATATTACAGACTGATGACCAGGCACACTCCTTTAGGTTACCCAGGCTTTTAAGCAGCAAAGCATCCCAACACGGTCACACTACTATATTGGACTTTTGGTATTGTTTTTTTTTTTTTATGGAATGTGGAATGACTTTACTATAGTTCAATGTAAAATAGTTGTGTAATTAATTCTAGACATAAATAATTTTAATACATTTAAAAAATGTTTTTGATGGGGACATAATGTGCTGCTTCTTTAGACCTTTTATCTTACTTTAGTGAAAAGATTCTATTTTAAGTTATGTTTAACATAATTTAACAGGCTGACAGCAATCAGGTTTGGTGTATCAAGTCTAAATAAAACCAATAAACAATTACATTTGGTTGATAAGTTGATTCTACTACTAGGAGTCAATTACTTTTTTTTCTTTAAGGAATAAAATTATCATTTAGAATAGTGATTTAAAACAATTAAATGTGACAAATAGGCAAAAATAAATGGGAAAATACTTTTTATGACACTAAGTATAAATAAGTATTTTCCTGGTTATACCCGTTGTTTTTGGTCCTCTGTGCGCACATCACTTCGTACGTTGGCCCAAGGAATGTCATCTGGCCACCATATAGGTTTGCAACTTTCCTTACCCCAGCCAGGTTTTCCTCGGCCAGTAGAGTATTTTAGCATCTCAGGAATGAAAGCACGGAGCTGGGCCTGTAATCAACAGACAAAGGTTCACAGAAACTGGTTAATTTTGGCTAAAGGTCCATGCAAGCCTTGTGTTGCATGTCACCTCAAGATTGTAATTTGGCATCTTTTTGGAGTTTATGAAGGCTTTCATGGCACTGGATGATCAGGTCCCTATGAAATCAGTTTTTAAATCAGTTTTTTAATTGCCCCATTTAAAACATAAAAAATTGTCTGCCATTAAACGTTAAATACATTACAACTTTAATAGTTTTAAGCAGTATCCTAGAGTTTGTATTGGCCTTTACTGAAACCAATACAAAAAAGGTTTTAACAGTTACTAACAAAAAAACATCAACAAAATGAAATCATCAATTGATTAATGAAATCACACTAGGTCAACATCATCAACACCTAGACCCTTCTGAAACACTAAAAAGGCAATGTCTGCAGAACTTGCAATACACTGCACTATTATCATCAAGCATATTTTCATCAAGCAGGCTGAAAATGATTGTACAGTTGTTGCAAGTGTGCAACTAGGCTAGGGATATTAATGGGAAATAATCATACAGTTGTATGCAAATGTTTGACCAGCCCTAATCAGATTACATATTTTGTTAATTTTTGAATTAGAAAAAGTAAACAACCTCTGCTGTAAACTGTTATATATATAATAAGTAACTGAGCCTTATATTTTTATTCTATTTAAGAATTTTCCCTCTATGCACCAAATCCATTCGTTTCCAATTACTCTGGTTATATCTCTTGCCCCGCTGCTGAAAACCCAGGGGTTTGATACCCAACACACACCCTCTTCAAAATGTATGCAGTTGCCAATTTTTTATTTTATTTTTACCTTCACAAGGGGGGTTCACACAGGGAGCAGCATCTAGTATGGTCACACACTGCACTCCTTTATCCCTCGTCCCTATGCAGGCTCCACTGACCAGGATGTAGTCATTTTTTTTAAATTTTACTTTTTTTTAAAAACATTTAACAGCAATGGGTTCCTCAAAGTAGCTAATTGAGAAAAATTTAAGACAAGGCAAAGACTATAAAATTATCAGTGCTTTAAGCTGATACCTGCTTGTATGCTGGCCACAAAGACTAAGAAAAGTTGTTGGTGGTTGTTGGAGACAAATTATGGTGGAGTATTTGTATACTGCCTTATTAAATTTGAAATTGAAAATGTTCAGCACAACCCTAAAACTTTCATCATTGAATCATCTCTGCAGCACTCAATAAATCAGGCCTTTATAGCATATTGGCAGGACAGAATACCATTTGGTGTTCTATGGCAACATAAGCAAAAAATTATTTTAAGGCAGAACATAGCACTATGCCTGGGAAAAACAGGCACTGTACATTACCTGGATAATACCATCCCTACAGTGAAACATGGTGTTGACAGCATAATGCTATGAAAGGAAACTGAACATATGAATGCAGCTAAATATAGGTTGGCAAAAAAACTCCTCCAGAGCTCATACAAACTTAGAATAAGGTGAGAGTTTAGATTTTAACCACCAAAATAACACTAGTGGCTTTCAGGCAAGTCTCTAAATGTCCCTGAGTGGCCTACCCAAAGCTTGTCCAAGATGGACTGAAAGAAATTAGAAATGTGTTGTCCACCCTTCAAATTGTTCTTAGAAATAATGGGCATTGTGTTTTCATTGTTGTCTTTACATGGATATGTGCTTGTTTTAGCACAAATAGGCCATGCCACATTCATGTTACAATGCATGTTACAACAGTGAAGCTTTTTAGTATGAAAGGGCGGGTGCTACAAACCCCATTCCTAAAAAAGTTGTGATATTCTGTCAAATGCAAGAAAACAAAAATTAGTGGTCATTATTTGTCACAGTAGCATGGAAGTTCATTGTGCATTGCTATCTCAGAGCTTAAAGGTTATGCACATTCAACAGTGGTCTTGTCCTACACGAATCAGGATTTTTACAATATTATGTACTTTATGTAAATTTTGCAGATTACTGAACTTGACAAAGATTCTACTCGTTTTAAAACCTTTACTGGAGGGACTTGATTAATCGTTTTCGTAGTGGAAGGTATTATCTAACAATAATTAAAAGTCTTTATTTATTAGGTAATCAGATTTAATATTGAAAATGGTACAGCACATTATTTTATTGATTGTTATACTACAAACAATTTATTGACATTTTTTGAACTTTGGATAGGGCGTTATTGTTTCAAGACAGCTTCAACTTTTGTTATTTTAATTAAAATTTGTATTTCATACATTAAGCATGGTAGAACATTTGTTATGCTAAGTTCACATGACTTTCAAAGCTGTCAGATCGCTGTAGATTCCCAGAGTCTTTTATTTCTTTCTCTGTCCAGGGTATTCAATACTGTGTCTACAATATTTAGGTCTAGACTCTTTGGAGGCCAGTCAATGACTGGCAGTGTTTTATCTGCTGTTGCTTCTACTTGCTTCTCTCTAAATATAATTTCACTGCATTAGCAGTGTGCATGGGATGTTGAAAAATAAAACCATTACCAAAAAGGCGCTTCCAGACTAATCTTTTCCACTGATCTTCATTTCAATCTTTGAAAGCTTTAACATATCTTAACCTTTTCACCCTGTTTTCCTTCCGTAAGTGATTTCTAGGCTGCTACCCTCCCAAAAAGAACCATATTTGTAAAAGATTCTTTTTCACTTTAGAAGGGTCAACTTGGCATCCTGCTGAAGCTGCCAGATGCTGAGCCAGGTTTTGCAGGACTTCTTCCAGGTTCTCAAAGAAGGAACTCCAAAAAACATGTTATTAGATTTTTTAGGTTTACTTGGCCTTCCAGTCCTTTTATTGTACTTTACCTCTACTGATTTTATGAATTTCTTCATAACAGCTTGATTAAAATATCTTATCCAGTTGGTTGCTGATTTGTCTTTGAAAGTGGCCTCGCTGATGCCAAATATGATGTTATGTCTGGTAAATTCTGTGATCTTTTTTACTTTTCCCCCCAAATTCTCTCTTAATCAAGTCCGTATCCAATTACTTGATTGCATTTCGCTTCCTCTATACTGATGCTGATTTTAACCCCAAAACCTGTGACTCTCCTCGACATGTGTGCAGTAGCTGACTGCCTCTTTTCACCTGCACAAGGCAATTTCATATGGGGCTCAGTTTCGTGCACGGAGAGTCACACACTGATCCCGTCTGACATCCACCCTAGAAACGAGCCAATCATAGTTCGTGTACGCGCCCAGCTTGCTTGCTAGCAGAGCTGAGTTTCAAACAAGTTTGAGATGTCGGCTCTGGTGTGCTAGCATATTTTACCGCTGCACCACCTGAGCACCACAAATTGTGTGATTTTTGGCATTTTGAATCGAATGATGTAACTTAAACGGTTTTATTCCAATAAATAAAACTACTGCAACATGTGCATATAGTGCTTAAGCATGTCTTGCACAAATAGACCTTTTTCCATGTCATTTTGACATGAAATAAAATGACAAATACAGGTGTTAGCAAATACATTAATTAGGGTTCCATTCTATTTAGGAGAGCCAGGTTCCTACTCTTGCTCAAGTGTAAAAGGATATCACAGTACATACTTGCCACCTTAGCCTATAGAACCTGTTATTTTCCGTTTTGGACAGTACAGGTTAAGTTTTGTTTGTGGAAGAAAACATTAGTCCTTTATCAGATGTTTTTCCACTCAACACATACCAATCAGAAAAAGAAAACTTGAAGGAGTGATAAAGAGGAAGACACACACATTTATCTTAAATGGGGGTCACTCATGGTTCTACAGTTGTCTCTGTGCTTTGTCTGTAAATGTGCAGATGGCCTAATTAAATGACCTAAACACTGCACTCTGCTTCCCCCTCACTTCTAATCCACCTGGGAGCCAATCAGAAGCCTTACTCTTTCCCTGATGAGACAGATAATCCCTCTCACTCTCTTTCTCTCTTTTACCCACATATACACAGACCGATCCCTCTAAAGGTTTCTATAGTAGAACAAACTAACCTAAATTTAGTACTGCTCATGTGACAGCAGTATGAGATACACAAAATGACTGAAAGATGAATTTAGGTCCCTGCTGACAAAAACCCAGTTAACCAGCCTTTACTCATCACGCTGGTGTAGCATTATGGCTTCAAAGTGGTTTTGGATGCTGGCCAAGCAGGTTCATGTTGGAAAACCAGCTTTTCCAGGCTGGTAAGACTGGGCACTATTTTGCCATTTTTATATACTAACCAGTGACAAAAAAACCTTTACACCTAATCATTCAAGTAATTAACTTATCCAATACACAAACCATGTGGCAGCAATATAATGCATAAAATCATACAAACATGGTTAAGGAGCTTATTCAAAAAGTGAAGAAACTGTGATCCATGGGTGTGAATACTTAGACTGTGTGAATGCTCAGACAAGTGACTGTCTGTAACCAGATTGGCAGTAAAGGAGAGAAAATGTTTTGGAAGGAACAAAAACGAATTGGAACGAACAGAAGGAACAACAGATGAAAATAAAAAAATGAAAGGAGCGCGAATCAAAACTACTTTAATTTATGAATTCCTTCAAGCATGTATTTAGTGGGGTACATATTTTCATTGGGGTGAATATATGTTTGTTTGGTCACAATAATGATTGAATATACAAGGGTTCTTCAAAAAGTTTCCGCACTTTTTAAACTCTATTTATTAAGAATTTCAAAAACAAACAACATCACTTTTCTACATAGTCACCTTCAATGCATTTTTCCCAGCATCGTACCAACTTTTTAATGCCATCAGCAAAAAATTTTTTTGGTTGAGCACGTAGCCACTGATGCAGCGCTGCTTTTACATCATCATTACATAAAAATCTTCTTTCCCTTAAAGCTTTTTTGAGCGGTACAAAAAGGTGAAAATCAGATGGTGCTAAATCTCAGACACAACCAATTGCTTCTCCTCCCGCCCTTACCATTTACAACAAAAATCTAAAAGTGTGAAAACTTTTTGAAGATTTCTTGTATGTATATAGGGGGTAAATAATTTTGGTAAGATAAATGAGTATATGTATGTATGTGTAATGTCAGTGTAATAAATAGGAGTAAATGGAAGGAAGAAAAACCAAAGAAAACGAGAAGTGCACTACACTACAGGACTACTTGCAGTTTGGTGGCTGTCAGGTCAATGAAACTCTATGAATTTGTTATGGGGGGCCTGTCCTAAAACAGTATATCCAAAACCGTGTCCATCGGTCAAGTCGGCGTACAGTAGATCAGTTTTTAAAAAAAGAAATGGAAGTAAATAGGTCAAAAAAGGAGATTGAGGACGTGCCATGGTGTCAGCAACGGGATAACAAAAACAGCAGTAGACAATCACACTAATAATAATAATAATTATTATTATTATTGTAACAAATAGGGAGGTGCATTTCCTGAAGAAAATGTGAGTGTGATTGTAGCTCAGCAGTGGTATGTGTGGGGTTAAATACTTTTAGTAAGATATGTAATATTGTATGTAAAATATATATAGTTGGTGGGGATGTAAATACTTTTGCTTAGACAGATAAGTATGTGTGTGCAACAACAGAAGCATGTGCTAATGTGTTGCTAGGTGTTCACTACCACAGCGGATTAGGGCCACTGTAAAAAAAAAATTTTAAGTTTTGATTTAGAGAATAAAGTCTCCAACAAAGGACCTAGTAATTTCTCTGGATGACTCCCAGATCAGACCATCTGATAAGGTAAGAAGTCTTGGTGTTGTCCTTGATAACCAGCTGACATTCTCTCCTCATATAGCCAACATGACCAGAGCGTGCCGGTTCCTCCTCTACAACATCAGGAAGATTCGGCCATTTCTCTCCAGGGAAGCTACCCAGATTCTGGTGCAATCACTTGTATTCTCACGGTTGGACTACTGCAACTCCCTCCTGGCTGGAGCTCCCATGTCCACGATTAAACCCTTACAGCTCATTCAAAATGCAGCTGCCCGTCTGGTTTTTAACCAACCCAAACACTGCCACATCACCCCACTGCTACGTTCTCTTCACTGGCTTCCTGTAGCTGCACGCATTCAGTTTAAAACACTGACGCTCGCCTACAAAGCCAAAAATGGACAAGCCCCAAGCTACCTTCGTGGCCTAATCAAACCCCGCTCTGTACCACGCAACCTCCGAGCCTCTAGTCTCGCTCGACTTGAGCCCCCATCCAGGACTAAAGGAAGACAAGCATCAAGGCTGTTCTCTGTTCTAGCGCCGAAGTGGTGGAATGAACTTCCTCTGTCTGTCGGAACATCTGAGTCTCTTGCTGTCTTTAAAAAACGATTAAAAACCCACCTTTTTACTAAACACTTAGGCTGACTTGTACTTATTTACTAACATTCTAATGTTCCATTTACTAACGTTCCATTCTTTTCCATTTAAAAAAAAAAAAAAAAAAAAAAAAAAAAAAAAAAGGCACTTTGGTTCTAACAGGTTTTAGCAGATTTGTGTTCTTTGACTGTTGTTTACCTAAACTTGAGAAATGAAATGTTCACTATAGAAGCACTTCTGTAAGTCGCTCTGGATAAGAGTGTCTGCTAAATGCTGAAAATGTAAATGTAAGTTTCGAGAATGTGGTTCCCAGATTCAACTCTTTTCCCGACCCCGACAAACTGCCTTACCTACTGGGGGAGCACAGAGAGAGCTGAACACTAGCAGCACTCTACACACACACCTGCCACCACGTGAGGGACAGTGGGTGACCATCTCTCTCTCTCTCTCTCTCTCTCACTCACACACAACAAATTTTTATAACTACCACATAACTGTAAATGTTACCATTTTAACTGTTACTATTTGCACTGTTTTTATTATTCTTTTATTCTATTTTATTTTTCGCATCTGTAACTGTTTTGTATATATTTGTTCTTCCTTATTGTTATTTTTCTTTTCTCTGTAACTGAGCTTTGGCAATACGAATGTCCTTATTTGTCATGCCAATAAAGCTTCCTTTGAGTTTGAGTTTGAATTAAACCAGTCGAAATGATTATGAGAATAAAGTCAAAATTATTTTGAGGTTAAAGTCGAAATGATGAGAATAAAGTCAAAATATTATGGCCAAAGAGTGTGCAGCCGTCGTAGGCTTGTCAGTTCAGAGAAGCACGGGTTTCAGTACCTCGGTACGCAAGCGCTGAGGGCAGCCTCCAATGTGCGTTACTGTGGTTACCCAATAACCCACGATTATTTTTGGGTCGTTGTTTATATTGTACGCTTCCTTCCACATGACATGCAGAGGCGACGCAAGACAACAGAGTTCCTTCCGAACTAATATAGCCATGTTACCCAAACCATAGTAAAGACAGAAAACAAAGCGATAGCACACAGACAACAATCAACAGGTCAAAACATTAAATGTCGATTCAATAAAATAATAAGGATGTAAATATGGAATCAGGATGAGTACCCAGGTCTACAGTCTCATCATTTCACAACACACGCGACAACAAGACTGAACAGTGCCGTTCTAACATGAAAAAAAGAAAACATCTGAGCCTACCTTTAGAAGTCTTTTCTTCTACTTTTCTGGAATGAAAAGTCTCCAATAATGTCCTTAAAATCCAGATTTCTCAAAATGTCACTCTCGATAGACATCAGAGTCAAGTGGCTCACTCTTTCTTGGTGCATACCCAGCTAACACAGAACGTTCCCGTAACGTTAGATTTTGGTTCCCCTATGGTTATTTTTAGGGAACCATCCCATAACGTTATGGTAACGTTCTATTTTCGTTAGAAAAATCAGCGCTGTTCCCGGAACGTTCCGGGAACTATGAAACCTAACGTTCTCTCGTGTTTTTATGAAAACTAACAGAGAACGTTATCTAAAAGTTGCCTTAAGGTTTTCTTTCTTATGTGTTTAAAGTAACGTTCCAGTAACGTTCCCGGAAGGTTTTCTTATGATCCAGTGAGAGAAATTAGCTCTACACCGCAAAAAATTATTTTTTTGACTTAGTAAATAGAGTGAAGATTTTTAAAGTACTTTATACAAGAATATTCTAGTACAGTCTTGCTACTTAAGAATGTCACATATAATTTAGTGTGTTACTTGGTGTTTCTTTGTAATTATTTGTTATCAAATACATTAGTAAATTTTATTCTAAATACCAAGTAAAATTAACTATGTTTTTTATTTCTTGGATTGAAGCAAAGCAAAACTAAAAACTTCTAGTAAATATTACTTTATGTTCCACGCATGCGCATTGCCTGGCAAGTTTCACACACGGAGTGCAAAACGAGCTGCTGAGACTTTTGAATCTTCTCAAGTCTTCTCACCACAAAGTTTTTCGGTTGTTGAGGACATAATTTGGCAAAAGTGGACTGTTTTATGGTAAGTTGTCATTTTTAAGAAATTATATTACCGTGCCAGTTAATATTATAAATATTTTAAATTTGTTTAACTTTCTACACCAGGGGTGTCAAACTCATTTTCACCGAGGGCCACATCAGCATTTTGGTGGCCCTCAAACGTATCCTGCTGTGATTGCAGTCACATTGCTGTTTTTCTTGGAGGCTGAATTCTGCATTTATATTGTTCTACTTTACCACAGACACAGCCTCATAACACAAGAGACGCACCGGTTTCTCTTCCTGAAGCACAAACTTGTTTTCACTTTCATTAAATTTCCTCCTCATGCTTAATTTACTTAATTATCTTTTTGTACATTTTAGGATCATGTGTAAATATTTGTAACATCATCTACTGGCGGGATGTGTCACTTTGCAGTTCACAAAATCAGCATGCATTTTGAAAGATGCAGTTTATTTAGGATTTTACAGTGTATTTTTAAGACAATCATTCTGCCCTCACTAATAGTTTATCCCCCTTTCTCAGCTAGACAGACAGACAGACAGACAGACAGACAGCTCCCTTCAGAATACAGTCGGTTTATTTGCTCCCCAGCTGTGTGTATCAAAATGAAGTAAAAATACAAACAATAAAAACAATAAAGAACCTAATACAGTAAAAGCACACAGCTGTAGTCAAGTGTTACATCTGGTACAATATGAGATTTAACCAAACGTAAAATAACGAGTTAAAATTGTGTGTAAAGATACTAATTGCTATAGTAACGTAACAACAGTATTTAATTACGGTAAATTTGTAACTAAAACGCTGTGATATACTCACTAAATATTTACTAACAACTGAGAATATAAACGCCACTACTTACAGACAATGCTTGGGTATTATATTGCAAGATAATTATTTGTATTTATTTATTATTGTTTACGTTACTGATTACGCTACCCCGCGTTCTTTTGCCGTGAAAGTCACATGGCTTCTTAGCGAAGGTTAAAAATAGTTGTCATGACAACGATGTCACGTTGTCTCTTAAAGGCGCAGGAGCGCATTAAATTATAAGCGCGTCTCTGTAACGACTCGAACCATCACAACAATCATACAGTCGTTTAAGCTCTCGCGGGCCGGATCAAATGACGCGGCGGGCCGGATCTGGCCCGCGGGCCGTGAGTTTGACACCCCTGTTCTACACTATTGACTCCAAATTAGCATCCGTTAGCATGGCAGAACAAATGTTATGTAGTTATATTAATCAGGATAACTTGTTCCGTTTAATGAACGTGGGCTTAAAACGTTGGTTCTAAAATAGTTCTTTTGTCTAATGATTATGAAAGCCTGTTTTGCTACTTAAAAATAAATCTGTCTGAGGTTGTATAGTCCCGGGTCTTTTAAATACAAATGTGCATTATTAGGCAACCTGTGAGCAAACCTTGAGAAAGTAAAATTGAATTATAATATGTAACATAACATTCTGAGGTCTACATAAACTTTATAATTACTATTATACAACAGGTAGTTCCGACCTTACAATCTGATTGGTTGAGAAGCGTTCTAAATGTGCTGATATTCGTGATAACAGCACGGTCTTTTCACACCACAATGGTATTACTCCGCTGACACGTTGCCATTAACGACAAGCTTCATTCACATAAACGCGCACGCAGGCGACACAGACTTTTTTTCCCGGTCGCGTTTTAAATCCGTTATCTGATACACAATCATCTAGTGCACTGTGTAGGGAACATAACCAATTGTCTAATTCACTATCTAGTGCACTATGTAGGGAACATATATCCATGACCTGATACACTATCTAGTGCACTATGTAGGGAACATTAATGTGTTTGTAACGCGAACAGTTAGTTAAGCCCTAGTAGCAAGGACGGATTAAGGGTAGTCTGGGCCCCTGGGCAAAGAGTTGCCCAGGGCCCCAACGCCCCCCCCGCGCCCCCCCCTCCAAAAACATAAATAAATTAATACATTAAACAACCAGTCAATAACTAACTCTAACACAAGAATCTATTTTATATAAGTTTCTTTCTACTCTTCTTTCTTGCAAAGTCATCCACTAATTCATCAAAATTAAGCTGTCTGACCAAATCTGATTCAATGGCCAGAAGTGACAGTGAGTTCAGGCGGTTTTGGCGCATCCTAATCCTGAATGAAATATGAAATATGGTAGCTTGCCTGGCAATTTGTAGGTCCCTAGAAAGTCAAGGAGCCATGGTAAATGACTTCTATGGAAGTCAAGGGCCCCATAGCAGGGGCCCTCGTGATCAAGGGCCCTCTAATGGTATGCCCTGCTCCTCTCTAGGGCCCCCTGGTAGGGGCTCTCATAACCAGGGCCCTCTAAAAATATGCCCCCCTCTTTCCTAGGACCCCTAATAGCCAGAAGTCGAAGTCAGAGCAGTGCCACAACGCCTCATCCATTTTCATAAGGGGCCCAAAAGCATGGCTAGGGCCCAAAAGCATGGCTAGGGCCCCCAAAAGCATGGCTAGGGCCCCCAAGAGGCCCTGGGGTCAAAGTTCCTAATAGTCAGAAATGGAGGGCCCTCGGAAATAAAAATATATTGTATCATAAATGTTGATAGGCATCGCAAAATGTTTTGGGCCAGGGCCCCCCCCGGGGCCCCCTGACCTCAAGGGCCCCTGGCCCGGTCAGTAATCCAGCCATGCCTAGTAGTTCTGTTTTCATCCATAGCCTTTGGTGTGTGCGAGAGGTTTTTTTATTTCTTTTTTTCCCTTCGGAGGTTCTTGCTT
Source organism: Trichomycterus rosablanca (assembly GCF_030014385.1). Classification (NCBI taxonomy): domain Eukaryota; kingdom Metazoa; phylum Chordata; class Actinopteri; order Siluriformes; family Trichomycteridae; genus Trichomycterus; species Trichomycterus rosablanca. The sequence goes on along the minus strand of NC_085988.1, from coordinate 53,435,365 downwards.
TCTTCTTGTTGTTGTTCTTACCTCCCTGAAATAAGTTTTTGCAACTTGGGATGTCTGCTTTGTAGTGTTAAACTTTATATTCGTTGCGGAACTACTTTATGGCGGAAGGTATTGTCAATATTAAAGCATTTTTAATATGAAATTCAGGGCTTCTTTGATTTATTTTCTTTCTTTATTTTGTAAAAACTGTTGTATAAAAGCAATAGAACACGAGAGGGAGTGTGTTATCGCGAATAACATCACGGCTGTGGTTTGGTCGCAGGCACGAACCGAAGGTGAGTGCCGTAGATCATCACAGCCGTGATGTTATTCGTGATAACACACGACTTTATTTATGTGACTTAAATTTATGTTATTTTTTTAATCTTTGTCTTAGGTGAAAGATGAGTTCAGGAGGATAACTACAGTCAGTCCACCTGGAGCAAGTGTTTCTGACAAACTTTTACTTGCATCTATTTTTATTTTTTACTGCAAGTTTTCAGAAAAATGTTTGAAAGATTGATATCATTTATTTTGTCCTTACACTGTGACACTTTTACAGTTTGTTTTCCATTTACATGTTTTACTTTTGTGTAGCGAGTGAGACTTTAGAAAACACGCTGTTTGAAAGACATTTTGTCCACTGAACTGTAAGTAAAATATGCATTTCCATTAATTGAGCAAAACAAATAAAAAAGTTTGACAAAAAATGTTGTCTGTCTGTTATAGTGGTTTTTGTATATGGCAATAATTGATGTTGAATTGAATAATGTAAAATTATTTTGCATTTTATAATATAGCATTTTAATAATATATAGCATTTTAATAATATAGCATTTTATAAGCCATGTTTTAATGCTTTTAGTGCTGCAATGTTTAAGTAAAATCTACTAAGATACAGCTATTAAAATATACTTGAAGCAGTGTGTAGCAAAGTAACATTTACTGAAGAATTTCTGGTAACATCCAGATAGAATTGTGAGTAACTTTTACTTGAATATATGGTCTGTTAAATTTACTAGCAGTTTGTACGTGGAAAAACTTTCCTAAGTTTTTTTAGGTAAATCTTACTCCACATTTTTTGCAGTGCACGTATATAGCAAGCAGAACTCTCCATTAGCACAACTAGAAAGTGAGGTTTTCTTGTCTAAAGTTTTCAATAATTTAAAGGTTAGTACAAGGTTCCCTTAAAGGTTTCAATAATTTAACGGTTACAGGAACGTTAGGGGAACGTTCCCAGAACTATAATGCACAACCAAACGGGAACGTTCTATTTCCGTAAAGAAAACTTTCCTGGGGAACCAAAGGGCAACCAAAAGGATCCGTTCCCAGAACGTTCTGGGAACCAAAAACTAACGTTCCCAGAACGTTCTGAGAACCAAAAATTGTTAGCTGGGTAGCAGATCGCAGTTTATTTTTAACTATTGCAAGTTTGGAAAAAGACCGCTCCCCGCTTGCAGAAATATGAATAACGTGTAAATGATTTCAGAAATCATTGGTTTATAAGCTTCCCCATTTTTATTAATCAAAATAACTAACAAAATAAAAAAAAAATAAAACAGCCAATTAGAGGGCCTTCAATTATTCGGGGCCCCTGGGCTGAAGCCCAGGTAAGCCCGTGAATTAAATCGCCCCTGATGACATGCCACACGGCTTTAGTTTATCGTATGTGTCCATAAGGCTCGGCCGAAGTATTGGTGACGACGCAGACGCAGACGCCGAGCGCACAGTTTATTGCAAAGCTGTTTCAGCGTCCTTATTTTATTCAGCTAATAACAAACTGGTGCTGTTGAGCCAGGAGATTACGGATTTTTTTATTTGTGAAACCGATACGAAAGTATAACTTTACCAAATCATGAACATTCCTCATTTTAACACAAGGAGGTTGCTATGGCCATAATATTTTTACTTTAATCTTGAAACAATTTCTACTTCATTCTCGAAATAATTTCGACTTAGCCTAGTGGTTCCGTAGCCTAGTGGTTAAGGCACAGGACTAGTAATCCAAAGGTTGCTGGTTCAAGCCCCACCACTGCTAGGTTGCTGCTGTTGGGCACTTGAGCAAGGCCCTTAACCCTCAGTTGCTCAGACTGTATACTGTAACTGTAATGTAAGTCGCTTTGGATAAAGGCGTCTGCTAAATGCTGAAAATGTAAATGTATTCTCGCAATCGAAACGTATTCTCAAAATTGAAACTTATGACTTTATTCTCGAAATCGAAACGTAATTTTTTTTACAGTGGCCCTAATATGCTGTCGAAGTTCACCAAGGTGTACTTGATTGTTAAAGTTTTTTTAGGTAGTTGCTAAGGTGTAACTACATGGTTGCTAAGATATAACAGTTTACCACTATCTACACTCACATTACTGACAACGTGGCTTAAATCATATCTGCACGCTCGCTACAACCAGACACTACGGAAGCGTATTGCTGCCACACAGATAAAAAAAAAGCCGTCAGTACGTCATTATAACGAGAAAAGTATGTCGTTAAAACGAGAAAGTATGTCGTTATAACGAGTAAGGATTTCGTTATAACGAGAAAAGGATGTCGTTATAACGAGAAAATGATGTCGTTAAAACGAGAAAAGGATGTTGTTATAACGAGAAAAGTTCATAACCTTAAATGCTGCATAGCTGACGGAAGCGTATCTGCTGATGGAGAGACAGCTTGCACACATGCAAGATGCTGTAACTTGTGTAACCTTGCAGCTTGGCGTGCCGATCAAGATTTACCTTTAGGAGCAGCAACAATGTCTAAACTTAGTTTAATATTCAACATTTGTCTGACATTCGGCATTCCGATCTAAATAAGTAGTTGAAAAAACACCTAAGACCTTCTTATTTTATGATTTCTTACACGAATGAAAATAGTCAACATACTACAAAAACAATTTTATGTTAATTTTAAGATTACGTCTATTTATCTAAAGTGAGGTTATAATGAAACCGTTTATCAAGCTCCCACTTCATTTAACGAGTTAGGGACCGTCATAAAACTAACTGAGAAACGTAGGAAACATTTACTCTGCACTTATCCAGACTAATAAATCCATTTAAATCTTGTATGATTTGTATTTCTGGAAATATAATTTGTATATTTGAAATACATTTATTACAGATTTATTGATTTTTATTTAAATGTAATGTAAAATAAATACTATGTTATTTCAAAAAATAAGGTTTGGGTAGTAGGTGAGAAACATTGATGTGTTTGTGTAAAAATTGTTTGACGTTAATTCATAAAATCAAACAAGATTTAAATAGATTTATTTGTATGGATAAGTGCAGAGTAAATGTTTCCTACATTTCTCAGTTAGTTTTATGACGGTCCCTAACTCGTTAAATGAAGTGGGAGCTTGATAAACGGTTTCATTATAACCTCTCTTTAGATAAATAGACGTAATCTTAAAATTAACATAAAATTGTTTTTGTAGTATGTTGACTATTTTCATTCGTGTAAGAAATCATAAAATAAGAAGGTCTTATGTGTTTTTTCAACTACTTATTTAGATCGGAATGCCGAATGTCAGACAAATGTTGAATATTAAACTAAGTTTAGACATTGTTGCTGCTCCTAAAGGTGAATCTTGATCGGCACGCCAAGCTGCAAGGTTACACAAGTTACAGCATCTTGCATGTGTGCAAGCTGTCTCTCCATCAGCAGATACGCTTCCGTCAGCTATGCAGCATTTAAGGTAATGAACTTTTCTCGTTATAACGACATCATTTTCTCGTTATAACGACATACTGACGGCTTTTTTTTATCTGTGTGGCAGCAATACGCTTCCGTAAGACACTACTGAATAATTGCTTAAGAAGCTACCAGTAAAGCATCTTATGCGCATGCGCAGTACACAGCCAAGTAACCATTACTGTGTATCAGACTTTTGTCTCATGACTAACACAATCTTACATTTTTAGTTTGGTAAGGAACCCTTTTTAAAATAAATATTTAGAAAAATATTCTACATTTTCGCTATTTTTATTTTTATTGGTGATTGGCAGGATTATGTTTTATGTTATTGTCTTGTTAAAACAAACTTTCTTCACAGTTGAGCTCTCTGGCAAAGGGGAGCAGTTTTCTATTGAAGATGCCTCTACTTTGCGCTGTTAACTTATGACACAACACAACTTTAAGCTTATCTAAAACAAATGAAACTCTCTATAATTCGACATCGGAGCATAAGAACCAAACAACAGTGTTGTAATGCCATCTGCTGGCTGAAGCGTACCTGTGTCATTTTGTCCACAGACACTGGGATGCCATCAATAGTAAGTGGTGGGAGATCAGAGCTCAGGTCTCCACCCCCAGGTGGGGCGTGTTCAGCTAGGGCGTTTTCAAGGTCCTCCAAAATCATACTCTTATACTTCCTCACCTGAGAACGAGCATTAAACTATTATTATGCAATTAAAAACCAAGTTTTGAGGCAATGCAGTGTTAGGAAAAACTAAATAAAAACTTACTACATTTTCAAGTGGAGCCGCCCCAAAAACTTTAAATACAGCATTGGGTTTAGAGGGAGAGATACAAAGAACAATAGCCTGCTGGCCAACTCTTGTTGTGTATTCATCCAAAGTAGCTCTCAACTTCCTAAAAACAAAAACCATTTAAGGTTAAAAATGCAAACCTAAAGACAGGGTATTCTCGAGAAACAATACTGACATCACCAGTAATTGGAACTTACTTGATGTCACTTACAATTGCAGGATTAACAATAATGATGATGACAGTACTTGATATTAGTATATCAGACTAATCAATATACAGTGCAAAATATAAAGCACCATACTCACCTAAGAAGGCGAGTTTGCTGTCTTTTGCGTATTGATGGGTTTGACTCAAAGATGTGTGGTCTTTTGCGTTTCTTTCCTGTTGCCACAGCAGCAGCAGCTGCCATACCAACAGGACCTAAGGGGTTATATGCATATAAGAGGTGAGTGGAAGTACTAATTATTATTTATTACTATAATGTATACTATAATTTATTGTTATATTATTATTTTTGTTATTTTATATTTTAATACATTTGTTATTTAAACACACATCAAACTTTACATGTATTTTTAAAAGAAGTAATGATATCACATAAATTTAACAAACATAAGAGACCCATGTATTTGGTGAGGTGTGAGTACTTTTGCCCAAACACAATTAAGCATGGGTAGTAGGATAGGTGGATGATTGCTAAGGTGTAGTTTTCCGGTTGCTAAAGTTTAGCAAGGTATTTGCCAAGGATTGCTGGGGTTACTAAGTTGTTGTTAGGTAGAAGCTTAGGTGTTTCAGGTGGTTACTAGGACCCTAGGTGGGTGGTTGCTATGTATGCAAGTATATGTTGGGTGAGGAGTGTGAAGACTTTTGCTCAGATATAAGTGTTTTTAATAGGGGCAAAAATGAATTGGAGTAAATACAAAGAACAAAGGATGATGAGGGGAAAAACAAGTGCAGGTCAAATCAACTTTGTGGTGGTAGGCCTCCAAAACGGTGTCTATCGGACACTCAGAAGTACAGTAGATCGGTGTGCCTTTCAAAAATGAATGTGAATACTTTTGCTCATTCAGGTGACTGTGTGTGTGTCCAAGCTATCGGTTGAGCAGAAGTACAAGAGATCTCATGTCTTTTAAAAAATAAATGGATGTGAATGAAACTACTGCAACCACACTAATAATATTACTACTACTAATAATAATAATAATAAGCACATAATTTGTAGGGGTGTGAATACTTACAAACAGGTGACTGTGTGTGTCTGTGCAAGCATGAAGTTACTTTCGGTCATGTAGGTGACTGTGTATGTGGCAGCATGTAGTTCGTGGAAGTGTGAATACTTTTGGTCATTCAGGTGACTGTGTGTGATTGCCTACTGTAGATAACATATGTCATCAATTTATACTAAAGTAAGGAAATGTTTACTGAAGGAAGAACTTCAATAATCAATAACTGCTGTGTAGAAGAGTGTGTGCTAAAATGCTGTAGATGTAATGCAGCAGAGACAGTAGGATGTTTTGGGCAATGTTTTGTTTGGAAACACTGTTGCAGATCAAGTGCCCCTTTTTATGGCAGCAACTTTCCTTAATGACAGTGACCTTTTGTAACATCATGCACCCTGACACACTGAAAAAATGTTCAGGAATGAATAGAGGAGAATGTTCAGGGTGTTGACTTGAAATGCCTCCAAATTTGCCAGATCTCAATCCGAGCATTTGCAGGATGTGCTGTACAAACAAGTCAGATCTATGGAGGCCTGACCTTGCAGCTTACAGGACTTAAAGAAACTGCTGTCCATGCCTAGGTGGGTCTGAGCTGAATGACCTACACAATATTAGTCAGGTGGTTTTAATGTTATGGCTGATCATAAATCCATATAATCTTTTAATGTATAGTGCCTGCCACAATTTTTGTCACCCCTGGTGAAGATAAGTAAAATTGGTTACAAGAAATGCACATGTTGGTAAATCACTTTAAACAAACACAAAAAGAGAAAACTTTTAATTCAAATACATTAAATCAGAGAAAAAAAGAAAAATTATTTTGGTCAAATGAAGTTATTGGCACCCCTAGATAGATTCCTAGATACAGAAGCACTTTTACATTTATATTTTATATAAATGTACTGTTCAAAAATTTTAGGCAGGTGTGGTAAGAATGATGTAAGGTACAAATGCTTTCAAAAATAGAAGTGTTAATAGTTTATTTTTGTTAATTAATACAGCGCAATAAGAAATCTAAATCTAAATGTAATTGGTGTGACCACCTTTTGCCTTCAAAACAGCTTCAATTGTTTTAGATATATCTGCATTCAGTTTTTGAAGTTACTCAGCAGGAAGGTTGCCCCAAACATCTTGGGAAAACTAATCACAAATATTATGTGGATGTAGGCTTGCTTAAATCCTACAGTCCTAAAGTATCTTCATATAATCCCAGTCAGACTTAATGATGCTGAGATCAGGGCTTTGTGGGGGCCATATAATCACTTCCAGGACTTATTGTTCTTCTTTACGCTGAGGATAGTTCTTAATGACATTGGCTGTATGTTCCGGGTCGTTGTCCTGCCTCAGAATAAATCTGGAGCCAATCAGATGCCTTCCTGATGGCATAGTTATGTCACCTGATCTTGTTTATAGTCAACAGCCACAATGAATACCACTTCTCACCAGACTTCTCCATGCACCTGGATCCCGCTGGTGTATGCCAGTTTTAATCTGATGGCACTGCTGAAATTCTAAGGAAAGCATGATGTGTCTTTCATCTGCTGCACTTTCCTTGACCTACCACAGCATCTATATGATCCTCAATGTTGCCAGTTTCTTTGTGCTTCTTCCAAAGCTGCTTGAACAGCACATCTTGAAACCCCATTTTGCTTTGAATTATTTGCCTGGGAGAGACCTTGTTGATGCAGTATAACAAAATCCTCAGCCGTGTTCATCTCAGTCCTGACCTAAATCAATCAGAAATCCTATGGGCTAGAAGAAAGGACTCAAGACACTGGATGGTCTATAGAGATTCTGTAAAAAGGAATGGTATCAAATACTCTGCTGTTTTTTCCAACCTTAAAATATGCTATAAAAGAATACTAAGTGCTGTTTCATTGGCAAAAGGAATTTCAACAAAGTATTAAATACATAGGTGCCAATAACTATGGCAAATTTAGTTAAGACTAATTATTTCTTAATAATGTTTTTTTTCTTGAAATACAATTAATGTTATTTAATTAAAGGTTAGATTAAAAAAAAATCAGTGTGATATTAAGATAATTTTTAAAAAGGTACATTTTTATAACCCTTTTTATTTATCTTGACAATAATTGTGGAAAGGATTGTATTTCTCTTTTAAATTATGACAGTGCTTGTTTAATGACAGACAAAGCCAACCATACCACCTCTGTAAAAGCTGTACCTTTAGCAATGTCATTGGACAAAATGAATGTGTAATGTGAACTTAGAACCTCAGAACCCTGACACCATTTATGTATAAATAATACATTAATTAATAGTAAGGCAAACACATTTTCATTCAGTCACCATATTACTGACCAATTAAATAATTATATTACTTATGACTTTAGTCTGATAATTACTTGTTATAAACAAGTCTTAATTATAATTACAAATCCTTTTTTAAAGATATTTTTACCTTTTAAAGAATAATGAAAAGATGTTAATGCAAACGTTAAAGTTAGTTTGAATTAAAATAGGATATGCAATGATTTCTTTTAAATAGCCTTTTAACCATACCCAAGATATAAGGCAAAAAGTCTTTATGAAAAAGTTAAAAGGCACTAATTACTACAAATCAGTTTCATATCAATGGGGTTAAAGTTTTAATGTGGGGGTTGCTGTTTGTAAGCTAAAATAAACAAACATACAAAAATGCATAAATTCTGGCTTTAATAGCTACCAAATGAGGCCAACCAAGTACTGTACTTATATACTACAAATTCACATTTTGTAAAAGTATTTCAATTATTTTGAGAGCCAAAGGTATCCAACACAGGCACGTTTTTTCCTGTATAATTGGGGCGCTCAGGGTGCTCTGATTGAAAATTACCTGCGATGGTATTTGACGTTAAACTTGAACTGATAAAACAGGTATAACCTAACTACCTGTCCTGTCATGAATGTAACCAAAAGTGTAAAACATGACATTAAAATCCTAATAAACAAACAAACAACTAGATGGTTGAAAAAAGAGAGGTTTGAAGTTGGGTAGTCAAAGAGCTGAACTAACAAGGTATTTTTTCCAAGCAGTTCTGAAGAGTGGGCTAAAATTTCTCTATAGCTACATCAATGACTAGTATTACATTTTAAAAAGAATTTTGTTGCTGTTAATGCATTAAGGAATTTTTTATTTTATTTTTACAAGGAACGATACTAATGCTGAAGAACAAATGTGTGTTTTCTTTGAGTTATACGTATAATGTTTTGCCTATTAATTTGAAGTCCTGTGATGAATAAGCAGTTACAGGCAATCATTCATTAATTCAGTCAGTGTCTGTTTTACCTCCGCTTTATCCTACTCAGAGTCAAAGTGGGTCTTAAATATATTTATTTCACTTTGCAGTTGAAGCTCTAACATAAAGCCATTTACTCGTTTTAACTGATTAACCACTGTGAAGGTGAACAGTGTGTTTGGACCCTATTTTCAGGGAGCAACTCTATAAAACTGCATTTCCCTTTTTTAGAAACCCTGTTGTCTTAAGATCCCGACTGTGTGCGTGTACATGTGTGTAAACATAATTTAAGTACTTTTAGAAGGTACGGTACCTGCAGCTGCCAAATGTGCTGTAACTTCATCTGCTCCTGCTGAGTTTAGAATGTCAGAATCATCATAAGTATCATCATCAGGTGATGAAGGTGAGTCTTCATCAGCACTTAGCATGCTGTGCTCTGTGTAAGTAGACACATGCACTTGTTGTGAAACAGCATGGGCCTCAATGGTAGTCATGTGCTCTGCCTGATGTACTGTGTGGTCATCCATCGCTTGATACAGCTTACCTTAAAATGACAAACACCCAGACAGACACAAATCATTTAATATTTAATGTAGAAACAGTCTATCTTTACATTGTTGGCATTTAGGAGACGATTTTATCCAGAGTGACTTACAGTACTGTGACAGTATATTGTATAAGCAATTTAAGGTTAAGGGCCTTGCTCAAGGGCCCAACAGTGGCAATCTGGCAGTGGTGGGGCTTGAACCAGCGATCTTTTGATTACTAGTCCAGTACCTTAACCACTAGGCTACAATTGCCCTATCTTTGCAGACAAGTACCAAACACAATGGTTAGCTGGGACAACTGGATTGTCCAACTAGACCCTAGAGCTTAGACACAGTTTACATTTTCAGCATTTAACAGACGCTTTTATCCAAAGCGACTTACATTACAGTTACAGTATACAGTCTGAGCAACTGAGGGTTAAGGGCCTTGCTCAAGGGCCCAACAGCAGCAACCTAGTAGTGGTGGGGCTTGAACCAGCGACCTTTGGATTACTAGACCTGTGCCTTAACCACTAGGCTACAATTGCCCTATCTTTGCAGACAAGTACCAAACACAATGGTTAGCTGGGACAACTGGATTGTCCAACTAGACCCTAGAGCTTAGACACAGTTTACATTTACATTTTCAGCATTTAACAGACGCTTTTATCCAAAGCGACTTACATTACAGTTACAGTATACAGTCTGAGCAACTGAGGGTTAAGGGCCTTGCTCAAGGGCCCAACAGCAGCAACCTAGTAGTGGTGGGGCTTGAACCAGCGACCTTTGGATTACTAGACCTGTGCCTTAACCACTAGGCTATGGCTTGTTAACACAGTTAACAAAAACAAATGTTATTTATGATGTAGAGTACTTTGATTATCACATTATGTTCATACATATGCATGTTTGCATGTTCTCCCTGTGTGTGCGTGGGATACCTCCAGGCTTCGGTTTTCTACCACAGTCTGAAAATATGCAATCAGGTTAACTGAAGCTATTGAATTGCCGAGTGTGAATGTATGTGTGTGTGTGTGTTTGCCCTGTGATGGAATTGAGACATGTCTGGGTGTTGCCCACCTTGTGCCCATTGAATTAGACCAACCTTATGCCTAAATGGTGCACTGCATTTAGCCCAGCCAGATCAGCTGTCCTGGCCACACCACAGATAATGCTGCCATAGTCTAGGTGGTTTGGGGGGGGAATCTACACCCCCACCTTGTTCTAGCCAGGACTTTTGTTCTTTGTATTAATGCTTTGTTGCCTTAACATGCACAATAAACGTAAGTGTAGAGTCCAGAGATCATTCTTAGAAATTAGATTTTTTTTGGTGATGGGGTCCCGTCTGGTTGGAGTTTCGGATCAAGGCAAAGATGTATACGTATTGTTGAATCCTTTAAGAGTTTAAAACCACTTAGGGTGGACCTGTTTATGTTGATCTATAACTGGTGCCTTATGAGTGGCATGTGTTTATCTTTAAAAACAATACACAGATCATCATCACATACAACACAAAATGTGCCTGAGGTTATTTCTTTGGTCACACTAAAAGTGGCTTGGTGTAAGTCTCTCATTATGCCGTACCTCCATGTTGTATTGTACACCTTCTTGAAGTCAAAGCAGATGACTACAGTCGGACAGTCTTACAGATGAAGCCCTCTACTCTGACCAGGCTGTCTGTTGTGCTTTTTTTACTTTTGAAACCACTGTAGACTTTGCTAAGAATATGGGCTTTCTCCAGTTGCTATCCGAGTTGGTATCTTTTCCAGTAGTCCACGACGGGTTAATAATTTTTAAGAATGAGGTTTTGGAAACTGGCGGTATGTGTTTTATTATTTGATAGTGTATATTGTCTGAGCCTGTTCCGTGCTTTTTGTAGTGCTAGAGCAAATTCTTCTGTTGTCAAGTGGTTGTGTTGGTTTTGTATTCAGCATTTCATAACACTGGCTACATTTCTTCCTTCATGATATGTTGTGGTTTATCCAGCATGATGTGTATCGAAAAGTGACCACTACTGCACAGGGAGTCCCATACTCTCCATGTGAATATTATAAGGTTTCTGGTTAGCACAATGTTAGGTCAGGAGTAGAGTATGTGCTGTGACCATGTGACAATTTTTTGTGAATTAATTCATCAGGCAGAGAGGGTGTTCCTGTCTCAGCTGCCCCTAGAGGTGTTATGTTTATTGAAGTCCCCCTTTATTGAAGTACACATATGACTGTGTGGCCACTTTCAGCTCTACCACCATTGTCAAGTTTGCTGGCGACACTGTTGTGGTGGGCCTGATCTCTAACAATGATGAGAGGGCCTACCTAGAGGAGATTCAACACCTGGAGAACTGGTGCCAGGACAACAATCTCCTCCTTAACGTCAGCAAGACAAAGGAGCTGATAGTGGACTGCAGCATAAAGCAGGAGAGGAACTATCACCCCGTTATGATCAGTGGCACCACAGTGGAAAGAGTAGACAATTTCAAGTACCTTGGAGTTCACATCTCTGAGGACCTGTCATGGTCTTGCCACACCACTGCGCTGGCAAAGAAGGCCCGTCAGCGTCTTTATCACCTCAGACGCTTAAGGGACTTCAAACTACCATCCAAGGTGCTTCGTAACTTCTACACCTGCACCATTGAATCCATCATAACGGGAAACATCACAACCTGGTTCGGAAACAGCACCAAGCAGGATAGGCAGGCTCTACAGAGGGTGGTGCGTTCAGCTGAACGCATAATCCGGACTGAGCTTCCTGACCTGCAGTCCATATACAGGAAACGGTGCTGGACAAGGGCCAGGAGGATAGTAAAGGACCCCAGTCATCCCAGTAATGGACTGTTTTTTTTGTTACAATCTGGGAAGCGTTTTCGTGTTCTAAAAGCCAAAACGGAGAGGATGAGAAGAAGCTTTTTCCCACAAGCTATTCGAGTCCTCAACGAAGATAGCATTTAGGACTAATTTACACAACTTGCACAATCTAATTTATATGTATATGTATGTGCATATATGTGGACATATGTATGTGTATATAAGTATATGCGTGTATACTGTTTTATATGTATATGTATGTATATGTATAGATTAGTATTGTGTATTTATTATTTATCACATCTGTATAGCATTATGTAGCATTATGTTGCACAGTTTCTGCACTACTTGTCACTTTACACACTTGTTCACTTTAAATTGCCCTTTGTAATTATATTGTTCTAATGTTCACTTTACTTTAAATTGCTCTTTTTAATTATATTGTTAATTTTTCTAATGTTTCTAAATTCTTACTTTTAAAAACATTCTATATTTTTTGTATAATATATTTTTTAACTATTTTGTAGTTTTTGTAATTACTGTGGCGGAGCAGTCACTAAAGCATTTCACTGCCAGTTGTACTGTGTATGACTATGTATGTGACAAATAAACCTTGATTTGATTTGATTAGTAGGAATGGGGGTAAAATTGCTCAAACACGTTAGTTAGATTTGTTAGGGAGGTTTTTCCTTGCCCTTGGCTTTTTCAGCAGGTTTTTTGATCCAGCATTCTGTAAAGCATTCTGCGTTGAGACATTGTCTACCTGTATTTGGTTGCATTTATTGATTTTGGATATAAGATTTGGGTTACCAACATGCTGAAAGGTCAACTGTCATCTGAAGTAGGTTTTTTAAAGAAATGTCCTGTATTTGGATGCATTCAAAATAGAATAACTATACTGCTGACAACTGCTTTTTTCGGTGCAATGAGACGCTGCTTCCACCTGGGGGTGATATGAGATGATAAACCCCCGTGTTTTGGAAATGAAAGCAGTGTTTTCATTGCTGATGTAGCGATCTCTAATTATTTATTCTTTCTGTGCAACCCGGTAATAAATGACCCACAGGCCGGTAACGGTCCGTGGCCCCGTGGTTGGGAACCACTGCTTTAGAGCGCTAGTAGGAATGCAAGGATGTTGGAGCTCTCCCAGATAGGCCGGGGCAGGACCATGAAGGACTTTAAAGGTAAAGAGCAGAATTTTTTATTTGATACATGACATTACCGGCAGCCAGTGGAGTTCATTAAGAACAACATACTGAATGATCTATTACAGATACAGTTCCAAGTGTAGCTGCACTTGTTAATAATTACAGTACATATTGAGATGTGTTAAATTCCCACCATAGATCTGCTTCAAACTTTTTGTGGAGTGGACACTTGTAAGAAATTCTAAGAACGAATCAAGTTGGAATGAGTGATATGGAGTGTTTTGAACATATAGGCCCTGCAGTACAATATTTTTTAATTTTTGTAATGTTTTGTTCTGAACACTCCTACCTGATTTTCACTGTCTATCATAACTGTGACATGTATGTAATAAGCCTGTAATGTGTGCTTCAGTCACCGTATGTCCATGATGCACATTCATTTCAGGTTGAAGTGATAGGGATTGTAAATAAAATATCCTTTTTTCAATTTCTGAGTTTTCTCATTTTTCAATAAGCAATTTTGAAACGAAAATTGAATGACACTAGGTACAGAACCTGAGGAAAAATGCATTAAAAGACCATTTCTAAATGGAATATTGCAAATAAGTTACATCCTTTACCATCTATCATCTACAGGTTCCACACGACATTTTACACAATCTAACCCCAATCATGTTAACTTATTTTACATAATTATGTAAACAACAGTTTAATTTTCTACATCCTCCTAAATAGTGTAATAGTGATTTACCATTAGTTTCTTTACACCAGTCTTTACTGATCATGCCAGCATGCCTGTTCAGCATTTTAATTTTAAAGGTACAAGGCAGCAAAGGCAACAGTCTGACAAAACACAAGCAAAAAATGTGTGCATGCACCGTACACCCAGGACAAACAAACTGACTTATACAAAGAACTTCAGTTTTACAATCTTCCACATCACCACAGTGCTGACTTCTAGTCGGTGCATGCAGGCTAATACGTACAGAATAATGGTGGAAAAAGTAGTGCGTAAAGACAGAATTTTAGATGCTTTGCGCCATCTAGTGCATAGATTTCTACTGTACATGTTATAATTTCATCGTTGAGTAATCGTTGCACAAAGCAAGTAAAAATGTCCTAAACCCCATTCAAGAACCTGCCCAATCAAGAACCAACTAGGTCATACTGACTGCAGCAAACTTTAATAAAAAGTGATAATAAATAATAAGAATATAGAAGAAAAATGCACGTGTACTGTTAAATATAATAAAACAAACACTGTATATACAAACCCTATTTCCAGAAATGCTGGAACATTTTTTAAAAACGCAATTAAAACTAAAAATTCTAGTTTGTTTAATTTAGATGAGGTTTTAAGTGATAAAAGTACAAAGAAAACATTTTCAGTGTTTTCACTGACAAAGCTAATTGTGTTTTGTAAAAACATTAAAATGTGACTGGTAACAGGTCAGTTTAGTATCTATGACGTATAAAAAGAGCATCCACCAAAGGCTTAGTTTTTGCAAGCAAGGTTGGGTCGTGGTTCACCACTTTATGCAAAACTTTGTAAGAGAATTGTCAATCAGTTCAAAGACAATGTTTTTCAGCGTACAATTGCAGAAAAGTAAAGAATTTAGGTTTTATATTGAGCAGCTCAAGTCTTGTATACAGCAAAAACTGGCAATAATTCCAATGGCAAATCTGACAATTTAGCAACAATTAAAATCCATAATTTCCAAACAAAAAATTTAATTAAAAGTGATGTTACTCAGTGGTAAACATGTCTTTGTGCAAGCTTTTTGAGAATTATTTTTTGAGTTTTAGAACCAATGTGAAGCTGACCAACCCAAATGATCAATTAGTTTATTAGGATTTAAATGTAATGTTTTACATTTCATTTACAGTTATGACAGGACAAGTAGTTACACTGGATTTAAGAGTTTAAGTTCAATGTCAAACACTCACAGGCAATTTTGTAGTTCTATTTCACCTAACTTACATGGAAGGAAACTAGAGCTCCCAAAAGAAAACCCACACAGACAAAGGGAAAACATGCAAACTCCACACAGAAAGGACCCGGGCCACTCCACCTAAAAATCGAACCCAAGACTTTCTTGATGTGAGGCGACAGTGATAACCACCAAGCCACCACCTAAATGATAAGAAAATTATCTGCCTTTTTAAACTTGATGTTTTACTTTTACTGAACCAGTCAGCAACAGACAGAACATCAGCCACCAAAAAACTGTGCTTTTTCAGTTCCAGCTTTCAATTACTGTAGATAATTAACTATTGAACCAAGTGAAACTTGGTGGCTGGCTAGGCAGCACTTGACCAATTATTTGATTAACCTGCATCAGTGTGCAACATGATGCATAAATGTGTTCTTATAAGAATAGGCAATAGTACACAAACAAATAAAACAATACATCTTTAAATTGCAGCTAAATATAAAACATTTTACATCATGTAGAAAAGATGGAAAAGGGAACTTGAAAATGTATCCAATGAGCGAGTAAAGATATGAAATTGTCTAGTGACACTCGCATATTTAAAAAATATGCCAAAAACATCTACAAAAAGTAGAAGCAAGCATTTATCAATTTACATGGGTAATGAAGTAATTCTTTAAAATTATCTACATTTCTGCATTAATAGTTCTTACTGTATAGTTTTTTATTTGTGACTTGTACCATTTATTAAAAATGGTCATTCGTCTGAAACAACATGTGTATACAGGAATAACATTCACAAAATGAACACGTTGCAACATTTAGAGCTGCTAACTGCATTTTACCGCTGATTTTTTAAAATCAATAATTTTTTAAAAAAGGTTGCAAGTACTAAACTGAACTTCATAATGTAACAGGTGCCAGGGCTAAAATCGACCTTTTTCAGGAGCAGTGATCATTTTAAGCTATTCCTCCAGCGGCACGATAAGCTAGCCAATTAGCCATGCTAGCTACTAAAATGACGCGTAATAATTTGTATTATTTTATTATTCATTATTGTAGATCCTCGAAATAAATTTAGACTTTGAATATTAAATTAGACTTTGTTTAAATAAAAAGCGTATCTGAATTAATCAAGTTTTTAAAAGCCATTAGCTTGCTAGCTATGTTGTCAGCCAGCTAAATTCAGTGTTTACATGGCACATTCGGTAGCAAGATGAAGAATCGCTACGTTTAGTAATCTGTGGTTTGCATCCACATATACATAAACACACACATATATATATATATATATATATATATATATATATATATATATATAGCCAGTTATTTGAATATACATAATGAATTCGGCTGCACTGCAAAATACGGATTGTACCCATAAAGCTAGCTAGCTAGCTTTAACTTCGTTTCAACGTACCATCTCAGAATCAACGCGGCATTAATGACAGGCCTAGGCCTGCAAAAACGATAATATTTTTAATTTGTAATGCATTTCTGGTTGAAGTAATGCTACTTTCATTTAAAAAGCTGGTCAAAATCACGATGATCCAACGTGCAACACATCAACACAACCTCATCAACGCATCTCTGTTTTCACTATTGAACGCTGCCGGGTTTGTTGTTGCGGCTGCGCCAAGCTGAAATAGACGGAGATTGCGCGGTAGAGTACTAACCTCAGAGCGGCTGCGCTACTTCAGGCCTGCGCCGTACGGCAAAGCTGAGAATCTGACCTGTAATGGAGGATAAGGAGGAAAACACCCAGATCTTTGGTTTAGCGCGAGTGGACCACATACTACAGAGTAAACCCCGCCTACTACAAGTTTGTAGAGCGCAGAAACCGTACTGTGGTCATTTCCAAACAAACGAACAAAATACACTGGTTATCTGATCGTCTTTTTATTAGTGTGATTGCAGTGGACAATCACACTATATTATTAACTGATAATCTTATTACTGATAGTCTTATTACTTTTATTATTGTTTATAATAATAATAATTATTATTATTATTATTAATAATAATAATAATAATAATAACAATTATTATTATTATTGTATTATTATTTTAATTTATAATCATTGTATCTAATAATATAATAATAATAATAAGATTATCTGAACAGTGTGATTGCTTTTTTAATACTAACATTATGTTGGCTCTTGTTCATCTTCTTTTCATTATTATTATTATTATTATTATTATCATTGGTATTATTATTATTGTGTTGACAAATGCAACATTTTGTACTTCTTATTCAGCTTATTATTATTATTATTATCCGCAAATTTTTACACTTTTTACATTCTGCTGTTTTTGTTGTAAAAACATTGGGCACAAACGTAGATTGTATACGGAAAAGATTTTGTGAAAGATTGGACTTCCAGTTTTCGCAGTTTTCTAAATTTTTTGACAGAGAATGAATGGGGGAATAAACACATTGTGTGTTCGAAAACCTAGTGCGCTCTTTACATAGAGAGCATTTTACGTCATCCTAGGTGCGCTCCCGAGGAGGAGGCTGTTTGAATTCTTAGATACCTTAAAATGCTGCCAAGTAAGGCACCTTAAATCTGAACGATATTTTTGACAGAATAACGTGGGAGCATCCGATGCTGCCTTAGCCGTGAAGGCAATCCCAGCATTCAGTGCAGCACAACTTTTCTCACAAAAAAAAAATATATATGGCGGACAAATGCGGAGCAACGAATGGAGTTTTAATTTGTATAAACGTGCACAAGTGTCATTTAATCGCAAATTCGGGCTTGTCAGCGAATTTAGCCGATTTCAGTACACTGAGAGAGACGTTAGTTGCGCGTTGTGCCCCCTCATCCCATTGGTTTGAATGGCATTGAAGTGCGTTCGAATAACCTGACTTATAAGTCGATGATTTATTAGAATCCTCTCTATTTAGGCAGCTGCCTATGTAGGCAGTAAGACAGCAAGGCTTTCAAACACTAGGTTTTTTCACTAGGTTTTCAAACAGACCCACAGACTCTCTTCTCTCCCCTATTCCCTCAACCCAAACTACATGGAAAGTTAAATAACCCCTCAGCCTGAACTACCACACAGCAATATACCCCACAACTCTGTTAAGCCCAACAGCTAAATCAGCCCCCAACCACCCCAAAGCCAATTAACCATCAAATACATGCTTGCACACACAACCAGTACACCTTGGAGACCAGCTACCAATGGCTTTACCTCACCTTAGCAATCCATCTGTTACCATACCGATCCAGTAAACCCTGGCAACCGCCTAGCAATGCCTTAGCAATCACCTAGTAACAGCTTGGTAACTGCCTAGCAACATCTTAACAACTACCTAGAAATAGCTTAGCAACCTCTTGGAAACTAAACTGTTAGCATAGCAACTGACTAGCAACAACTTAGCAACTACTTACCTTAGTACACCTTGGCAACTGTATAACAAAACTTTAGTAACACTTGAGCAAATTAACCTGCTACCAGGGCAACTGCCAAGTAACGCCCTAGCAAACACTTTTTTTTTTTCAAAAAACTTTTTTTTTATTTCAACAAAACCCTAATTACCCCAACAGCTAAATAAACCACAACTACCCCAAAGCCAATTACTCATCAATAACTCATTAGCCTAAAAACCTTCAACCAAAACTACCCCATTAGCCAAATAGCTTTCAAACAAAACTACCCCTTAGCCTAAACAACCAATTCACTGCCAATTATTTACCCCTTAAACACAACTTCTCCAACAGCTTAATACCGCTCAATAATTACTCAATTAGCCTAAGAGCTTTGCACCCCCACCAAATACATGCTAGCACACAATCACCAATTCAGGAATAATTATTGCAGCTTCACCAAATATATGCTTGCATACACACAATCACATAACTGAGCAAAAGTATTCACACATTTCCCCCACATGCATACTTCATACACTGTAACAACCACCTTAGTAACAGCTTAGTAACCCAAGTACCCCTTGGCAACCACCTAGCTACACATTAGCAACCACATAACTACACAATTAACTACACTACTAGCAATTAATCTGTTACAATAGCAACTACCTAGCAATAGCTTAGCAACTAAACTGTTAGCAAATCAATTAACGTGCAACCTCAGTACACCTTGAAAACCCCAGTAACCACCCAGCAAACCTTAGCATCTGCTTTACAACACATTAGTACCATAGCAACCACCAAGAAACATCTTAGCAACTGGCATAATCTTAGAAACTGTCTTGCAGTTCTTTAACAACAGCCTGGTACTATAGCAACCATATTGCTTAGCAACCACTTAAGAAAACCTGAACAAAAGTTTTTCAGTATTCTATTTTAGGTTTAAACATTGTTTAACATCATTTTATGTTTCTTTATTTTAAAAGTATTTCAGGGTTCAATTTTATTTTCACAGTCGTTTTTGGGTTATTGACATTAAAACAGCCAAACAGTCTGCTTTTTATATTCGTTTTTAGCTGCTTTGTCAAGCCAACATAAAGTTTGTTCACTAATTTTGCCCTTCTAATTAGGGTTGAGGGTATTAAGCTGTTGGGATAATTGTGGTTGAGTGGTTATTAAGCTCTTAGGGTAATTAGGGTTGGCTGAGGTAGTTGAGGCTCAGGAAGTATTTAGCTGTTGGGGCAATAGGGTTGCGGGGTAATTGTTGAGGCAGATGATAGTTGAGGCAGAGATTAAGCTGTTGGGGTAATTAGGTTGTTTAACTGTTGAGTTAATTAGAGTTGATGAGTAATTGGCTGTGTAATAGCTGAGGCTGAAGGGTTGTTGAGCTGTCCATGTAGTTCTGGTTGAGGGAATGGCGGGAAGAAGAGGGTCCATACGTGTGAGAGCCGGGATGGCCTGCAGATGGGATCTATGTTTTTGTAAAATTTTGTGATTCTACAACAAAGACTGTGGATTGTAAAAAAGGTAAAAATTTTGCAAAAATGTACAATAAAATTCCTAAAATCCTGTATTGTTCAGGTTTTCTAAGGTGGTTGCTATGCTATACGATTGCTTTTGCTAGGTAGTTAGTAAGATAGTGGCAAGTGGTTTCTAAGGTATTGATTGGTGGTTGCTGTGATAGCAAGTTAATTTCTAATGTGTTGTTAAGCAGTTGCTCAGGTGTGCTGAGGTTGCTAGACTTGCTAGCCAGGTGGATGCCAAGTTGTTGCTAGTCAGTTGATATGCTAACAGTTAAGTTGCTAAGGGGTTGCTAAGCTGTTCCTAGATAGTTGTTAAGGTGTTGCTAAGCATTTACCAAGCTGTTACAAGATGATTGCTATAGTGATCCTTGGCAGTTGCCAAGGTATATTGAATGGTTGCTAAGATGTTGCTAGGTGGTTAGTATGGTAACAGATTGATTGCTAGGGTGTAGTTAAGCCGTTTTTTAAATGTAGCTAGCTGGTTGCCAAGGTGTACTAATTGTGTGTGTGCAAGCATGTATTTGGTGGAGGTGTGAATACCTTTGCTCAGACAAGTGATTGTATGTAAGGTATTACCTGGCTAATCAAGTGTTGCTAGGTGATTGTCAAGGTGTTGTTTGTTAAGGTTTTCTTAGGTGGTTGCTAAAGTGTTGCTAGGTAGTTGCTGTGGTAGTGAGTTTTTGCTTTAAAGTGTTTTTTATGGTGTTGCGTGGTTGTTATTAAGGTTTTGCTACGCAGTTGCCAAGGTGTACTGAGGGTATTGCATTGTTTTAGGTAGTTTCTAAGTTGTTGCTAGTCAGTTGCTATGCTAACAGGTTAGTTGCTAAGGTGTTTCTAGGCCATTGCCAGGGTTCCTAAGATATTGCTATTGGTAGTTGGATATAGAGGGTGGTTGATGAGGTGTTCTGAGGTGGTTGCTATGGTAATGGGTTAATTGCTACAGTGTAGCTAGGTTGTTGTCAGGGTGTCTTGGGATTACTGAGCTGTTGCTAAGTGGTTGCTAAGTCATTTCAGATGGTTGCTAAGTTGCTTTAGGTTGCCGGTGTATGGTTGTTATGGTGTTCTAGGGGGCTGCTAGGGTGTATGCAAGTATGCATGTGGGAAAGAGTGTAAATACTTTTGCTGAGATATGTGATTGTGTGTGCAAGCATTTATTTGGTCGGGATGTGAATAATTTCCCCTAGATTGGTGATTGTGTGTTTGTGCAAAAATGTTTGAAGTGCAAATACTTTTGCCTAGACAAGTGATAGTGTGTTTTAAGCATGTTTTTGGTGGGGGTGCAAATCTAGTTTTTACTTAACGGTTTTAGGCTAATGGGGTAATTGTTGATGGGTTTTTACTGGTTAGGAAGTGGCTGGGTAACAAAACATAAAATAAACAGAAACAGAAAAAAGCAGAGAGAGTTGTGCTGAGGCTGCCATCTGCAGCGCCATAATGGACTGAATTATACTGTAATTTCATTTCTAATTTTTATTATTTATCTAATATTATTATTTATGCTATTTTTCTTGTATATATGCAAAATTTTTGTATAGGACATTCAAATTTGTACATTATCTGCATATTGTTTTGTCTGTATATTGTAGAGAGCTACCAACAACCAAAAACAAATTCCTTGTGTGTGCAAATATACTTGGCAAATAAAGCTGATTCTGATTAATGGGTTACATCTACTGAGGTATCAGTGGTGTATAAAGTACCTGAAAGACATACTTGAGTAAAAGTACAAGTATCTTACCAGAAATTGTAAGAGTCACCTTTTAGAATATTACTTCAGTAAAAGTCTTAAAGTATCTGATGTTTAATGTACTTGAGTATCAAAAGTAAATTTCTGATATTAAAAGAACTTAAGTATTAAAAGTAGAGGTACAAGTAAATGTTATTAATAAAAACGCAAGCAGTCAGAATTTTGAAAAATATGGAGATTGTTCTTTTAAGCCTTTAAATTATTTGTAACAACAGAGCCTACCCTACACCTACAGAAAACATCTTCACAACATAAAAATTTATTGAGTAAAATACATTGTCTTCCTTCCCTCTGAACATTACAATCACCTGTTGACAACGCCTGTTTGAAATCACATCATTAATTAGTTTACCTCATTACTAGCCCTAAACTGCCTTGTCCTAAGTTTTAGAATGTGTTGTAGGCCAATAAAATAAACTTTCACAAATAAAACAAATAAACTTTCACTCGCTTTTAGAGAACTTGTTTGCAATTGCACATTAATACGTTTACCCATTGATCTAACTTACAAGCGCAGATCAGATTCACCAAACCTGCTTGCTTGCATCATTTAGCTACCAAATTTCTTTCCGTTTTATTTTGTAGTAACGAGTAAGGAATTTGCAAACAGCAAATGTATCGGAGTAAAAGTATACATTTTCTTTACAAAATGTAGTGGGGTAAAAGTTGCTGAAAATTTTTATACTCAAATAAAGTACAGATACTCCAAAATATACTTAAGTACTGTAACAAAGTAGTATTGTAAGGCAGTATATATATATATTAGGGTAATATATATTATAAATTCGTTTAATTATGTTAAATCTGATTGGTTCATGGCATGTATGTTTTAAAGCAGAAACAAACACAGGCACAAACACATCTCTGCACAAGAGAGGATTTTTATGAAACTTAATGCAATGCAACCAGTCTGTCTCTTTCCTGTAGTTTCCTTTTAAAATAAATCTTTTTTCTCATTGAAGTGTTGTTTGAATTATGCCTACATTTAAGGCAAGGTAGCAAAATGTTCATGATCGTTCATCATTGATATTAATATCGGGGCTGTCTTATACTAATCTAACAGTTAGCATTTTGCCATTCAAACCAATGGGATGGGATAGCACAGTGCGCAAGCATGTCAACTCACAAGCTCGATTTTTGCAAATAAAAACACATGTGCAAGTTTATACAAGTTCAATAATCATCAATAATCATTTATTTACGTTTGAAAATAATTCCGTTTCTCCGCACCGTCAGCCATGTTTTAAGCCAAGGACACTTCCGATGCTCACTCGTTCTTGAAATGTTAAGATACCGAACTACAGCTTATCCGCTTGTTAAGTGTGACGTCACGCGTGACGTTAGGACCATTTCCGGGGCCAAACTCAACTTTAATCCCAAACGCAAGCAACTATGGCTGAACCTGTGAACCTTTTTACCATTACTTCTTTCTTTAGTGAGGCACCATTGAGGGTTAAAAAAGGTCTAAACTCTTTTAACTCAAATAGAGTGATAAGTGTAAGTGTTCTTCCAGGTGGTATATTCAAGGGTAGAGTCCAGGCATCCATGAAAAAGATGATTTACGAGGTTGAGGTGAGTTAGAAGGTAGGAGGGTTAGCTAGGTTCGCTAATTAGCATTTAAAGATGATATGTCATGTTCTGACTGAGGTATTTGTATAATAAATGCACAGGACTGCTATAACTTTGGACGTAAATAATGAAAATCTAAATATAAAGGCTTTTGTGGGATTAGTTAAGTTATGTTAGCTAGCCTGCAAATAGCTAATGAGCTGCCACTTCGTAGCTAGGTAGTGCTAGCGCTACAGAAATATCTTTAGGCTACTACTTTAAATACAGCACTGATAAGGTCTTGAAGATGTGTTAGGGACAGCGAGGATTAAATTTTGTTCGATATAGGTGCATGTTGAGGGTCAGTCAGTGAGGTACAGTACCTGCGAGTGCCCAATTGGCAGAGACAAGTGCCATCATATGGCAGCCTGGTTGATTTGGGTTGAGAAAAACGTGTCCCGCACTGATGTGGAATGCTCGTGGAAGAGGGCGAAGACATCGAAAACGGACGAAATTGCAGCCAAGCGGGTGTCTGAGATGACACCATCCACAACACGAGGTTAGTAATTAATTTGCAAGTGCTGTTGATGTTGCCTGGTTTATTTGCTTAACGCTAGGTGGATTAAAGCAGTGTTTTCCCTAACCCGGTCCTAGAGGACCCCTTGCCCTTCACATTTTAGTTTTTACCCTGCTCCCAACACGCCTGATCCAACTAATCAGCTGATTAACAAACCCCTTTCGGAGACGAAGCTGGTGTGGTAGAGCAAGAAACTACTAAAATGTGCAGGGGTCATCCAAGACCACTGGGTTAAAGCTGTTATGAGAATGAATAGTATTTATTAAACAATGCTAACATAGTCACATTGTAATGAATTTAAGCTTTATCTTCATATTGACATTTTAGTTGGCCAGACAGTGATCTATTCTGAATCCTTAAAATATTGTTAATCTGATATACTGCATGAAGAGTGTAGTGTACACTGTGAGTTTAAAAGACTGTTGATAGTATTACTTGTTTTATTTCAGCTGGAATCAAAAGACCTGTCACACAGGAGGACAAAGAATGGGCACTGGCATCTTTGTCAAAACTTGGGCGTTTCACTGGAATGGGCTGGATTTTGAGTCCTGAACCGCCTCAGGTACGACTTCTGTCTCTTGCACTTTGATTTGCCCACCATGTTTCCAGAAACATCACATATGCTATGTTAAGTCATTAACAATTCGGTCACAGATGATGAGAAGCAGCAGATCGAGGCAGCAACAGTTGGGCAAGCAAAGAGCCCTTTATGGTAAGAAAGTGCATTAATAAAAACTGCTGTGGCCCTGGGAACTCAATGCACTGCAACATACAATGTATGCAGATAGACAAAACACAAATTAAGAATATATCAATTTGACAACCTATGCACTTCATTTAGAAAACATGCTGCAACTTCATATGTTGTAATGTGTTGTCTGAATTTGCTGCAGATTTTCTAAATGCTTTGTATGGGCTGTTGTAGATGTTTTCTTGATTTGCTTGCATTTTTTGTCTACAGTATTTGCATGTTTACTCAAGTCATAATGCATTGAGCTCTTAGCATCACTGTACAAAATAAAATACAAGCTGAAATAATACAAAACTAGTAATTGCAACTTGCCTTTTTTTTTTTTTTTAATAACAGGTCGGCATTTCGCAAGAAACGGATCACGGCAAGCAACTTTGGTGTGGTCTTGGCAGCAGTCAAGCGGAAGTCTTACCCCCCTTCCTTATTCAAAACCCTGCTTGGCCATTACAATGTCCAAGACGGATCTAAAGTAAGAAGTGGATAAGTGATTAAACTTATCAGTGTATCTAATATTGTGACATTTTTTGTGTTTTTATTAAAGGCATGTGATTGGGGAATCCTTCATGAGCCAAGGGCAAAGCAGCAGTACACAGAGCACACTGGTGTCGATATCCAGGAGAGGGGACTGTTCCTGTCTGATAGCGGCCTGCTTGGTGGATCTCCAGACGGGACAGTATCTGGTGATTACATTATTGAGGTGAAATGTCCATGGTCGGCCAGAACCAAGACTATTCTGCAGGCAGCAGAGAGTAAGGACTTTTTTCTTGAGTTGGAGGAGGTGACTGGTGCCCTAACACTAAAACCAACTCACCACTATTGGCATCAGATCCAGGGCAACCTACACCTGACTAGAGCTAACTGTTGTCATCTGCTTGTATGGACTCCTCTTGACTTTGTGATTCTGACAGTGCTCATAGACCCAACATGGGTGGTTAACATTGATACCCTGGAAACATTTTATAAAAACTGTTTCCTACCACACATTGTGTCACAGAATTAATTTGCATTTGTAATTTATTGGATGAATTGATTAATTAAATTAATTTATAATTAATAATAAATTATATATTATATAATTCATGTTATATATATATATATATATATATATATGTATATATTATTATAATACTTAATAAATAGACTTCAGCACTTCAAATAAATAATACTTAATAAATAGAGAGGAGAAACATTTTTATCTGGTTTTACTTTTTTTGATAAAAGTTGCAAAACAAACTGGCCTTAATTATTCAAAACTAACATTAAAAAGACCAGAAAGACACAATTAGTTAATTTATTGAATTTCACAGAGAATGGGTGTTTGCAAATTTGTAAGACACACACATACTTTCAGTATCTTGTTGATGTTTTTTCTAAACTGATATGGGATATGGTCCAAAATGCTAAACAACTTCAGCCTCTGAATGGACCGCTCCACATGTATCCTTGCACTGGAGATAAGTCTGTTATTGTTGACTTCCTCCTGCGTAAACTGTCCATTGACAAGGAAAGATGGGATGTTAAGAAGGACTCCCTCTGGCAAAATATCCCGAATTGTGAAGCCCTTGTCTGCCATAACCATATCACCTGGTTGTAGATGTTGGAGAAGTCCACAGTCCGCTGTTATTGCTTTGTCTGAGGCACTCCCACCGTACAGGTCACTGGCATAGGTAATCACTCCATTGGGAGACACACCAATTAAAGCCTTTAGCGTGGTCCTTCCTTTATAATGGCTGTACAAATTACTTTGTGTGTCCAGCCTCTCTGTGTTCGAAACAGCAACCTCTGTGCAGTCAAGCACTATCCTACAGTTTGGAAAAGGTCAAAAGCAGTCTGGCAGTTATGTCTGATTTTTGGCTGTGGAGGGGATGTTGTTCTCAAGTAGACCAACAAACAAAATGTCATACAGTGCACTAAGGATAGTGGTAAAGATGTTAGTTACTGTGGCTGTGCTACAATTAAACCTTGTTGCAAGGTCTACATGGCCACAATTCAATTTAAGCTTCATTAAGGTAAGGAGTAATTGATCAATTAGGGACATAATTTGGACAGTCCAATCAGAATGATATTGTAGCTCAAATCTAGAAAGGCGTGCTTCCAAAAAAAGGACAGTGGCAGCATCGGGCAATCCAGTGTAATATTGGACCTTGTCAGGATGTGAGGAAATCTGACTGAAAGAAAATGTTTGCTTCTGTTTCTCCAATTGTTTTTTCAATTTCTCATTCTCTTCTCTCAGCATGTCATTCTCGACCTCAAGCATCACAAGACTTGTTGAAGTACTAGGGGCCTGTAAAGTTGCAAGGTTAGCTGTGGGTACTATATCTGTACTTTCTTCATTCTCAGCACTGGTAGGGACCACTTGCTTCTTCCGCTTAGGGGAAATGCTGGGGTGATCGGGAAGTTGGAAAATTTGTTCCTCGTTCCATGCAAATCGCGATGGTCCTGCAGCTTTGCCAAAGGGGAAATGCCAACTGCACACCCTGGAGTTGCAGTTTGGGGTGAAGTGTTCATGCCTGTAAAAAAAAAAAAAAAAAAAAAAAGAGAAAAAAAGATATATATATATATATATATATATATATATATATATATATATATATATATATATATATATATATATATATATATATATATATATATATATATATATATATATATATATATATATACAGTGTATCACAAAAGTAAGTACACCCCTCACATTTCTGCAAATATTTCATTATATCTTTTCATGGGACAACACTATAGACATAAAACTTGGATATAACTTAGCGTAGTCAGTGTACAACTTGTATAGCAGTGTAGATTTACTGTCTTCTGAAAATAACTCAACACACAGCCATTAATGTCTAAATAGCTGGCAACATAAGTGAGTACACCCCACAGTGAACATGTCCAAATTGTGCCCAAAGTGTCAATATTTTGTGTGACCACCATTATTATCCAGCACTGCCTTAACCCTCCTGGGCATGGAATTCACCAGAGCTGCACAGGTTGCTACTGGAATCCTCTTCCACTCCTCCATGATGACATCACGGAGCTGGTGGATGTTAGACACCTTGAACTCCTCCACCTTCCACTTGAGGATGCGCCACAGGTGCTCAATTGGGTTTAGTCCATCACCTTTACCTTCAGCTTCCTCAGCAAGGCAGTTGTCATCTTGGAGGTTGTGTTTGGGGTCGTTATCGTGTTGGAAAACTGCCAGTTTTCGAAGGGAGGGGATCATGCTCTGTTTCAGAATGTCACAGTACATGTTGGAATTCATGTTTCCCTCAATGAACTGCAGCTCCCCAGTGCCAGCAACACTCATGCAGCCCAAGACCATGATGCTACCACCACCATGCTTGACTGTAGGCAAGATACAGTTGTCTTGGTACTTCTCACCAGGGCGCCGCCACACATGCTGGACACCATCTGAGCCAAACAAGTTTATCTTGGTCTCGTCAGACCACAGGGCATTCCAGTAATCCATGTTCTTGGACTGCTTGTCTTCAGCAAACTGTTTGCGGGCTTTCTTGTGCGTCAGCTTCCTTCTGGGATGACGACCATGCAGACCGAGTTGATGCAGTGTGCGGCGTATGGTCTGAGCACTGACAGGCTGACCTCCCATGTCTTCAACCTCTGCAGCAATGCTGGCAGCACTCATGTGTCTATTTTTTAAAGCCAACCTCTGGATATGACGCCGAACACGTGGACTCGACTTCTTTGGTCGACCCTGGCGAAGCCTGTTCAGAGTGGAACCTGTCCTGGAAAACCGCTGTATGACCTTGGCCACCATGCTGTAGCTCAGTTTCAGGGTGTTGGCAATCCTCCTATAGCCCAGGCCATCTTTGTGGAGAGCAACAATTCTATTTCTCACATCCTCAGAGAGTTCTTTACCATGAGGTGCCATGTTGAATATCCAGTGGCCAGTATGAGAGAATTGTACCCAAAACACCAAATTTAACAGCCCTGCTCCCCATTTACACCTGGGACCTTGACACATGACACCAGGGAGGGACAACGACACATTTGGGCACAATTTGGACATGTTCACTGTGGGGTGTACTCACTTATGTTGCCAGCTATTTAGACATTAATGGCTGTGTGTTGAGTTATTTTCAGAAGACAGTAAATCTACACTGCTATACAAGTTGTACACTGACTACTCTAAGTTATATCCAAGTTTCATGTCTATAGTGTTGTCCCATGAAAAGATATAATGAAATATTTGCAGAAATGTGAGGGGTGTACTCACTTATATTGTTTGTTTATTAGGATTTTAACGTCATGTTTTACACTTTGGTTACATTCATGACAGGAACGGTAGTTACTCATTAAGGTTTGAGATAGATAGATAGATAGATAGATAGATAGATAGATAGATAGATAGATAGATAGATAGATAGATAGATAGATAGATAGATAGATAGATAGATAGATAGATAGATATATATATATATATATATATATATATATATATATATATATATATATATATACAGTGTATCACAAAAGTGAGTACACCCCTCACATTTCTGCAAATATTTCATTATATCTTTTCATGGGACAACACTATAGACATGAAACTTGGATATAACTTAGAGTAGTCAGTGTACAGCTTGTATAGCAGTGTAGATTTACTGTCTTCTGAAAATAACTCAACACACAGCCATTAATGTCTAAATAGCTGGCAACATAAGTGAGTACACCCCACAGTGAACATGTCCAAATTGTGCCCAAATGTGTCGTTGTCCCTCCCTGGTGTCATGTGTCAAGGTCCCAGGTGTAAATGGGGAGCAGGGCTGTTAAATTTGGTGTTTTGGGTACAATTCTCTCATACTGGCCACTGGATATTCAACATGGCACCTCATGGCAAAGAACTCTCTGAGGATGTGAGAAATAGAATTGTTGCTCTCCACAAAGATGGCCTGGGCTATAAGAAGATTGCTAACACCCTGAAACTGAGCTACAGCATGGTGGCCAAGGTCATACAGCGGTTTTCCAGGACAGGTTCCACTCGGAACAGGCTTCGCCAGGGTCGACCAAAGAAGTTGAGTCCACGTGTTCGGCGTCATATCCAGAGGTTGGCTTTAAAAAATAGACACATGAGTGCTGCCAGCATTGCTGCAGAGGTTGAAGACGTGGGAGGTCAGCCTGTCAGTGCTCAGACCATACGCCGCACACTGCATCAACTCGGTCTGCATGGTCGTCATCCCAGAAGGAAGCTGACGCACAAGAAAGCCCGCAAACAGTTTGCTGAAGACAAGCAGTCCAAGAACATGGATTACTGGAATGCCCTGTGGTCTGACGAGACCAAGATAAACTTGTTTGGCTCAGATGGTGTCCAGCATGTGTGGCGGCGCCCTGGTGAGAAGTACCAAGACAACTGTATCTTGCCTACAGTCAAGCATTGTGGTGGTAGCATCATGGTCTTGGGCTGCATGAGTGTTGCTGGCACTGGGGAGCTGCAGTTCATTGAGGGAAACATGAATTCCAACATGTACTGTGACATTCTGAAACAGAGCATGATCCCCTCCCTTCGAAAACTGGGCCTCATGGCAGTTTTCCAACAGGATAACGACCCCAAACACAACTCCAAGATGACAACTGCCTTGCTGAGGAAGCTGAAGGTAAAGGTGATGGACTAAACCCAATTGAGCACCTGTGGCGCATCCTCAAGTGGAAGGTGGAGGAGTTCAAGGTGTCTAACATCCACCAGCTCCGTGATGTCATCATGGAGGAGTGGAAGAGGATTCCAGTAGCAACCTGTGCAGCTCTGGTGAATTCCATGCCCAGGAGGGTTAAGGCAGTGCTGGATAATAATGGTGGTCACACAAAATATTGACACTTTGGGCACAATTTGGACATGTTCACTGTGGGGTGTACTCACTTATGTTGCCAGCCATTTAGACATTAATGGCTGTGTGTTGAGTTATTTTCAGAAGACAGTAAATCTACACTGCTATACAAGTTGTACACTGACTACTCTAAGTTATATCCAAGTTTCATGTCTATAGTGTTGTCCCATGAAAAGATATAATCAAATATTTGCAGAAATGTGAGGGGTGTACTCACTTTTGTGATACACTGTATATATATATATATATATATATATATATATATATATATATATCTATCAGGGAACCTACGCCATGTTTGACTGTAGGGACCGTGTTCTTTTCTTTGAAGGCCTCGTAGATAGATAGATAGATAGATAGATAGATAGATAGATAGATAGATAGATAGATAGATAGATAGATAGATAGATAGATAGATAGATAGATAGATAGATAGATAGATAGATAGATAGATAGATAGATAGATAGATAGATAGATAGATAGATAGATAGAATCCCGAAGGAAATTATTGGTATCCAGTAGTTTAACAAGAGAAACTACTACAAATAAAGTAAGTAAATAAGGTGCATTTATACAGCATATGGTATGCAACAGAAAAACACTATGTGCAAATTGTGCATCTGGTACATGTAATAGAAGCAGTAGTGTATATATTTTTATAAACAATATTTACAGATATACTGTATAAGAATAAATATATCGTTATATTGATATTGTTTTAGTGTTTATATGTGTATGTGTTACAATGTGTATATACAGTATATATATATATATATATATATATATATATATATATATATATATATATACACATACACATACACAGTGCTGGCCAAAAGTATTGGCACCCCTGCAATTCTGTCAGATAATACTCAATTTCTTCCAGAAAATTATTGCAATCACAAATGCTTTGGTATTAATATCTTCATTTATTTTGCTTGCAATGAAAAAAACACAAAAGAGAATGAAAAAAAAAGTCAAATCAATTATCATTTTACACAAAACTCCAAAAATGGGCCGGACAAAAGTATTGGCACCCTCAGCCTAATACTTGGTAGCACAACCTTTAGACAAAATAACTGCGAACAACCGCTTCCGGTAACCATCAATGAGTGTCTTACAATGCCCTGCTGGAATTTTAGACCATTCTTCTTTGGCAAACTGCTCCAGGTCCCTGAGATTTGAAGGGTGCCTTCTCCAAACTGCCATTTTGAGATCTCTCCACAGGTGTTCTATGGGATTCAGGTCTGGACTCATTGCTGGCCACTTTAGAAGTCTCCAGTGCTTTCTCTCAAACCATTTTCTAGTGCTTTTTGAAGTGTGTTTTGGGTCATTGTCCTGCTGGAAGACCCATGACCTCTGAGGGAGACCCAGCTTTCTCACACTGGGCCCTACATTATGCTGCAAAATTTGTTGGTAGTCTTCAGACTTCATAATGCCATGCACACGGTCAAGCAGTCCAGTGCCAGAGGCAGCAAAGCAACCCCAAAACATCAGGGAACCTACGCCATGTTTGACTGTAGGGACCGTGTTCTTTTCTTTGAAGGCCTCGTTTTTTTTCCTGTAAACTCTATGTTGATGCCTTTTCCCAAAAAGCTCTACTTTTCTCTCATCTGACCAGAGAACATTCTTCCAAAACGTTTTTGGCTTTCTAAGGTAAGTTTTGGCAAACTCCAGCCTGGCTTTTTTATGTCTCTGGGTCAGAAGTGGGGTCTTCCTGGGTATCCTACCATAGAGTCCCTTTTCATTCAGACGCCGACGGATAGTACGGGTTGACACTGTTGTACCCTCGGACTGCAGGGCAGCTTGAACTTGTTTGGATGTTAGTCGAGGTTCTTTATCCACCATCCGCACAATCTTTCGTTGAAATCTCTCGTCAATTTTTCTTTTCCGTCCACATCTAGGGAGGTTAGCCACAGTGCCATGGGCTTTAAACTTCTTGATGACACTGCGCACGGTAGACACAGGAACATTCAGGTCTTTGGAGATGGACGTGTAGCCTTGAGATTGCCCATGCTTCCTCACAATTTTGCTTCTCAAGTCCTCAGACAGTTCTTTGGTCTTCTTTCTTTTCTCCATGCTCAATGTGGTACACACAAGGACACAGGACAGAGGTTGAGTCAACTTTAATCCATTTTAACTGGCTGCAAGTGTGATTTAGTTATTGCCACCACCTGTTATGTGCCACAGGTAAGTAACAGGTGCTGTTAATTACACAAATTAGAGAAGCATCACATGATTTTTCAAAGGGTGCCAATACTTTTGTCCACCCCCTTTTTTATGTTTGGTGTGGAATTATATCCAATTTGGCTTTTTGACTATTCTTTTTGTGGTTTTCCATTGAAAACAAATTAAATGAACATTTTAATATCAAAGCATTTGTAATTGCAATCATTTTCTGGAAGAAATTGAGTATTATCTGACAGAATTGCAGGGGTGCCAATACTTTTGGCCAGCACTGTATATATATGTATATATATATATATATATATATATATATATATATATATATATATATATATATATATATATATATATATATATATATATATATATATATATATATATATATATACATATACACACACACACACACACACACACGGGTTGGACAAAATAACTGAAACACCTGGTTTTAGACCACAATAATTTATTAGTATGGTGTAGGGCCTCCTTTTGCGGCCAATACAGCGTCAATTCGTCTTGGAAATGACATATACAAGTCCTGCACAGTGGTCAGAGGGATTTTAAGCCATTCTTCTTGCAGGATAGTGGCCAGGTCACTACGTGATGCTGGTGGAGGAAAACGTTTCCTGACTCGCTTCTCCAAAACACCCCAAAGTGGCTCAATAATATTTAGATCTGGTGACTGTGCAGGCCATGGGAGATGTTCAACTTCACTTTCATGTTCATCAAACCAATCTTTCACCAGTCTTGCTGTGTGTATTGGTGCATTGTCATCCTGATACACGGCACCGCCATTGGATGCACATGGTCCTCCAGAATGGTTCGGTAGTCCTTGGCAGTGACGCGCCCATCTAGCACAAGTATTGGGCCAAGGGAATGCCATGATATGGCAGCCCAAACCATCACTGATCCACCCCCATGCTTCACTCTGGGCATGCAACAGTCTGGGTGGTACGCTTCTTTGGGGCTTCTCCACACCGTAACTCTCCCGGATGTGGGGAAAACAGTAAAGGTGGACTCATCAGAGAACAATACATGTTTCACATTGTCCACAGCCCAAGATTTGCGCTCCTTGCACCATTGAAACCGACGTTTGGCATTGGCACGAGTGACCAAAGGTTTGGCTATAGCAGCCCGGCCGTGTATATTGACCCTGTGGAGCTCCCGACGGACAGTTCTGGTGGAAACAGGAGAGTTGAGGTGCACATTTAATTCTGCCGTGATTTGGGCAGCCGTGGTTTTATGTTTTTTGGATACAATCCGGGTTATATATATATTTATATGTATGTATATGTATATATATATATATATATATATATATATATATATACACATACAGGGGTTGGACAAAATAACTGAAACACCTGTCATTTTAGTGTGGGAGGTTTCATGGCTAAATTGGACCAGTCTGGTGGCCAATCTTCATTAATTGCACATTGCACCAGTAAGAGCAGAGTGTGAAGGTTCAATTAGCAGGGTAAGAGCACAGTTTTGCTCAAAATATTGCAATGCACACAACATTATGGGTGACATACCAGAGTTCAAAAGAGGACAAATTGTTGGTGCACGTCTTGCTGGCGCATCTGTGACCAAGACAGCAAGTCTTTGTGATGTATCAAGAGCCACGGTATCCAGGGTAATGTCAGCATACCACCAAGAAGGACAAACCACATCCAACAGGATTAACTGTGGACGCAAGAGGAAGCTGTCTGAAAGGGATGTTCGGGTGCTAACCCGGATTGTATCCAAAAAACATAAAACCACGGCTGCCCAAATCACGGCAGAATTAAATGTGCACCTCGACTCTCCTGTTTCCACCAGAACTGTCCGTCGGGAGCTCCACAGGGTCAATATACACGGCCGGGCTGCTATAGCCAAACCTTTGGTCACTCGTGCCAATGCCAAACGTCGGTTTCAATGGTGCAAGGAGCGCAAATCTTGGGCTGTGGACAATGTGAAACATGTATTGTTCTCTGATGAGTCCACCTTTACTGTTTTCCCCACATCCGGGAGAGTTATGGTGTAGAGAAGCCCCAAAGAAGCGTACCACCCAGACTGTTGCATGCCCAGAGTGAAGCATGGGGGTGGATCAGTGATGGTTTGGGCTGCCATATCATGGCATTCCCTTGGCCCAATACTTGTGCTAGATGGGCGCGTCACTGCCAAGGACTACCGAACCATTCTGGAGGACCATGTGCATCCAATGGCGGTGCCGTGTATCAGGATGACAATGCACCAATACACACAGCAAGACTGGTGAAAGATTGGTTTGATGAACATGAAAGTGAAGTTGAACATCTCCCATGGCCTGCACAGTCACCAGATGTAAATATTATTGAGCCACTTTGGGGTGTTTTGGAGAAGCGAGTCAGGAAACGTTTTCCTCCACCAGCATCACGTAGTGACCTGGCCACTATCCTGCAAGAAGAATGGCTTAAAATCCCTCTGACCACTGTGCAGGACTTGTATATGTCATTTCCAAGACGAATTGACACTGTATTGGCCGCAAAAGGAGGCCCTACACCATACTAATAAATTATTGTGGTCTAAAACCAGGTGTTTCAGTTATTTTGTCCAACCCCTGTGTATATATATATATATATATATATATATATATATATATATATATATATAT
This sequence comes from Trichomycterus rosablanca, assembly GCF_030014385.1. Lineage (NCBI taxonomy): Eukaryota > Metazoa > Chordata > Actinopteri > Siluriformes > Trichomycteridae > Trichomycterus > Trichomycterus rosablanca. Next base: position 53,399,843 of record NC_085988.1, on the reverse strand, counting down.
ATATATATATATATATATATATATATATATATATATATATATATATATACAGTGTATCACAAAAGTGAGTACACCCCTCACATTTCTGCAAATATTTCATTATATCTTTTCATGGGACAACACTATAGACATGAAACTTGGATATAACTTAGAGTAGTCAGTGTACAACTTGTATAGCAGTGTAGATTTACTGTCTTCTGAAAATAACTCAACACACAGCCATTAATGTCTAAATAGCTGGCAACATAAGTGAGTACACCCCACAGTGAACATGTCCAAATTGTGCCCAAATGTGTCGTTGTCCCTCCCTGGTGTCATGTGTCAAGGTCCCAGGTGTAAATGGGGAGCAGGGCTGTTAAATTTGGTGTTTTGGGTACAATTCTCTCATACTGGCCACTGGATATTCAACATGGCACCTCATGGCAAAGAACTCTCTGAGGATGTGAGAAATAGAATTGTTGCTCTCCACAAAGATGGCCTGAGCTATAAGAAGATTGCTAACACTCTGAAACTGAGCTACAGCATGGTGGCCAAGGTCATACAGCGGTTTTCCAGGACAGGTTCCACTCGGAACAGGCTTCGCCAGGGTCGACCAAAGAAGTTGAGTCCACATGTTTGGCGTCATATCCAGAGGTTGGCTTTAAAAAATAGACACATGAGTGCTGCCAGCATTGCTGCAGAGGTTGAAGATGTGGGAGGTCAGCCTGTCAGTGCTCAGACCATACGCCGCACACTGCATCAACTCGGTCTGCATGGTCATCATCCCAGAAGGAAGCTGACGCACAAGAAAGCCCACAAACAGTTTGCTGAAGACAAGCAGTCCAAGAACATGGATTACTGGAATGCCCTGTGGTCTGACGAGACCAAGATAAACTTGTTTGGCTCAGATGGTGTCCAGCATGTGTGGCAGCGCCCTGGTGAGAAGTACCAAGACAACTGTATCTTGCCTACAGTCAAGCATGGTGGTGGTAGCATCATGGTCTTGGGCTGCATGAGTGTTGCTGGCACTGGGGAGCTGCAGTTCATTGAGGGAAACATGAATTCCAACATGTACTGTGACATTCTGAAACAGAGCATGATCCCCTCCCTTCGAAAACTGGGCCTCATGGCAGTTTTCCAACAGGATAACGACCCCAAACACAACCTCCAAGATGACAACTGCCTTGCTGAGGAAGCTGAAGGTAAAGGTGATGGACTAAACCCAATTGAGCACCTGTGGCGCATCCTCAAGTGGAAGGTGGAGGAGTTCAAGGTGTCTAACATCCACCAGCTCCGTGATGTCATCATGGAGGAGTGGAAGAGGATTCCAGTAGCAACCTGTGCAGCTCTGGTGAATTCCATGCCCAGGAGGGTTAAGGCAGTGCTGGATAATAATGGTGGTCACACAAAATATTGACACTTTGGGCACAATTTGGACATGTTCACTGTGGGGTGTACTCACTTATGTTGCCAGCCATTTAGACATTAATGGCCGTGTGTTGAGTTATTTTCAGAAGACAGTAAATCTACACTGCTATACAAGTTGTACACTGACTACTCTAAGTTATATCCAAGTTTTAGTTCTATAGTTTTGTCCCATGAAAAGATATAATAAAATATTTGCAGAAATGTGAGGGGTGTACTCACTTTTGTGATACACTGTATATACTGTATATAGTTGCGAAGCATTGAAGAGGATAAAGCATCTTTTTACAGCTTAATATACTATATATTAGATATAACACACACACACACACACACACACACACACACACACACACACACACACACACACACACACACACACACACACACACACACACACACACACACACATATATATATATATATATATATATATATATATATATATATATATATATATATATATATATACAGTGTATCACAAAAGTGAGTACACCCCTCACATTTCTGCAGATATTTAAGTATATCTTTTTATGGGACAACACTGACAAAATGACACTTTGACACAATGAAAAGTAGTCTGTGTGCAGCTTATATAACAGTGTAAATTTATTCTTCCCTCAAAATAACTCAATATACAGCCATTAATGTCTAAACCACCGGCAACAAAAGTGAGTACACCCCTAAGAGACTACACCCCTAAATGTCCAAATTGAGCACTGCTTGTCATTTTCCCTCCAAAATGTCATGTGATTTGTTAGTGTTACTAGGTCTCAGGTGTGCATAGGGAGCAGGTGTGTTCAATTTAGTAGTACAGCTCTCACACTCTCTCATACTGGTCACTGAAAGTTCATGGCACCTCATGGCAAAGAACTCTCTGAGGATCTTAAAAGACGAAATTGTTGCGCTACATGAAGATGGCCAAGGCTACAAGAAGATTGCCAACACCCTGAAACTGAGCTGCAGCACAGTGGCCAAGATCATCCAGCGTTTTAAAAGAGCAGGGTCCACTCAGAACAGACCTCGCGTTGGTCGTCCAAAGAAGCTGAGTGCACGTGCTCAGCGTCACATCCAACTGCTGTCTTTGAAAGATAGGCACAGGAGTGCTGTCAGCATTGCTGCAGAGATTGAAAAGGTGGGGGGTCAGCCTGTCAGTGCTCAGACCATACGCCGCACACTACATCAAATTGGTCTGCATGGCTGTCACCCCAGAAGGAAGCCTCTTCTGAAGTCTCTACACAAGAAAGCCCGCAAACAGTTTGCTGAAGACATGTCAACAAAGGACATGGATAACTGGATCCATGTCCTATGGTCTGATGAGACCAAGATTAATTTGTTTGGTTCAGATGGTCTCAAGCATGTGTGGCGGCAATCAGGTGAGGAGTACAAAGATAAGTGTGTCATGCCTACAGTCAAGCATGGTGGTGGGAATGCCATGGTCTGGGGCTGCATGAGTGCAGCAGGTGTTGGGGAGTTACATTTCATTGAGGGACACATGAACTCCAATATGTACTGTGAAATACTGAAGCAGAGCATGATCCCCTCCCTCCGGAAACTGGGTCGCAGGGCAGTGTTCAAGCATGATAATGACCCCAAACACACCTCTAAGACGACCACTGCTTTATTGAAGAGGCTGAGGGTAAAGGCGATGGACTGGCCAAGCATGTCTCCAGACCTAAACCCAATAGAACATCTTTGGGGCATCCTCAAGCGGAAGGTGGAGGAGCGCAAAGTCTCGAATATCCGCCAGCTCCATAATGTCGTCATGGAGGAGTGGAAAAGCATTCCAGTGGCAACCTGTGAAGCTCTGGTAAACTCCATGCCCAGGAGAGTTAAGGCAGTTCTGGGAAATAATGGTGGCCACACAAAATATTGACACTTCAGGAACTTTCACTAAGGGGTGTACTCACTTTTGTTGCCAGTGGTTTAGACATTAATGGCTGTATATTGAGTTATTTTGAGGGAAGAATAAATTTACACTGTTATATAAGCTGCACACAGACTACTTTTCATTGTGTCAAAGTGTCATTTTGTCAGCGTTGTCCCATGAAAAGATATACTTAAATATCTGCAGAAATGTGAGGGGTGTACTCACTTTTGTGATACACTGTATATATATATATATATATGTATATATATATACACAGTGTATCACAAAAGTGAGTACACCCCTCACATTTCTGCAGATATTTAAGTATATCTTTTCATGGGACAACACTGACAAAATGACACTTTGACACAATGAAAAGTAGTCTGTGTGCAGCTTATATAACAGTGTAAATTTATTCTTCCCTCAAAATAACTCAATATACAGCCATTAATGTCTAAACCACCGGCAACAAAAGTGAGTACACCCCTTAGTGAAAGTTCCTGAAGTGTCAATATTTTGTGTGGCCACCATTATTTCCCAGAACTGCCTTAACTCTCCTGGGCATGGAGTTTACCAGAGCTTCACGGGTTGCCACTGGAATGCTTTTCCACTCCTCCATGACGACATCACGGAGCTGGCGGATATTCGAGACTTTGCGCTCCTCCACCTTCCGCTTGAGGATGCCCCAAAGATGTTCTGTTGGGTTTAGGTCTGGAGACATGCTTGGCCAGTCCATCACCTTTACCCTCAGCCTCTTCAATAAAGCAGTGGTCGTCTTAGAGGTGTGTTTGGGGTCATTATCATGCTGGAACACTGCCCTGCGACCCAGTTTCCGGAGGGAGGGGATCATGCTCTGCTTCAGTATTTCACAGTACATATTGGAGTTCATGTGTCCCTCAATGAAATGTAACTCCCCAACACCTGCTGCACTCATGCAGCCCCAGACCATGGCATTCCCACCACCATGCTTGACTGTAGGCATGACACACTTATTTTTGTACTCCTCACCTGATTGCCGCCACACATGCTTGAGACCATCTGAACCAAACAAATTAATCTTGGTCTCATCAGACCATAGGACATGGTTCCAGTAATCCATGTCCTTTGTTGACATGTCTTCAGCAAACTGTTTGCGGGCTTTCTTGTGTAGAGACTTCAGAAGAGGCTTCCTTCTGGGGTGACAGCCAATTTGATGTAGTGTGTGGCGTATGGTCTGAGCACTGACAGGCTGACCCCCCCACCTTTTCAATCTCTGCAGCAATGCTGACAGCACTCCTGCGCCTATCTTTCAAAGACAGCAGTTGGATGTGACGCTGAGCACGTGCACTCAGCTTCTTTGGACGACCAACGCGAGGTCTGTTCTGAGTGGACCCTGCTCTTTTAAAACGCTGGATGATCTTGGCCACTGTGCTGCAGCTCAGTTTCAGGGTGTTGGCAATCTTCTTGTAGCCTTGGCCATCTTCATGTAGCGCAACAATTCGTCTTTTAAGATCCTCAGAGAGTTCTTTGCCATGAGGTGCCATGTTGGAACTTTCAGTGACCAGTATGAGAGAGTGTGAGAGCTGTACTACTAAATTGAACACATCTGCTCCCTATGCACACCTGAGACCTAGTAACACTAACAAATCACATGACATTTTGGAGGGAAAATGACAAGCAGTGCTCAATTTGGACATTTAGGGGTGTAGTCTCTTAGGGGTGTACTCACTTTTGTTGCCGGTGGTTTAGACATTAATGGCTGTATATTGAGTTATGTTGAGGGAAGAATAAATTTACACTGTTATATAAGCTGCACACAGACTACTTTTCATTGTGTCAAAGTGTCATTTTGTCAGTATTGTCCCATGAAAAGATATACTTAAATATCTGCAGAAATGTGAGGGGTGTACTCACTTTTGTGATACACTGTATATATATATATATATATATATATATATATATAGTGTGTGTGTGTGTGTGTGTGTTATATCTAATATATAGTATATTAAGCTGCAAAAAGATGCTTTATCCTCTTCAATGCTTCGCAACTATATACAGTATATATATATATATATATATATATATATATACAGTATATATATATATATATATATATATATATATATATATATATATATATATATATATATATATATATATATATATATAGGCAACAAAAGACATACCATGGTAAAATTATGCAAATGTAAAATTTTAAAATTCCATTACAACAAGTGGAATTGTTACAGACCAATTTGAAAGGTCTAAAATAAGCAAATCAAATTATTATCAAAGCACTCCACTTTTTTCTTTAAGAGCATTAACTCTTTTATTAATGGACATCTTTACTGTAGTAATCTGGGGTGATGGGATAGCAAACTTATTAAAAAGTCAAATCAATAACAATAAATAAACAATAAATAAATAACACTAGTACTCATCTTGTGATTTTGAGACTATTTTACCCTAGGAATTTAGAATAATAGGATTGCAAACCAACGTAAAGTAAAATGCAAATCAAATTATTATCACATCACCCCATCAGACTCTTAAAGAATACTCCTACTTCTACTTACTGACTTTATGAGTCTCAGACATTTATACAGTACATTTCACTTTACGTTGGTTTGCAATCCTATTATTCTAAATTCCTAAGGTAAAATACTCTCAAATCACAAGCTAAGTACTCGTGTTATTTATGATTGTGGGGTGGCATTTGATAAGATTTTGATTTGACTTTTTAATAAGTTTGCTATCCCATCACCAAGGCTGTAAAAAGATGCTTTATTCTCTTCAATGCTTCGCAACTGTATTACCGTAAAACGGGGTGTGGGCGCACAGTAAAACTTGTAGCGCAGACAATCCGTGCGGACGGTTTACTAAACTGAGGGTACGGATTACTAAACCGAGGGTACGGATTACTAAACCGAGGGTACGGATTACTAAACCGAGGGTACGGATTACTAAACCGTGCGTACGGTTTACTAAACCGAGGGTACGGTTTACTAAACCGAGGGTACGGATTACTAAACCGAGGGTACGGATTACTAAACCGAGGGTACGGATTACTAAACCGTGCGTACGGTTTACTAAACCGAGGGTACGGATTACGCTCTTCATATATATTTTTTTCCTTAGTGACCCCTAAGTGGGAGCTAAGGGGCTCCGTAAAATACTGATAAAATGCAGTGAGTGTAGAAGTCAGTGTTATGTGGTTGAAGTCGGCAGATATGGCAGCCTCGCGTGTGTATGACTTCACAGGCATCTGCCTGTAGTGGTTTGTAAAAACAATTTAAATTGCAGTTATAGACACAGAGCTACTGAGTAGGCTGCCACTTGTTGCAACGCCAAAAGAGTTCCTATGTACCCTTGGGGGTAGTTGAGGCTAAGTACCCCCTTAGGCGGAAAGACTGCATCCACAGTGAACAACAGATGGTGTAACCCTGGACATATTACTATAAAGAAAAGTCACTGTTAGCTGTTGGTTTTCATCCTTATTATCTGACGAGGGAATTATTTGACGAGCCAACACAGAAGGAGCATGCAATGTCATACTCTCTTAGCTATCAGAAAACTTTTTTATTGTCATTTTAGGGGATTGTAGTTTTTACTTTTCACTACCATAACAGTTTGTAAACTGTGCAAAGAGAACAGACTTGGATTTTCTGTATGCATATGTTAGCAATGCATACAGTTCATCTAGCCGCAACCAGGTTCTGCCGACACCCACATACACAAACTACCTCCTTCTTGAATGATTACAAACCAGTGACCCCTACATCACGTCATGAAGGTTCTAGAAGAACTAGTGCTATCATAAAAACTAAGGTCAGACCTATCCTGAAGAACAGAGCTGAAGCAGATAGGCATGAATAATGCTGTAATATATGTAATGCACAAAGCACACTCCCATTTGGACCACAACAACACCACAGTGAAAATCACTTTCTTTAATTCTCGGGTGCATACCATTCAAACTCTCATGCAGGGGGAGAAGACGGACAGGATGAAGGAGGAAAAGCCAATGGTCACAACTGTTGACGAAAATGAAATGAGTAAAAATAAATAAATACATTTGTGTGTTTATGTGTTTGAATTGGGAGTTTGCGAATAACTGTAGCTCTTGCAGTTTACTGTTTGGATCTCCCAGTAATTTAGAGAGGTAAAAATTATGTGTTTTTAGCTGCATACAAATGTAGCCTACAGACGGACACAGACACACAGGAATAATTTGCTATGCTGTTTATAATACATCTCATTTTGCTCCAACACATTTTACATGTTACATAAAGTATACATACATTACATACATAAAGTAGTAACGTTGATCTCAAATAACAGAATACGTATTTTTTACGGCATTGGCATTTCTTTTTCATTATAAAACGGATAGTTCCGGTCCTAAAATCTGATTGGCTGAGCCGCGTTCGAAGCCGTTGTAAAATAAAGCAATAAGCCACGAGAGGCCGTACGTTACTGTGATTTTAGCACGGGGATGACGTTTTTGCCCGTGCTAAAACTTCTTTCCCCGTGCTAAAATCGTAACAGTAACGTACGGTCTCGAGTGGCTTATTGCTTTTATAAAACGGCGGTCAACATAAAATATAATAAATACAACAATGTTTAATTCATAAATGTATTTATTGTGTATAAACTTACAATAAAGCATTCTTCCGCGACGCAAAATAGTTCGATTAACAGTGTTGCTAGGCAACATGAGGGTGAAAATAACATTAAATTTTTCTTTTCAGTGGTGTATTAATATGGAATGATGTGAGGTGGTCATAGGTGTGAGTTTATCAGGGATTTTACAACGGCTTCGAACGCGGCTCAGCCAGTCAGATTTTAGGACCGGAACTATCCGTTTTATAATTAAGCATTAAGAATGCTTTATTGTAAGTTTATACACAATAAATACATTTATGATTAAAAATTTTTGTATTTATTGTATTTTATGTTGACCGCCGTTTTATAAAAGCAATAAGCCACTCGAGACCGTACGTTACTGTTAAGATTTTAGCACGGGGAAAGAAGTTCCCCGTGCTAAAATCACAGTAACGCACGGCCTCTCGTGGCTTATTGCTTTAATAGAACACGAGAGGGAGTGTGTTATCTTAACCTTAGACCTTAAGTGTTCTATTGCTTTTATACAACAGTTTTTACAAAATAAAGAAAGAAAATAAATCAAAGAAGCCCTGAATTTCATAATAAATATGCTTTAATATTGACAATACCTTCCGCCAAAAAGTAGTTCCACAACGAATATAAAGTTTAACAATATAAAGCAGACATCCCAAGTTGCAAAAACTCATTTCAGGGAGGTAAGAACAACAAGAAGAAAAAGTCAAGAACCTCCGAAGGGGAAAAAAAGAAATAAAAATCATCTTGCACACACACCAAAGGATATGGGTGATAACAGAACTTTTAGGAGCTGCTAACTGGGCTATTAAGCTAACTGTTTGCGTTACAAACACATTAATGTTCCCTACATAGTGCACTAGATTGTGTATCAGATCACGGATTTATGTTCCCTACATAGTGCACTAGATAGTGAATTAGACAATTGGTCATGTTCCCTACACAGTGCACTAGATTGTATATCAGATAACGCATTCATGTTTACTACATGGTGCACGACAATATATTAGACAATTGATTTATGTTCCCTACACAGTGCACTAGATTGTATATCAGATAACGAATTTAAAACGCGATCGGGAAAAAAAGTCTGTGTCGCCTGCGTGCGCGTTTGTGTGCATGAAGCTTGCCGTTACTGGCAACGCGTCAGCGGAGTAATACAGTTGTGGTGTGAAAAGGCCGTGCTGTTATCACGAATATCACGCTTCTCAACCAATCAGATTGTAAGGTCGGAACTAACTGTTGTATAATCCCCATAAACGCACACCTATGACCACCTCACATCATTCCATAGAAATACGCCACTGAAAAGAAAAAGTGAATGTTATGTTCACCTCATGTTGCCTAGCAACACTGTTAACAAACTATCTGGGGTCGCAGAAGAATGCTTTTTGTAAGTGTTTTTGTAAATAAAAACATTCATAAATTGAACATTGTTGTATTTTATTATATTTTATGTTGACCTCCGTTTTATAAAAGCAATAAGCCACTTGAGACCGTGCGTTACTGCTATGATTTTATCACGGGGAAAGACGTTTTAGGCACTCCGCTTCACGTCGTGCCAAAACAACCTTCCCCGTGATAAAATCGTAGTAACGCACGGTCTCGAGTGGCTTATTGCTTTATTAAACTCTTATCCTGGTAGGGGCCAGGTGGGTCCTGTTCTCCCCTTACACTGAATGTAAGGCAAGAATACCCGGGACAGGGCACATATCCGTCGCAAGGCTTCAGCAATCACCCCCAGTGTCAAATACAGAGACAATCAGGTATGTGTAGGGTAAACACCTAGCCAGCCAATAGCAGCGCAGAAATTCAAACCAGGATCTCAGTGATGGTGGGCTAGTGTAATAGCCCGCTGCACCACCTGAGCACTTTTACAAGGCTTTAAATGAGTTTTATTGCCCCTACTTCTTAATAAAGATTAAAGCACGAGAAAGAGTTAAATATACTAATCAACCGACAGGGGAATGTTTAGCCGCTGCTTATATTTAATACTTTTTTTTATAAACAAATGCAGAAAATGTACAGGTCAGATTCACCCTAATTATCATTGTTAACATTTAAATTGACAGGTGTAATGAAAGAATATTTATTTAATATTAAATAAAACTAAAGGGAAAATCCAAAAACCATACGCTATTTTAAAAGAAAAACATTTCACCCTTCAAGCATAACTGTCCCATTATGCGCAGCACACCTTATCACCTGATCACACTTACCGAAACACATGATTTGCCCCTTCAAACAGCGCTCCCCTTTATGTGCTCTTGCGCCGTTATTGTATTGGTTATTGGGTACAGCTATTGGGTACGCACACACGCTCCTCCATTAATTTTTTAACATTTCCAGATGTCAACGCCGTTCTAATTCTAAATCGTCCGTTCCGTAGATTACACTGTGACTTGTATACGGCTTTTGGATACGCATACCCTCTCAATCGCCACTTTTTTGCCCCATTCATTTCCATTCATTTTTTGAAATTTGGAGATATCAACGTACAATTTACACTGAAAATCATTACTGTTGTATTTAAAATAATGAATTAATTGAATTTAATTACCGAAACGTTAAATTTTTTACTGTTGCTTAACAATTAAACATTTAAAAAATAAAGAGCTGTCTACGGAACAGCTATGGAACACATGACCAGCTGTCTATTTGAATGACAAGGGCAAAATTCTTGCAAATACATAACCTTATGTGTAAATAACCTTAAATTAAAATATGAAAATCTATTCATTAAAAAAAACCATTTTTTTAAATTCCAGTGTGCGGTAATGGGCAGGCAAAATACAATTGTAAATCTGTCATTTAGAATATTGTGTGGTCCACAATATTAACAACATACTCCATGTTAAGAAGGGCGAGGTTTTAAGAAACATTTTAATATATATAAGATGTTTTAAAATACATTGACTAGCTGCAGTTCTTTTGTTACGAGGCTATAAAATAGTTTATATGTAATGCAATTTTTATAGTTACCTACTATTATTTTACTAGCCTATAGTACCTATAGGGATATATTATTTAATATAGACTTAATAAATTCATATTACCTGTTTTTGACCCTTCACATCAACACATTTTGCCTGTATTTGTATTAATTTGTAAAATGAAATACAGTTTATTTTTTGTATTAATACAATACTGACACTTATTACACTTAAAATGAAGTATTTGAATTATTAGGAAACTTAATCTAAAGTACAGAGTAAAATGCAGTGGTATTTGGCTCTAAACAAATGAGAGTGACAGATTATCTATGGTGTCTGATCCTAAATTGAAAACACCTAGATGAGGTATAGACTGAATGAGCACAAGCTGGCTGTAAAGTGCAGCTTTGTCTCTACTGTATTGAAAATTGAGTGCTGACGCACACACAACAAAATGTATTACTACATACATACAGGATTGTAGTATTGTACTGTTATTATTGTTTCTATTGTCGGTACCATTGCACTATCATTATTATTCCCAGCTAACAATTTTTGGTTCCCAGAACGTTCTGGGAACGTTAGTTTTTGGTTCCCAGAACGTTCTGGGAACGGATCATTTTGGTTGCCCTTTGGTTCCCCAGGAAAGTTTTCTTTACGGAAATAGAACGTTCCCGTTTGGTTGTGCATTATAGTTCTGGGAACGTTCCCCTAACGTTCCCGTAACCTTAAAATTATTGAAACCTTTAAGGGAACCTTGTACTAACCTTTAAATTATTGAAAACTTTAGACAAGAAAACCTCACTTTCTAGTTGTGCTAATGGAGAGTTCTGCTTACGTGCACTGCAAAAAATGTGGAGTAAGATTTACCTAAAAAAACTTTTTCCACGTACAAACTGCTAGTAAATTTAACAGACCATATATTCAAGTAAAAGTTACTCACAATTCTATCTGGATTTTACCAGAAATTCTTCAGTAAATGTTACTTTGCTACACACTGCTTCAAGTATATTTTAATAGCTGTATCTTAGTAGATTTTACTTAAACATTGCAGCACTAAAAGCATTAAAACATGGCTTATAAAATGCTATATTATATATTATTAAAATGCTATATATTATTAAAATGCTATATTATAAAATGCAAAATAATAGATTCAAAAATCTCAGCAGCTCGTTTTGCACTTTGCATGTGTGAAACTTGCCAGGCAATGCGCATGCGTGGAACATAAAGTAATATTTACTAGAAGTTTTTAGTTTTGCTTTGCTTCAATCCAAGAAATAAAAAACATAGTTAATTTTACTTGGTATTTAGAATAAAATTTACTAATGTATTTGATAACAAATAATTACAAAGAAACACCAAGTAACACACTAAATTATATGTGACATTCTTAAGTAGCAAGACTGTACTAGAATATTCTTGTATAAAGTACTTTAAAAATCTTCACTCTATTTACTAAGTCAAAAAAATAATTTTTTGCGGTGTAGAGCTAATTTCTCTCACTGGATCATAAGAAAACCTTCCGGGAACGTTACTGGAACGTTACTTTAAACACATAAGAAAGAAAACCTTAAGGCAACTTTTAGATAACGTTCTCTGTTAGTTTTCATAAAAACACGAGAGAACGTTAGGTTTCATAGTTCCCGGAACGTTCCGGGAACAGCGCTAATTTTTTTAACGAAAATAGAACGTTACCATAACGTTATGGGATGGTTCCCTAAAAATAACCATAGGGGAACCAAAATCTAACGTTACGGGAACGTTCTGTGTTAGCTGGGTTATTATTTTTTCTATTATAATAAATTTATTTTTATTAATTTCTGTTTTATTTCTTCAGTTATCAGTACTATTATTTAATCTTTTTTATTAACTCTGTATTAACATCGTATTTTGCGTCATCACACTGCGACGGCTTGTGATAGGACCCAGAAATCTCCTCGTGTAGAATATCAGTGACACTGAATATTTCACGAAGATAAATTTTGTAGTCTAAAATATCAGTAGTTCTATAACAACAACAATAATAATAGTAGTTGACGATGAGCTCCCAAATTACTTGTGTTGGGTGGGTGAGGAGGGGCGTTTCTAAGGAAGTTCCAGATAAAGTAAGTAACTAATTAATTTCTGATTTTGTGTCTTGCTTCGCGGTAAAGTTGCAAATTATATTCAGTGTTCGTGAGACATTTACACCTTTAAAACAATGATTATGCCTGACGATCTAGTGGAGCGCGCGATACACATGGCATTTATTCTGAGTTTTAGTACGTGTCTTAACGTCTTTAATAGCCTGTCAATTATCTTTTAATATGAAAGATTTTGGGTATGTGAAAAGTGGGTTAAATGTAATACACATTTGGGTGTCATAAAGCGTCAAATAAACCTCAAAATATTTTCCATATTACTTAAGATGTTCCTGAGCTTAAGAATAATAGGAGCTTAAGATTTAATAGGAAAGACTTTTTACTACATCAATTATCAAAACATATTTTACGTTTATGCATACTTAACATGTTTACATGCAGGTCTATGCATGTCCAATAAATGGCATACAGTGATACAGGCATACTGTGTTTATTAAATATTTTGTAACCATTGACTTAGTTAATTAGAGTAATCCTGGTAACTAGAATAAAATAAATGACAATCCTGTCTTTGACTTATAATAAATTTATAATGTGTCAGATTTGAATTTGTTTTGTAATTGTCACAATTTTGGTTATTGTCCGTTTGCACAAATACTTTGAAAGAAACGGAGTATTCATGATTTAAGTGTTCAAAGTTACCTCAATGATATTTTCTGAACAAAGCACATCAATGTTGTTGATTGTAGGAACTAAATGCTTTTCTACAAGTTTGTAAAATAAACAAGTGTAAAAAAAAAAAACTGTTGTGGCGACCAGCCAGTTTCCGTTATAATAGGTGGCGTTCCCCTTCGTGCATTATGGGTTGCCAGACTCCCAGGGTTAGAACGGTTTAATAGTTGGAATAGTGTAGCTTTTTCCAAAAGCCTAAGCGCATAGTGCATTTTGTGTTCATTTTTATGTTAGTTTATAAGTAACCTTTTTCGAGTTTTGCTTTGTGTTTGGTGTGGTGGACCAGTTCTGTGCATGTTTGCATAAAGCGGGAGTGGTCTCAAACATCTTGGAGAACTAACCACAGATCTTCTATGGATGTAGTCTTGCTCAAATCCTTCTGTCTCTGATGTGATCCCAGACAGACTCGATGATGTTGAGATCAGAGCTCTGTGTGGGCCCTCTTATCACTTTCAGGACTTCTTGTTCTTCTTTATGCTGAAGATAGTTCTTAATGACATTGGGTGTATGATTTGGGTCGTTGACCTACTGCAGAATAAATTTGAAGCCAATCAGACGCCTCTATGATGATATTGCATGATGGATAAGTATCTGTCTGTATTTCTCAACATTGAGGACACCATTAATCCTGACCAAATCCCCAATTCTATTTGCTGAAATGCAGCCCAAAGCTTGCAAGTAACCTCCAACATGCATCACTGTTTCCTGAAGACTTTCATCATTGTACCGCTCTCCAGCCCTTTGGCAAACAACCTACCTGTTGTTACAGTCAAATATTTTAAATTTTGACTAATGGGCGACTAGTGGGTAGCACTGTCGCCTCACAGCAAGAAGGTCCTGGGTTCGATCCCCAGGTGGAGCGGTCTGGGTCCTTTCTGTGTGGAATTTACATGTTCTCCCCATGTCTGTGTGGGTTTCCTCTGGGAGCTCTGGTTTCCTCCCACAGTCCAAAGACATGCAAGTAAGGTTTTGTCATGAATTTAACCAAAGTGTGTAAAACATGATGTTAAAATTGTAATAAATAAATACATTTTGACTCATCACCTCAGAGCACAGCAGTTCCTATGTTTTAGGCATAGTTGAGTCGCTTAGCCTTGTTTCAATGTCAAAGGTATGGCTTTTTGGCCACAATTCTTTCTTGAAGTTTTTTTTCAGTTTGAGCTGATGGCACTGCTAGACATCTTCCGATTTTGAAGGAAAGTAAGCATGATGTGTCTTTCATCTGCTGCACATGTTTCCTTTGCCGACCACTGCTTCTACGGTCCTCAGCATTGCCTGTTTCTTTGTGCTTCTTCAAAAGAGCTTGAACAGCATATATTTATACCTTGCTGATGCAGTACAACTTGTGTCTTGCTGCTGTGCTCAGTCTTGCCATGATGTATGACCTGTGACATGAAACTTTTCAACAACCTCATCTTTGTAGCAGAGTTTGACTGTTCCTCACCCAGTTTTAAGCCTCCTACACAACTGTTTCTGTTAATCCGTGTGTTTCAGTCTGCATATGAAAATGATCATTATCACCTGTTTGGTATAATTGGTTAACTATACACCTAACTATAATTCTATGATATCCCTGACTTGGTGCAACTGTACCTAGAAGAATTGATGCTGCTTTGCAGGGAAAGGTGTGGATGGTCACACCAAGTATTGATTTGATTAAATATAAGTTTAACTACATACATGTTTAACTAACAGTTGTTGGAGAACTTATCAGAATCAGAATACTTTATTGATCCCAGAGGGAAATTGCAGTTTTTTACAGTAGCACCCATTTACAGTGGGGTCAAAAAGTATTTAGTCAGCCACTGATTGTGCAGGTTCTCCTACTTAGAAAGATGAGAGAGGTCTGTAATTTTCATCATAGGTACACTTCAACTATGAGAGACAAAATGAGAAAAAAAAATCCAGGAAATCACATTGTAGGATTTTTAAAGAATTTATTTGTAAATTATGGTGGAAAATAAGTATTTGGTCAATAACAAACAAGCAAGATTTCTGGCTCTCACAGACCTGTAACTTATTCTTTAAGAAGCTCTTCTGTCCTCCACTCGTTACCTGTATTAATGGCACCTGTTTGACCTCGTTATCTGTATAAAAGACACCTGTCCACAGCCTCAAACAGTCAGACTCCAAACTCAACCATGGCCAAGACCAAAGAGCTGTCGAAGGACACCAGGAAGAAAATTGTAGACCTGCACCAGGCTGGGAAGAGTGAATCTACAATAGGCAAGCAGGTTGGTGTGAATAAATCAACTGTGGGAGCAATTGTAAGAAAATGGAAGACATACAAGACCATTGATAATCTCCCTTGGGGTCAAGATCTCATCCCGTGGGGTCAAAATGATCATGAGAACGGTGAGCAAAAATCCCAGAACTACACGGAGGGACCTGATGAATGACCTGCAGAGAGCTGGGACCAAAGTAACAAAGGCTACCATCAGTAACACACTACGCCGAGAGGGACTCAAATCCTGCAGTGCCAGGCGTGTCCCCCTGCTTAAGCCAGTACATGTCCAGGCCCGTCTGAAGTTTGCCAGAGAGCATATGGATGATCCAGGAGAGGATTGGGAGAATATCATGTGGTCAGATGAAACCAAAATGGAACTTTTTGGTTAAAAACTCAACTCGTCGTGTTTGGAGGAAGAAGAAGAACCCAAGAACACCATACCTACTGTGAAGCATGGGGGTGGAAACATCATGCTTTGGGGCTGTTTTTCTGCAAAGGGGACAGGACGACTGATCCGTGTTAAGGGAAGAATGAACGGGGCCATGTATCGTGAGATTTTAAGCCAAAACCTCCTTCCATCAGTGAGAGCATTGAAGATGGAACGTGGCTGGGTCTTCCAGCTTGACAATGATCCCAAACACACTGCTCGGGCAACGAAGGAGTGGCTCCGTAAAAAGCATTTCAAGGTCCTGGAGTGGCCTAGCCAGTCTCCAGACCTCAACCCCACAGAAAATGTGTGGAGTCCGTGTTGCCCAGCGACAGCCCCAAAACATCACTGCTCTAGAGGAGATCTGCATGGAGGAATGGGCCAAAATACCAGCTACAGTGTGTGCAAACCTGGTGAAGACTTACAGGACACGTTTAACCTCTGTCATTGCCAACAAAGGTTATGTTACAAAGTATTGAGTTGAACTTTTGTTATTGACCAAATACTTATTTTCCACCATAATTTACAAATAAATTCTTTAAAAATCCTACAATGTGATTTCCTGGATTTTTTTTCCTCATTTTGTCTCTCATAGTTGAAGTGTACCTATGATGAAAATTACAGACCTCTCTCATCTTTCTAAGTAGGAGAACTTGCACAATCAGTGGCTGACTAAATACTTTTTGACCCCACTGTATGTAAAAATAATAAACACTCTACTAGCTTAAAACAAAGAAAAAAGAAGAAGAAAAAGTTAAAAGTTATATACACACAATTAAATAATTACGTTATTATTATTGCACATATGAAAACTGAATATTGTACATATGAAAAACTGAATATTGCACATATGAAAACTGAATGTTGCACATATGAAAAACTGAATATTGTACATATGAAAACTGAATATTGCACATGTTAATACTGAATATTGCACAGATAAACCATAGTGTCACACATTAAGGGAGGAATTATAGAGTTTGATGGCCACAGGTAGAAATGACTTCCTGTGGCACTCTGTGGTGCATTTTGGTATGATGAGTCTTGCACTGAATGTGCTCCTTTGTCTCATCACCGTGTCATAAAGTGGGTGGGAGCCATTGTTCATAATAGCCTGGAGCTTAGACAGCGTCCTCCTCTCCGATACTGCTGTCAGAGAGTACAGCTCCACACCAACAACATCACCGGCCTTGCGGATCAATTTGTTAAGTCTGTTGGCATCTGCCACCCTCAGCCTGCTTCCCCAGCATGCAACAGCATAGAGGATAGCACTCGCTACCACAGACTCATAGAAGATCTTGAGCATAGTCCGGCAGATGTTGAAGGACCTCAGGCGCCTCAAAAAATAGAGCCGACTTTGGCCCTTCCTGTAGAGGGCATCAGTGTTCTTAGTCCAGTCCAGTTTATTGTCAGTGTGCACTCCCAAATATTTGTAGTCCTCCACAATGTCCACACTGACTGATGGACACAGGGGGCACCGGTGCCTTGTCCCTCCTCAGGTCCACCACCAGTTCCTTTGTCTTTGTCACATTGAGCTGCAGGTGGTTCAGCTCGCACCATGTGACAAAGTCCTTCACCGTTGCCCTGTACTCATCCTCATCATCCCTTCTGATACATCCAACTATTGCAGAGTCATCAGAAAACTTCTGTAGATGACAGTTCTCTGTGCAGTAGCTGAAATCTGATCCTTATCTTTACTGTTCAGGTCAGTAAGAGGTATGGGCTAACAAGATATTTTTGCTCATTTTTTCGAATCAGGAGTATTTAAAAATAGCAAAAACACAGTATTTAATGGGGAGGAAAAACTTTGAGTGCTTAGACCTCTACTAACATCCAGGTGTGTATTACTCTTATAATTATTAATTAGTTTGGAACTCGTATGAGAATGCATTTACTAATTGCATACTTTTATAATGGTCATTTATTATTACAGTCATTTATTACCGGGCTGCACAGAAAGAATACATAATTTTGGCTGGACATAAGGAACGCAATTCGGGTGTTATTTTCTCCTGTCACCCGTAGGTGGGAGAGTCTCATTGCAGTGAAAAAAGCTCAGGGTTCCAATTGATTTTCTATCATTGGTAGCAGTATTGTTTTGCACTTTGTGCAAATTTTAAATCCTCTTGCCCCCGCCGGTCCGTGAAATTATATCTTTTATGAAACCAGTCCGTGGTGCAAAAAAGGTAAAAAAGTAACCTGTTCTGTCATGAATGTAACCAAAGTGTGTAAAATGTGATGTTAAAATTCTAATAAATAAATAAAAATAAATGCATAATAAATATTTCTTGTGCATTGGCATTTGTCTTAAAAATTAGTTAATGTTTCTCTGTTTTAGTGGGGGTTTTTTTTTTTTGTTAATAATTTTATTCCTCAGGTAGAACTTAGCAAGGAGGAGCTGCAGCGGATCATATCTGAGGCAAATTACGAATTAAGGTAAAACTTTTGTGTAAAACCATCAGTTTAGTTTACCAGATCCAAAATGTTTAAACACCATTTTTAGAAAAGTTTAATGTCTGGTTTTGGATCGGGGACCCCAGTTTGCTAGTCACTTCTGAAAGACCTTCTGTCGGCTTTTGGGGGTCTCAGTTAGCATTCTTTAGAATGCTATAAACAGTAGATGCTGAAAAGCTTAAGTTTTTTTTGCAGTCTTGCAGTAAAAAAATATTTTTTTGAACTCACCAGCAACATTGTTCTCTAAAGTTTGGCACAAAGGGGTGAACCACGATTCCTCATTGCTTGTAAAGACTGGATTATTTTATACCTAATCATGTTTCTCTCAACTGTTACCAACTTACCTGCTTATTGTGTAACTTTGTAACTTGAATATAAACTTGTTACTCTTATTTTGCCGCTGTCCCAACTTTTTTGTATTGCAGGCATCATGTTTTAAATGTGTTTCTGTTTGCAAAATTCAATGAAGTTGATTAGTGAAAATATTGGAAATCTGCTATTCTACTTTTATCAGTTATATAAAGATAATTCTTTGCATTTTACAGAAGGTTCAAACTTTTTGAAAATGGGGTTTGTACATGGAATTTATATTAGTTTCTGTGTCACATATGCAACAAAAATATTGTAGATATTGGGGTGGAACATACATGTGTTTGCATGGCTGCTGTGGGGATGCAGACCACTGTTTCATGTCATTTCTAATGTATGCAGTGAAACCAGCCCAATTTATACTGGCTCAGAGAAGTCAACAGCTATTAAAATAATTACCAAGAAATTAGGAGATCATATTGTAATGTGAAATAACAAGAACTGTTTATAATTAAACTGAATTTAAATATCCCAACACTGCTGCACCTCATTTCATAAACTCATTTCAGAACATGGGTATCCCTTTTTGACTAATGGGTAACAGGTTTGTGAAACATTGTACAGAGCAGCAGAAGTGCTACAGGTAGTTATTGTATGGCCATGAAGTTTATTTGTATCGTTTATGGTAGTTAAAAAAATAATAAATAAATGTACATAGAAATGTACATAAGTCTTCCCAATAAAGTGCTAGGTGAGTGCACATTTATTGTGAAATTTATGCCTGCATTACAAAAAGCTGTGACGAGGATAATGGACATTTTTTATGGAACTTTGTTAAGTGTTAAAAACATCTTGTGGGATATTCCACTAGCAGACAAAACTTGCCACTAGTCTGCTGGGTGGGAATATACAGAACTAAAAAGGGGGATTGAGTCTTTGATGCTGTGTAGGGATGCTGGTTAGTAACCAAAGGCACCTGTACAGAAGTGGTGGACTGCAGAGATAAGTGTGGCAGACTATGCTATCGACTTCCGCATGCTGGCTGCAGAAAGTGGTTGGCTTTAATTGCGGCCTTCCAGGTAGGGTTGTTGGAAAAGCTAAAGGACGAAATGGCCACCAGAGACCCACCATCATTTCTTGACCTCATGTATGAGCAGTCCATCTGTCTGGAAAACTGCTACGGGAACGGCACCATAACTGATGAGTCAAGTCCCCTTGGCATTTCAGAACTAAAGGGTTTTTTTTCCCAATCCTCTGTGCTAGCCTTGCCACCATGTGCTAGCGCTGCCGAAGCTGCAGGGAAACCCATGCAGTTGGGAATTACCTATATGCAAAGACCTGGCCCAGTTCCAACCAGGGACTGGGGTTATGCGAGATCATGTTCCACAACAAATTATATGAACACATAGTACATGTTAGGCACATGTTAAGTGGCCATAACACACTTTGGCACACTGTCTTACGCCTTCTTCTGGAAAACCACCTCTTTGTAAAACTGGTAAAATCCCAGTTTCATATGAACAGCGTATCCTTCCTGGGTTTTGTGGTCTCCAGAGGAAGTCTGCAAGTGGATTTTGCCAAAACCAAGGCCATTTCTGACTGGCCGCGTCCAACCTTGGTCCAGCGCTTCCTAGGCTTTGCAAATTTTTTCTGCCACTTTATATGCTATTTCAGCTTCAACGTGGCACCCCTAACCGACTTAACCTGAAAGAATGCAGGTCGGTTCCAGTGTACATCCAATTCCCAGGAAGCTTTTGACACCATTAAGATGCACCTCGTGTCGGCTGCAGTGCTCAGTCTTCCAGACACCGAGGTCCCGTTCATTGTTTAGGTTGACGTCTCTGATGTAGGGAACGGAGCAGTTGTTTCCCAAAGTGCAGACCCCGACAGCCTCCAACATCCCTACAGCTATTTCTCACACTGACTGACCCTGGCTTTTTTGGTCTGTTGGTCCTGGATTCTGTAAAGTTGCTTTGAGACAATGTCCATTGTAAAAAGCGCTATATAAATACACTTGACTTGGCTGAGAGAAATTATAATGTTGGCAAAAAAGAACTGCTGGCAGTCAGAGGAGACATTGGCTGAAGGGAGCAAAACGTTAGTTCCTGGTCTGGATGATCATAAGAACTTGGCGTACATTCAAGACGCCAAATGTCTCAACTCATACCAGGCCAGATGGGCATTGTTCTTTGGCCGATTCGACTTTGTCTTATCCTACTGGCAAGGGTCAAAGAAAACTAAGCCTGACTCCCTCTCTAGTCAGTGGGAAACATCAACTTACTCTTTCCCCAGCGAGCCGATAATACCGGGATCTCAAATAGTGGCCCCGTTACGATAAGGTCTCTAGAGAAGGCAATTCGAGAGGCTCAGCAACGAGAGCCAGACCTGGGTGGTGGCCCTCCAGGTAACATGCGTAACCTCTGTCTCGTTCAGCCGACCTCATGCACCCCCTACCTATCCTGTCCCATCCCTGGTCACATCTGTCCCTAGATTTTTTATCACAGATCTGCTGTCTCAAAGGGCAATACTGTGATCTTGGTAATTGTGGACAGATTTTCAAAGGCCAGCAATTTTATCGCCCTATCCAAAGGGACTGCCCTAGCAGTTTATGGCCTGCCTAGCGATCTGGGTTTGGATCAGGGACGCCAGTTTGCTTGTCACCTCTGAAAGTCCTTCTGTCGGCTTTTGGGGGTTTTACTTAGCCCTTCCTCTGGCTTCCACCCCCAGTCGAATGGCCAGACTGGGAGGGTAAACCTGGACTTAGAGAGGACTCTGCGATGCCTGGCTAGGTTGTATCTCCCATGAGATCTCTAGAAGGTGCTGACTCAGGGTCAATCAAGCGCCAATGCAGGCTTAAGTGCATCACCCTTGTATCCCTGGTGTGCATCCGCTAAAGTTCTGCACATTTGTACAGCTCCCTGGGCTCCAAGGTGGGTGGGGAGCAAGGGTGATGAATCTTCAAACAAACACAAGTACCAAATCTGATCCCAAATGACGCAAGATAGACCTACATCTGTAGTGCCTCTTCTATAAAAAAAATGCCAGTCATCTTTTTTCATCTTAAAAAGACATATGACGTGGCATGAAGGTACAGCATAATGAGAGACTGTCTACATCAATCTCCCAAGATTCATAGACGCCTTCTTAACAAACTATTGTTTCAAGATCAAAATAAATAAAACCTACTGCAACAGCCACTACCAAGAAATAGGTGTCACACAGGGATGCATTTTATTAGTTGCCCTTTTTAATTAAAAGTAAACAGTGTGACCAAAGAAAAAACTCCAGGCACCTATTCAGTTTATTTGTTGTCCATGTATGCATTTGACTCATGGCACACAGTGAATTAAACAGAATTAAACGATGGTCCACCCTTAATGGCTTTAAACTTACAAAGGTTAACAATTTGGTATACACTTCTGCCAGTAAAGGGGCCTCCATCCTGACCCAGAACTTTAACCAGTCTATTCAAATCATATACTCTGAACCCCATATCTACAAAGATTAAACATAATAATAAACTGGCTAGCACAAGATGGGGTGCAGAGTTTCCCCCCTTCATCCATTAGTATAGAACCACAACCACAACAAAACTGGACTATGACGGCATCGTTTATAGTGTAGCCAGAAAATTATACCGGGCCAAACATAATACACCATCAAGGCATAAGGTTGGCTCTAAATATGAACACTGTTATGTTCATATTTATGACAAACAGAATGGGATAATCAGACCAGAAACAAACTATACACAATATAAGAAGTTCTATTCAAATGCCACATTGGCCACACAAGGCTAACACACCTGCACTTAATGAAAGGCGAAATTTTTCCTCAATTCTAGACATGCCACACATCTCTGTCCATCTTTTAATTAAATGCCCCAGATGCAAACACACCTGAAAAATACTTAAAATATCGAAATCCATAAAAGAAACATTTAAACAAAAAAATGCACAGAATGTTCTCAGGTAAGAACAGCTCTAAAAAGTAAAAAATAAAAAAATGCCATGGATAAGTGTAAACAAAGATGTGCACAATTTGATTTTACCACCAAAATGTTTTGTGGTTGATTTATTTATATTATATATATTTTTTAGCTTGAGCTATGACACTAATTGCATTTGTGTTCTTCTAGTGATGATGATGATGAGAGCATGGTAACTGACCAGGAAAAAGACTCATTTTCAGCCGCCGAAATAAATACAAAAGAAAAACAGTCAGGAGATGATCTTTCTGAGTATAACCTGGATACATATGATGATCATGACATTGGTAAGATAAATTGTGTTTTTAGTATTTTACTGTTATTGGGTAAAACTCTACAAGGATTACACCACCAGTCAGAAGTTTTAGAACCCATTTTTCCAATTTTATTGTTTACACAGATAAATGTTCTAATGAACTAAAATGTAATAATAGAATAAATAAACAGATGAAGAAATCATAGAATTTTTAACAAAATTGAATTAAAATGTTTGACTTTAAACATGTAAACCTTTTGCAGAAATAACAGCTGAACACAATACAAGGCAATTATTGTTCAGAAAGATCTTCCCAACACTTTCCCACAAGTTGCTTTTACCTTTCTGTCCAGTTCATTTCAAACTAGCTTGATGGAATATAAGATAAGATAGCCTTTTATTATCCCACGGGGGGAAATTTGCAGTGTTACAGCAGCTTTCAAGAATATAAAAAAAAAAAAAAATAGTGTTTACACATATGTACACATATATTAAAAAGTCGAAAGTAAGAATATGTAAAAATGTACAAAAATATAAACAGTATTTTTAAAGAAAGTTAACCAAATATTGCACGGTTATTAAAAAGTATTGCACAAAGTACAGCAGGTACAGCAGGTATTGCACATATTTTTAAAGTTATTGCACTTCAGAGAAAATTAAGAACCATGTGAGTTATTGTGATGGAGGTATAGCCTGACAGCAGAAGGTAGAAAGGAGCTACGGTATCTCTCCTTTGAGCAATGCGGGTGAAGAAGCCTGTTGCTAAAGCAGCTGCCCAGTGCTGCCACAGTCTCATGCAGTGGGTGATCTGTGTTTTCCATTAAGGATGACAGCTTGGCCATCATCCTTCTCACCCACTGCCTCCACTGAGTCCAGGGTGCAGCCCAGGACAGAACTCGCCTTTCTGATCAGTTTGTCCAGCTTCTTCCTGTCTGCTGTTGTCATGCTGATGCCACCACCGAATCATAAAAGGAGTTGAGAAGGGCCCCCTGTATTCCAAAAGACCGGAGCCTCCTCAACAAATAGAGTCTGCTTTGGCCCTTCTTGTACAAGGCCTGTGTATTATCCGACCAGTCCATTTTATTGTTATTGTGAACACCCAGGTACCTATAGGAGTTAACAATCTCAATATTCCGTCCCTGGATGCTCACCGGTTTCAGTGGATGGGATTTAGTCCTTTGAAAGTCCACCACCAGCTCTTTTGTCTTGCTGGTGTTGATCTCGACGTAATTCTGTCCACACCAGTCTTGGTGAGTTCCCTATACTCACTGTTGTCTCCATCTAGGATGTAGCCAACAACAGCCAAGTCATCGGAGAACTTCTGAAGGTGACAGGTTGCTGTATTGTAGGTGAAGTACGCGGTGTAGAGGATGAAGAGGAATGGGGCCAGGACTGTCCCTTGTGGAGCCCCAGTGCTGCAGAGGATTGTGTCTGAAACGCAGTCCTTAAGCCACACAGACTGTGGTCTATTTGTTAAATAGTCCATTGTCCATGTGATGAGTTGATGATCCACCCCTGCACTCTTCATTTTGTTCCTCAGTAAATTGATATAAGTAGGGCCCTAACAAATTCACAGGAAAATGGGCTTAATTTCATGAACCTAATTTTTCAATAATCACAGATTACATGGATTTTTTTTTTTTTTAAAGTGCCACATTTTACGGCAGTCATTTAATAACAGTCATAAACTGAATGATAGTATCAATAGAAGCTACAATACACAGCACAGCCTATCTTAATAGCTCCCTCTCAAAGACCAAAATACTTGTTCGTGTTTTCACACTCCATCCTTTGCGTCTGTGATGCGATTTTCATTGCCGTGAATTAGGTAGGGCATTAAATATAAGTCTGAAAATGTTGCTGATTATTTCATGGTTTGAAGAAAACCACATCTATTATGGTAGTTCTGACATAGCATGCAGGTATTCAAGTTGTCTTGTTATAGGATAAGCAAGTTCAAGAGGCTTTATTATCATTTTAGCTATACACAATTACACAGTAAAATGAACTTATATTTGTATTGTTCCATAGGGCATTACAGAACAACACAGGGCTACATGTACAAACACAAATGCAAACAAAACAATAGATACACCAACAGTACAATAGACACAAGAGCAAATAATACAGTACATACACAACCAGGACAAAGAACAATTAAACCAGTAGAGTACAAACACAGTAAGCCTTAAGTTTTTAGTAAACTTAAATCTTACTTCAAGAAGCTATGAAATTGTTTTTGAGTGTTATTTGATATATAGATAGTGGTGGCTTGGAATTGGGTATCAAGGTGGTTTGGTTGTGGGGAGTTTTGTTCCTTACAAGGATAGCCGTTCCTTTAGCCATTCTGCCTACGTTACGTCCATAGTCATGGTAAGCTGGTAAGCATGGTAAGTTCTTAAGTGTTATTTGGTTTTCTAATTTGGCCTTCTTATTTTTACAGTCAGGACCAAGTCTTATTTACTTTAAAAGCTATGCTTGAATTTGTTGTCCCCTGTCAGAGTTTACCCCACTTTCTTAGGCCCTTATCGTGGTGTATGAAATGTGTTCACTGACATCTGGACTTTCTTTGCAGTTTTTCTATAGGGAACACCTACATATTTAAGGATTATAATGGTCTGCCTTTCTTCTTTTGTCACTTGCCATTTGCTTGCTGATTTTGGTAACCTATTTTTTATTAAACTGGAATAATGGTGATCTAAAACTTCTGACTTGGCATGTTCTTAATTACTTGAGAGACTGAAGGATAAGCCAAGAAAATAATATTTTATAATAATATTTTATCCAATAACTTTAATAGCTTGGTGTAAGCATTTTAAATTGTACTAAAGGTGATTGCCGTATTGAATTGAAATATGCTTAGCAGTCCTTTTTGTGTTTTAGAGACGGCTAACCTTGGGGACAGTTTGGCAGGCCTGGCTGTGTTTGGCAGTAATGATGAAGATCCACATATTACAATTAAAGACACTGTAAGACAACCACACCACTGTTCAGTGCTTTGAACTAGAGCCTGACTCATATAAAATATCATTAATACCCATTTAAAACAGTCAATAATTATTCATCTGATCTAAAGATTGCTTTAAAGATTGATCTTAAAAATCTAATAACTTAAAAATTTATAATATAAACAGGCATGTGCAGTGGGGTGCACAGAGCCCTGACATAAACCCTTTTGAACTGTAACATTTACCCTTAGTCACTGTCAGTAAGAAGCTTGGCATGTGTTGCGACCTGACATTAGTGTCTGACATTACAAATTGTTTTTGAATGAATGGAAATCTGAGACATCTTTGACTTGATGTTTACATGTGAACTATGGTAAATTTATCATTTTATTTATCAATTTATTTATGGTAAATTGTGTGTAAACTTTAAATTCAAAGACTTGGATTTGGACATCGCACTACAGTTTCAACTTCCATCATTTTTGACTTTCTGGCAGTTTTTGTTAACCATAGTTTTGACTAAACTTATTTTATGCAACTTTACGTTGTTTAACAAAAATTACAAACCCATAAAATTGTTCACCTAAAACGATCACAAAAATAAATGTTAAAATATTTAAAATTATGTAATGTCTAAAATCATTTAAAAGCTTAAAGGTGTCTATAATAAAATTCTAATTCAACTATAGTAGTTTCTTAGAGGACAGAGTACCACTTTTCTTTTGTTGGATTGTTCTTCATTGACATGCAAAAATGTTCTTATTTTATCCATTTACCCATATTTATAGCAGATGGGCATTAATCTAAATATATAGTAGCATTCCATTATGTAAATGAGTTATAGTTTATGGTCTAAATAATACATTTTAATACATTTTAACACATTTTAATTGCACAAGCACTACATATTAGACTTGCCAGTAGCTCCACATTTACACATTGCACTTACCTGGGTAAATACTAAATATCACAATGTAAGCCCAGTATTTCTGAACACAGATTAATTACTCATAAAATAAATAATGTAACTGTTTGCCAGTATGTTTGAGAATAATTTTTCAGTTGCCTGTTCTTCTGTTGTTAAATGTTGTTGTTCTTTTGTTGTTTGGTAAATGTATTAACCATACAGTTTGCTACCATTGGCTGTAGCATATTGTTATATTATATTATTATTATGTAGAGCACAATTGTACTCAATAGGGAGTTAAAGGAATTAAACAGATATTTTGGCAAGTAGATTTGCTACTTGGCCCATGAACTTATCTGGCATCTTATTGCAAAACCATAGCCGTTTGTATGAAGTTAGCTCCACGTTTTGGCTAACGCTTTCTACAAAAGCTATAACTTTATATCAGGGTGTATTCTGCCTAAAACTGGTTAGTAAAGGTAAATAAAATGATAAGGTAAATAATAGGTAAATAAAAGAATAAATTATTTGATGATTATTATTTTTAAAAAATACTATTTTTATCTATCCACAACCCCAAATCAGGAAAAGTTGGGACAGCATGGACAATGCAAATAATAAAAAAATAGAGTTTCTTACATTTACTTTGACTTTAATTTTATTGCAGACAGTATGAACCTAAGACATTTTATGTTTTGTCTGGTCAACTTTATTTTATTTATTAATAAACATCCATTCCTGCATTTCAGGCCTGCAACACATTCCAAAAAAGTTGGGACAGTAAAGCATTTACCACTTTGTAATGTTGTCATTCCTTTTCACCACACTTATAAGACGTAATACTGATTCATCTGACCACAATATACATTTCCACTGTGTGATGGTCCATCCTAGATGCCTCAGAGCCCAGAAGAAGTCGACGCCGCTTCTGGATATGGTTACCATAAGGCATTTGTGCATGTAACTCTGTATTGTAGTGCTTGACAAGGGTTTGCCAAAGTAATCCCTTGCCCATGTGGTTATATCAGCTATTGTTGAGTGGTGGTTTTTGATGCAGTGCCATCCGAGGGATCAAAGATCACAGCCGTTCAGCTTAAGCTTGCGCCCTTGGCCTTTGTCCGATCACTCTGGCACACTGAAATTCCTCCCGATTCCTTGAATTGTTTAATGATATTATGGACTGTAGAGGGAGAAATATGCAAATCCTTTCCAATCTTTCTTTGAGGTACATTGTTTTTAATACATTTCAAACATTTTCTGACACATTTGTTTATGAACTGGAGATCCTTTGGCCATCTTTGCTCATCAAAGACTCTGCCTTTCTTGGATGCTGCTTTTGTACCAAACCATGATTACAATCACCTGTTGACATCACCTGTTTGGAATCACCTTATTAGTAGCCCTAAATTGCCCCTGTCCCAACTTTTTTTTGGAATGTGTTGCAGGCCTGAAATGCAGGAATGGAGGTATATTAACAAATGAAATGAAGTTGAGCAGACAAAACATGAAATACTTTGCAATCAAATAAAAGTCAAAGTAAATGTAAGGAACACTGAATATTTATTTTATTTGCATTTTCCACCACTGTCCCAACTTTTTCTGATTTGAAGTTGTGTTGTACTTCTAAATGCTATCACTCACGTACCTATGACAGTAGCTCTCAGTCTGAAGATGTCATCAGGTGTGGTCCTTAGATGTTTCGACCCTGACCCACAACATCTTTCAGTTGCCGGGTTGGGAGTGATAGTCAAGTCAAACTTATTTGTATAGCGCTTTTTACAGTGGACATTGTCTTAAAGCAACTTTACAGAATCCAGGACCAACAGACCAAAAAACCCTTTTGCAGTTAGTTCAGTTTAAGGGAATTTAGTTGAATTACCTTGTTGGATAAGTCACTATTATTACCCATGCTGCCCAGAGTGAATTGATGCTTAATATTGCCAAGTGACACACTCTGACTTTGAAGTCAGAATTTAAAAAAAATCATTGCTGGCTCAGTCAATTGGTGTATTAGATTCAGTTTCATTGACATTTTTGCTTTTATTTACATCTTAGGACCAATATGAAAGAGAAGATTTTCAAATCAAGCCTACTGATAATCTTATTCTTGCTGGTAGGGCTGAGAAGGATTGCTGCAACCTGGAGATTTATGGTCAGTAAATTGATGGGTTCATTTCCATATAGTTACTGTAAATAAAATTGGTCTGCTTCTAATAAGTGATTTCGTCCCCAGCCTGGCTGTAAAATAATTTAAACTTTTAGCAATTACTTTATAAATATGTGTGTGCACAGTATACAACTCTGAGGAGGACTCTCTGTATGTTCACCATGACCTACTCCTGCCTGCCTATCCACTAAGCATAGAGTGGCTAAACTTTGATCCTAACCCTGAGGAAGGAGCAGGTAAAGTATACTAACTAAAGATTTACAAACTTTGATTTTAAGACATAGGGAACAGCTTGTGAAGTCCTATCAATCAAGCTGTAAATTTGGGCATCTGTATTCTACAGTGTATCACAAAAGTGAGTACACCCCTCACATTTCTGCAGATATTTAAGTATATCTTTTCATGGGACAACACTGACAAAATGACACTTTGACACAATGAAAAGTAGTCTGTGTGCAGCTTATATAACAGTGTAAATGTATTCTTCCCTCAAAATAACTCAATATACAGCCATTAATGTCTAAACCACCGGCAACAAAAGTGAGTACACCCCTAAGAGACTACACCCCTAAATGTCCAAATTGAGCACTGCTTGTCATTTTCCCTCCAAATGTCATGTGATTTGTTAGTGTTACTAGGTCTCAGGTGTGCATAGGGAGCAGGTGTGTTCAATTTAGTAGTACAGCTCTCACACTCTCTCATACTGGTCACTGAAAGTTCCAACATGGCACCTCATGGCAAAGAACTCTCTGAGGATCTTAAAAGACGAATTGTTGCGCTACATGAAGATGGCCAAGGCTACAAGAAGGTTGCCAACACCCTGAAACTGAGCTGCAGCACAGTGGCCAAGATCATCCAGCGTTTTAAAAGAGCAGGGTCCACTCAGAACAGACCTCGCGTTGGTCGTCCAAAGAAGCTGAGTGCACGTGCTCAGCGTCACATCCAACTGCTGTCTTTGAAAGATAGGTGCAGGAGTGCTGTCAGCATTGCTGCAGAGATTGAAAAGGTGGGGGGTAAGCCTGTCAGTGCTCAGACCATACGCCGCACACTACATCAAATTGGTCTGCATTGCTGTCACCCCAGAAGGAAGCCTCTTCTGAAGTCTCTACACAAGAAAGCCCGCAAACAGTTTGCTGAAGTCATGTCAACAAAGGACATGGATTACTGGAACCATGTCCTATGGTCTGATGAGACCAAGATTAATTTGTTTGGTTCAGATGGTCTCAAGCATGTGTGGCGGCAATCAGGTGAGGAGTACAAAGATAAGTGTGTCATGCCTACAGTCAAGCATGGTGGTGGGAATGCCATGGTCTGGGGCTGCATGAGTGCAGCAGGTGTTGGGGAGTTACATTTCATTGAGGGACACATGAACTCCAATATGTACTGTGAAATACTGAAGCAGAGCATGATCCCCTCCCTCCGGAAACTGGGTCGCAGGGCAGTGTTCCAGCATGATAATGACCCCAAACACACCTCTAAGACGACCACCACTGCTTTATTGAAGAGGCTGAGGGTAAAGGTGATGGACTGGCCAAGCATGTCTCCAGACCTAAACCCAATAGAACATCTTTGGGGCATCCTCAAGCGGAAGGTGGAGGAGCGCAAAGTCTCGAATATCCGCCAGCTCCGTGATGTCGTCATGGAGGAGTGGAAAAGCATTCCAGTGGCAACCTGTGAAGCTCTGGTAAACTCCATGCCCAGGAGAGTTAAGGCAGTTCTGGGAAATAATGGTGGCCACACAAAATATTGACACTTCAGGAACTTTCACTAAGGGGTGTACTCACTTTTGTTGCCGGTGGTTTAGACATTAATGGCTGTATATTGAGTTATTTTGAGGGAAGAATACATTTACACTGTTATATAAGCTGCACACAGACTACTTTTCATTGTGTCGAAGTGTCATTTTGTCAGTGTTGTCCCATGAAAAGATATACTTAAATATCTGCAGAAATGTGAGGGGTGTACTCACTTTTGTGATACACTGTATATTTCTCTGCATGTACAGTGGAACCTGGAAAATAATTTAGTGCTAAACATGCACATGTTACATGCACATAATCAGTAAAATGAACAACGTAAATAAATATGTATTGTAAAACCTAAAATTAAATATTAAAATTGGAGTACTATACTGCTGGGGAGAAATTTCATTTACCTTGTTTGGTGGAGGAGATTCTTTTTTTTGCCATCATTGCAGAGTGGGGATAACTAAGCACTAGAACTTTAAAAATTAAGCATAAAACAGTGGGAACAAAGCAAGCCTCCCGACAAAATAAAGCCTATCACTCATGAAAACAGAGAGACGTGCACCGGCTAGCGGACAATTACTGAACTACTGGTCTTTTAAACAATCGGACCAGACATTTGGTTTTACAGATTTTGTCCGTTAAACCAGACAAAACAAAAGACAAAACATGAAATATCTCAGGTTCATCCTGTCTGCAATGAAATTAGTCAAAGTAAATGTAAGAAACTCTGTTTTTTTCTGATTTGGGGTTGTATAAAAATTCCTTTTTATGTGTAAACAGCTGACTTCAGATCCTGGGTACACTAATATTAAGATGAGAAAACAAGATCATGATTGTTTTACAGTACTTTTAATAAAAAAAATTTATTTTATTTTGTTCCAAAATACTGCTTTGATTTAATATTTTTGATTTAATAATTTAATAAGCATTTTAAAAGAACACTGTATGGTTTAGATTGGATTTTGCTTATGTTCCTACTTGAAGGGAATTATGCAGCTGTAGGAAACATGACTCCTGTTATTGATGTGTGGGATTTGGATGTGGTGGATTGCCTAGAACCTGTCTTTTCACTGGGCAGCAAAAAGTCCAAAAAGAAGAAAAGCAAGAAGGTATTGTATTGTAATGTATAGGTGTTACAGTGGGGTCAAAAAGTATTTAGTCAGCCACTGATTGTGCAGGTTCTCCTACTTAGAAAGATGAAAGAGGTCTGTAATTTTCATCATAGGTACACTTCAACTATGAGAGACAAAATGAGAAAAAAAAAATCCAGGAAATCACATTGTAGGATTTTTAAAGAATTTATTTGTAAATTATGGTGGAAAATAAGTATTTGGTCAGTAACAAAAGTTCAACTCAATACTTTGTAACATAACCTTTGTTGGCAATGACAGAGGTCAAACGTTTCCTGTAAGTCTTCACCAGGTTTGCACACACTGTAGCTGGTATTTTGATCCATTCCTCCATGCAGATCTCCTCTAGAGCAGTGATGTTTTGGGGCTGTCGCTGGGCAACACGGACTCCACACATTTTCTATGGGGTTGAGGTCTGGAGACTGGCTAGGCCACTCCAGGACCTTGAAATGCTTTTCACAGAGCCACTCCTTCGTTGCCCGAGCGGTGTGTTTGGGATCATTGTCATGCTGGAAGACCCAGCCACGTTCCATCTTCAATGCTCTCACTGATGGAAGGAGGTTTTGGCTTAAAATCTCACGATACATGGCCCCGTTCATTCTTCCCTTAACACGGATCAGTCGTCCTGTCCCCTTTGCAGAAAAACAGCCCCAAAGCATGATGTTTCCACCCCCATGCTTCACAGTAGGTATGGTGTTCTTGGGTTCTTCTTCTTCCTCCAAACACGACGAGTTGAGTTTTTACCAAAAAGTTCCATTTTGGTTTCATCTGACCACATGATATTCTCCCAATCCTCTCCTGGATCATCCATATGCTCTCTGGCAAACTTCAGACAGGCCTGGACATGTACTGGCTTAAGCAGGGGGACACGCCTGGCACTGCAGGATTTGAGTCCCTCTCGGCGTAGTGTGTTACTGATGGTAGCCTTTGTTACTTTGGTCCCAGCTCTCTGCAGGTCATTCATCAGGTCCCTCCGTGTAGTTCTGGGATTTTTGCTCACCGTTCTCATGATCATTTTGACCCCACGGGATGAGATCTTGACCCCAAGGGAGATTATCAATGGTCTTGTATGTCTTCCGTTTTCTTACAATTGCTCCCACAGTTGATTTATTCACACCAACCTGCTTGCCTATTGTAGATTCACTCTTCCCAGCCTGGTGCAGGTCTACAATTTTCTTCCTGGTGTCCTTCGACAGCTCTTTGGTCTTGGCCAGGGTTGAGTTTGGAGTCTGACTGTTTGAGGCTGTGGACAGGTGTCTTTTATACAGATAACGATGTCAAACAGGTGCCATTAATACAGGTAACGAGTGGAGGACAGAAGAGCTTCTTAAAGAATAAGTTACAGGTCTGTGAGAGCCAGAAATCTTGCTTGTTTGTTATTGACCAAATACTTATTTTCCACCATAATTTACAAATAAATTCTTTAAAAATCCTACAATCACTTAATCACTTCCTGGATTTTTTTTTCTTCTCATTTTGTCTCTCATAGTTGAAGTGTACCTATGATGAAAATTACAGACCTCATCTTTCTAAGTAGGAGAACCTGCACAATCAGTGGCTGACTAAATACTTTTTCACCCCACTGTATATAACTTTTTACTGTTTTTGTGTTTTTACAGTAGGAATAGAGTTTTAAAAAACAAGTGTTGCTACATTAGTTTTTTTTGTAAGAAAACTAAATAAAATGTTTCTGTTAATTTGTAAACAAAAATAGTTTTTTACTGGTATATTTACTTTGGTGCCATCTTCCTATGGTTGCTGTAAGTTACGTCACAGTGTTTCCTTAAGTGTTTCCTGATATTGGGGAATGTTCTGGGATCTGTTTTTATTCCATTTGTTTCAGTACTCATGCAAACCAAACTAAGGATGACAGATAACATATAAAATAATGTATGTTAAAAAAATTATTCATACAAGTCTTAATAAAGGTACTTGGTTTATAAAATATTTTAACTGCTACCTCCTAATTGACTTAATAGTAAATGTACAGCTTTACCGATTGTAGCCCAGGACTTTGTTATTTAATGCAAAACTTTACTTGTATAAGACAACTTGTGCTTGAGTGCTCTTATTAAACATGAAGATACTGTATGTTGCACTGACATCTTTAAAAAAAGATTAATCAAATTAATAGGTATGAAAATGTTTTTAGAGGTGCAGTTTTTATAAGATTGAATGTAACATGCTGCACTGTTTTCTGTCAGACTTCTGATTCTGTAGAGGGTCACACTGATGCAGTATTGGATTTATCATGGAACAAACTGGTTAGGTGAGTCAAACTAATGTTTTAGGTAATGCAGATAGGTAATCAGTGTTAGGTTGTTAGAATGTGAGCCATGGAATCAGTACAATTTTATTCTTTTTTTTTTTTTTTTACAGAAATGTTTTGGGCAGTGCTTCATCTGACGAGAGTGTGATTCTTTGGGATTTAGTGCACGGCAAGCCAGCAACAACATTAAAACAGCACACAGATAAGGTTGACAAACACACACACACAAAAGAAACACTATTAATCAGTGATTGTAAATTTGTAATAATAAGCCTTAAATGCAAAGACCACACTTAAAATAGCGGAATTGTTGTTCAGCTTTAATTATTCAAATAGTTTTTTCTTATTTTTAGGTCCAAACCATAAAATTCCATCCATTTGAAGCCCAGACTCTCATCACTGGGTCTTATGATAAGTATGCTAACATAGAAAATAAAGTTATAAAAAAAAAAAAAAAAAGTCATTAAAAGTAAAGTTATATTGTAATATAGTATGCATTTATGTCTTTGCAGCAAGTGTACTATAATATTCACTGCATTTCTAGATCTGCCATTTTATATGACTGTCGAAATCCTGAATCCAGTCATCGTGTCTGGCGGTTCAGCGGTCAGGTGGAGCGTGTTGTGTGGAATCACTTCTCCCCCTGCAACTTTCTTGTAAGACTTTTTTCAGATGTTTTTATGTTTAATCCAATCCTTTAATTCTAATTATGTGTAGTGGTTTTTGAGTTATAGTCTATACAAATGTTTAATGTCTATTTCATAATGTACAGTGGGGGAAATAAGTATTTGATCCCCTGCTGATTTTGTAAGTTTACCCCCTTACAAAGACTTGAACAGTCTATAATTTTTATGGAAGGTTTATTTTAACAGAGAGAGACAGAATATCAACAAAAACTCCAGAAAAAAAACATTAAATAAAAGTTATAAATTAATTTGTATTTAATTAAGGGAAATAAGTATTTGATCCCCTACCAACCAGCAAGAATTCTGACCCCCACAGACCGGTTATGTGCACAAAAGGCACACAAATTAGTCCTGTCCCTGTATAAAAGACTCCTGTCACAGAATCAGTTTCTTCCGTTCAGATCTCTCGACCACCATGGGCAAGACCAAAGAGCTATCAAAGGATGTCAGGGACAAGATTGTAGACCTGCACAAGGCTGGAATGGGCTACAAGACCATCAGCAAGAAGCTTGTTGAGAAAGAGACCACTGTTGGTGCGATCATTCGAAAATGGAAGAAATACAAGATCACAGTCAATCGCCCTCGCTCTGGAGCTCCATGCAAGATCTCACCTCGTGGGGTCAAAATGATTCTGAGAAAGGTGAGGTCAGTCCAGAATTACACGGGAGGAGCTTGTCAATGATCTCAAGGGAGCTGGGAGCAGAGAAATGCTAGATATGACCCCAAGAACACCATCCCCACTGGGCATTTCTCTGCCTCCAAACACGGCGAGTGGAGTTGATGCCAAAGAGCTCAATTTTGGTCTCATCTGACCATATCACATTCTCTCAAGCTTTCTCTGAATCATTCAGGTGTTCATTGGCAAACTTCAGACGGGCCTGTACATGAGCCTTCTTGAGCAGAGGGACTTTGCGGGCACTGCAGGATCTCAATCCATTACGGCGAAGTGTGTTACTAATGGTTTTTTTGGTGACTGTGCTCCCAGCTCCCTTGAGATCATTGACAAGCTCCTCCCATGTAATTCTGGACTGACCTCACCTTTTTCAGAATCATTCTTACCCCACCAGGTGAGATCTTGCATGGAGCTCCAGAGCGAGGGCGATTGACTGTGATCTTGTATTTCTTCCATTTTCGAATGATCGCACCAACAGTGGTCTCTTTTTCACCAAACTTCTTGCTGATGGTCTTGTAGCCCATTCCAGCCTTGTGCAGGTCTACAATCTTGTCCCTGACGTCCTTTGATAGCTCTTTGGTCTTGCCCATGGTGGTCGAGAGATCTGAACGGAAGAAACTGATTCTGTGACAGGAGTCTTTTATACAGGGACAGGACTAATTTGTGTGCCTTTTGTGCACATAACCGGTCTGTGGGGGTCAGAATTCTTGCTGGTTGGTAGGGGATCAAATACTTATTTCCCTTAATTAAATACAAATTAATTTATAACTTTTATTTAATGTTTTTTTTCTGGAGTTTTTGTTGATATTCTGTCTCTCTCTGTTAAAATAAACCTTCCATAAAAATTATAGACTGTTCAAGTCTTTGTAAGGGGGTAAACTTACAAAATCAGCAGGGGATCAAATACTTATTTCCCCCACTGTATGTATTATTAAGACTTTTGTGCTGCAAAGTAAAATGGAAATACTGAGTACCACCACCCCAATCCAATACTAATACACTAACATTTTATTGAAAAGAATAAAGCACTACGATGCTGTTGCATGTTTGTGTAAAAACAATCAGTGACTTTATCAGGTTATGGCGAAGATGGACCACAGTTACATCAATAACTTATAGGCTTTAAAGAAAGAAAAAAGAAGACCCGTTTTCTGATTTCCTTTATTTTGCATAGGGGTTGCCAAAACTCACAATACTAGAACACGGTGGAAATGCTTTTATTTAGAATTTTCTAAAATTAAAATTTTTTTATAACAAATTTAAAAGAGAGAGCTAGCAGGTAACACAGTCATGAGGGCTTTTACAGGATGTCAACACACACCTCCCCCACTGTCAACAAACCTGAGTGATCAGACAAGAGGCAGAACGACAGCAACACAACATCCCTGATCACCACACGTTTCTATAACCTTGAACCCCCAAGCTCTGTGCCTTGTCTATGGTCTGGGTGGGCAGTCCCAGTCCTAGGGGTCAGAAACCAGGCACAGCTAGAAGCCAAACAGAAATTCTGACAAACGTGAGAGCACCAGACCTCCAGTATCGGAACCACACACCCCTAGTTTGGAAAGACTAATCAAAGGCATGAGTAAATAAATATGTTTTCAATCTGGATTTGAACATTGAGACTGTGTCTGAATCCCAAACAGATGCAGGAAGATTATTCCAAAGTTATGGGGCTATGTAAGAAAATGCTTTCCCA
The DNA here is from genome assembly GCF_030014385.1 of Trichomycterus rosablanca. Classification (NCBI taxonomy): domain Eukaryota; kingdom Metazoa; phylum Chordata; class Actinopteri; order Siluriformes; family Trichomycteridae; genus Trichomycterus; species Trichomycterus rosablanca. The sequence continues at coordinate 53,362,315 of NC_085988.1, read as the reverse complement.
CCAGCTGAATTCTATGAGTAACCCTGCACCTTGTGAACGAAGTAAAGCATGCTGGGTTGTAGTGCTCAATAAATTTACTCAAATACTCTGGAGCCAGACCATGTATCGCTTTATAGGTTGGTAAAAGTATTTTGTAATTTATGGGGAATTTAATTGGCAGCCAGTGTAGAGATGATAAAACAGGACTAATATGCTCAAACTTTTTAGTTAGCACTCAAGCTGCTGCACTTAGAACCAATTGGATTTTATGGATCTACCAGAGCATTCAGTGAAAAGAGCATTGCAGTAATCTAACCGAGAAGTTATAAACGCTTGGATCAGTTTTCCAGTGTCATCCTGATTGAAATGTTTAATGAATACTGTTTTCATGCGGATAAGAACATAACTGTTTGGAAACTGACTTTCTAGAATCTTGGAGATAAAAGAAAGGTTTAAAATTGGCCTATAATTAGACAGACTCTTTATTTGTTGTGCCTCTTTTGGTATAGTGATGAAATTGCACTCAAACTTCTTAAATTTGATTAAAATCTGATAATCCATGTTATACCAACATGTTTCAAAGGGCAACTTGTGACATAGTGAATGCATGATGTCAACGCCTCCATAAATGCTTCACAGAGTCTAGGTCTGGAAAAAACAATGTCTCCCTGTTCTTGGACTTCATCTGGTTGCTGCAAAGCTTTTATATTTGTTTTAGGTCATTATTTTACTCCACAAAGATCCAAGTCATAGGGTATAACACAAGTCTGGTAAACCCTACATCTCTTTTGTTAGAGGAGATGTAACTGGTTCTGTGCAAGTGCCCAACTCCAAAGTAAGCAAAACACCATAGGGCTTTAATATTCCCACCATGCTTTTTGAATATACCACCATGCTTAAGTCCTTCTGTTACTGCTGTAAAAATCAAACTCTGATTCATCACCAAATAGGACTTTGCTAAATTTTTTATGTCCCACATGTGTCGGAGGGGGAGTGTGTTAGTCATGGCTCTCCATTGTTAGGAGTAAAGGTCAGCATCAGTAGAGAAGTTGGGTAATGCTAAAAAAAAGTGACAGAAGATCCAAACAGAAGACAGGATGTTCTGGGGGAAACACTATCCAAATAGTTGCCAGGAGTTGGAACAGACTTGACGGCTCATAATAATAATTACTATAATAGTAATAAGTCAAAGAGAACACGAGGAAACACAAAATACAATTTTAAAGGGTCATTTTATTTATTAAAAGATAAAAGCTTATGTAGATATGCAATACTTAGTAATTGCTCTTAAACTGGTGGTCAGCCTTAAGCGCCAACAATTCAGCGCCTAACACTTGACAACTGGAGGTCAGTCATTGATTGATCGATCCACATTGCTGTGGAGACATTTGGCCTACTTTTTTTTATTGCTAAACTATTTACTGGTGCATGTTTTAGATTTAACTAATATATGCAAAACACAAATGTAATGATGGGAAACCCCTGCATTACAAACACACCTAGCATACAGATGTACTTTGTCCATCTGTTGCTTTAACATCTACAGCTAACAGTGTCCTGTGATCAGAAAGTGTCCACCAATAAAAGACCAGAAGGAGATTAACACATTGTGCGTCCCAGAATCCCAACAACACTACAACACCTAATACACTTATAACAGGACAATACACACTACCATGTCATGGCCATGTTAGTCATTGCAGTCTATAGCAGGAGTAAACCACTTGCTACTGGAGTATCTGGGAATTGCCAGGTTGCACCACACTCAATATTGCATGCATCTAAATCAAGTACCATCCGTGTTTCATTCTTTGCCTCCTTAGAGGGCTGTTGTTAAAGAGGTCAATCTTTTGGACCTTGTCTTCGACCAACCATCCTCAGCTTTTTTGACCTCAGGGTCCACCTCACTTCTCCGACCAACACTTCACTAAATCTTCACTCCCTACTTCTCTGAATTTTAACATCTTAACCTTTTTGCCAAACTTTGATGTGCACGCTACCCTCCCACTCAACACTGCTACTAATACCTTACTGTCCTCTCTTTCATCACTTGACTATCTCTGTCCTCACTCCCTCAAACAAGGAAAACCTTCCCACTTTGCACCTTGGCTTTCAGATTCATTGCACATCAATAGAAACGGATTAAGAGTAGCTGAGAAAAAGTGGTGAAAATCTAATGTTGATCTCCTCTTTTTCAAGGCAGCACACTCTACATAAACATCTCTTGTGGCTATCGCTGAGAGACTTCATGCAGCCAAAGTAGCCTAATTGTCATTAGTCCTCAAACTCCTTGACCTATTTGCAAACTTCATCATAGCATTCTCTTGCACACTCTGTCCAGCCTTAAAATAACTGGTACAGCATGGCAGTGTATGCCCTCCTACTTTTTTTTTTTTTTGCTAAATGTCATGGAGGTGATTTATGGCTTATCCATGCACTCTTTTAACTGGGGACTCTTTTAATGTCCCCAGGGCTCTGTATTTGGTCTTTTTCTGTTTTCCATCTACACCCCCTCTCTTCCTAAGCATATAATACTTGGCTCATTTTGTCGTTCCCTCCTTCAGACCCACAAGTCTCAGCCCGCATCTCTGTATGTCTGGCAGATAATCACTTCAAACTTAACCGCAGCTAGACAGAGCTGATATGTATTAAATGTATTCCTGGAGATTAGTCTCCAACTCAAGACCTAGTCATCTCTCTTAATAACTCTCAAATCAAACCCATCTGACAATGCATAAAACCTTGGTGTTGTCCTGAATAGCCAGCTGTCCATCGCCCCACGCCTGCATTCTTTTGATTGTTCAAAGGACTATTAAAGACCCACCTCTTTACTAAGCACTTAAAAGGCCAATACGTCAGTATTTGCAATTGTTTGCAAAAGTAATCACAGCAACAGACTGTTGGTGAATTTGCTTTAGTGATAACTTTATCTGCTCTATATTATGTGTCTCAACAAAAAAAACAAAAACACATTATCTTATAAATGTATATTGTTTATCACTGTCTGTGTTAACTGTCATTTTAGGTAAGTACAGAAGATGGATTTATTTACTGTTTAGACGCACGGACAGACAAACTGATCTTCACTTTGAGGGCACATGATGGAGAGGTGTCAGGTAGAATACCAGTGTTGTATTTATGTATACATTTTTACTAACTGCTTTATTATGGTTAGTTGAGGTGGATTCAGTTTGCTCAGCCTTCTTAAAAAAGTCATCATCTGAAGCTTTAGCCTTCACAAATAATATTTAAAAAAAATAACTGTGATAATGTGTTACATAATTCTCGGGTACTAAGTCAGGAAATGTACTTGCTGCATGACAAGTGTGCATGTAACTTTGAATAGAACAGCAATGACATGCATTCCTTCTCAGTGATTAAAGGGAAAAAATGATATCCACTGGAATCAAAACAGTGCCAAACTGTGTCCCAAGGTGTGTCTTATGCTTATGAGTAGGAATGCATAAATATTTCAGAGCATATTTTAATATGGCCTTTAATTTAAGATTTGTCACTCCATCCCAGAACTCCACAGTCAATAGCCATAGATGCTGACATGGCTGTCCTTAAACTAAATTAAACAAAAAAATATGCTTTATTTTGATACTGTCCTGTTCACAGGATATTCTCCTAAAAGGGTAAGTTCTGGCAAACTCCAGTCTGGCTTGCCTATATCTCTGTGTCAGCAGTGGGGTCCTCCTGGATGTCCTGCCATAGCATCCAGTGAGGCTTGAACCAGCAACCCATCGCTTACTAGACCAGTGCCTTAACCACTGTGCTATTAGTGCCCAAATAGTCACCATTGAAATAGGTCATTTAACCTAAAGAAATTTGCTAATGTTCATTAAAACTGGTTGCAAGAGTGACACCTGTTAATTGCCACAAGTGAGTTTAGGTACAAATTAAAGAAGTATTACATGAGTAAAATTCAAATATTTCTTCACAATTTTAAAATGGTGCCAATAATTTAGTCCAGTCCAATTCTGAAGTTAGATTAGATTTTGTCTCAGCATTTTTGTGTTGTTCCAGTGCAAACAATAGCAAAGTGAATACCACTGCACTTGTCATTGCAACATTTTTTTGTGAGAAGTTGTGCATTTTCTGAAGAATTGCAGGGGTGCCAATATTTTTGGCCATGACTTTAAAGTTTTTGAATATGCTCAGAACCACAATGAATTATTTAAAAATTTAAGAACCTTGGCACAGTGTTAAACTGGGCAACCTGTTAAGAAGGGTCTTGGTAAGGGATTTAATATAGAATCTAAAGGTCACTCTAAAAAGCTTCCCAAGTCCTGTTTAGAGAAGGGAGAACCTGTTGGATAGACAACCATCTTCTAAATCAGGCCTTCATGGCAGAGTGGCAAGACAAAAGAGCATATGACCGTTTTGGGTGATTAGATCGATAGGTAAAAATGCTATGTGTATTAATTCGAAATCAAATTTACTACACAAAGTGTGCAAAAAGTCAAGGGGTCTTAATCTTTCTGAATCCAATGTTCATGTTTTAAATGTTTGGCTACACCATTCCAAACATACACCCATGTTTCCCTAGTATAGTTTGTATTGTAGAGTCATTAACACATGCTGCACTAGAAACGTCTGCAGTTCTTTAGATGATTTTTTGTGATTTTCTTTTTTGAGTTGTTTCATTGTTTAGCCATGGTAATTACCCTACTATTTTATTTATCAGTCAATATTAGGAATGTGTTTTTTGTTTTTCTTACACCACATTTCACACCTTTTGATGCGTGTGCACAGTTATCATTACATGTAATGTCTGTCTTCTTTAGGTTTAGACTTAAGCAGTCAGATCAGTGGCTGTCTGGTTACATGCTCTGCTGACAAACATGTGAAAATTTGGGACATCCAGGGAAACAAACCCAACCTGATTTACTCCAGGGATATGAAAATGGTATAACTACACAACTTATTAACTTCAAGCATATTAGGCCAAACCCCTCAAGGGTTGCAGATATGAATTTAGTTAATTTTGAGCTGAAATGCTAGCAAAGTCAGACCTTTTTAACAAGACTAACCCTATATGGGTCTTTTTCTCTCTTAGGGTGTGATGTTCTGTGCAGCCTGCTGTCCTGACATGCCATTTGTTTATGCATTTGGCGGACAAAGGGATGGGCTGCGTTTATGGGACATTAGTGATGTAGCAGCTGGTAAGAATCCCCTCAGAGAAGATATTTGTAATATCACAAGAAGGAGGTACAACCTTGCAAAAAGCAACTGTCCCCTTTCATGATGCCTCTCTTATTGGAAATTTGTCACATTAATTAATTTCAGATTATTAAACAGATTAGTATCTACATAAATGTACCAAAAACACCTTTTATAAGAACATGATTTCATTCATAAAAATGTTTTGTTCACTTAATATTTCCCTACCTTTGGCAGCAATGACAGCTTAAAAACACTTTCTGTACTTTGGAATAACATTAAATTGCTATAGAGGAAACCCACTCTTTTTCCCAAGAACCGTTCTGCTAGGTTTTTGGACCTAAACTGCTCTATTTTTATTTAGCATTCTAATTGATTTTAAGTTGTGCCTTTGACTAGACCATTGCAAACTTTAATATTGTTATGGTTAACCAGCTTGCCAATGTGGGCAATTTGTTTTGTAAATTACATTGCTTGTGTCTCTGTAACACCTTTATTTTAAGGTACACAAATTAGAGGCTTATTAATGCCTTGGTCTTTGCTCAGTAAGACATGAATTAGACATTCAAAAATAATTTGTTAAAAATGCATTGAGCTTTATTTGGTGTGACCTGTTTTGTGGAAATCACTAATAATTGCATTATTAGATGCACAACAAACACTTTAAGACCCTGTTTTGTACATTATTGAGCATGAATTATACTACCAAAATGTACATGTTATTAGTGTGTAATTGACAGCACTTTGATTCATGTGGGTTCTAGATAGTGCCAGGGTCATAGTTGTATTTGAGTTTGAGTTAATTTTTTGAGTTGCAATTTTACAGGTGGCATTATAGAAAATACTTTCTAGCAGACATTTAATATAGAATTCAAACTATTTTATTTTGCTGTTAGAGGTACACAACTTCTAAAGAATAAAAAAGCAGATTGACTGACTTACCACGCTATATTAGTTTATTAGAATGAACTCAGCTGGCAATAGTAAACACCACTGTGAATAATCTGTGAGGTTAACAGTGCTAATTACTCTTAGTAAGGCTAATTCCAATGCACAGCATATAATTAGTATCTGTAGATTATTTACATGGTGTTCAGTATTGCTGGTGGTTTAGTCTTGATTGTTTAGTTTGTCTGTGTTTACTTCAATAAAACACACTACTGTTATAGTCATGTTTCAGTGTTTTGTGTTAGTTATCAAATGTCTGCTAGAAAGTATAACTGTCCTAAATATGGGACGCAAATGGACACATTAAATACTTTTTTAGTCTATTTACTCTAATTAGTGATAAGTATAACCTCACTTGAGAATATGGAACACTGCCAATTACACAATAATAACATGTACATTTCAGTAATAATTTATGCTTAATAATTTACATAACAGTTTTAACAAAGTGTTTATTGTGTATCATTACATCAAATAATGCAATTATTAGTGATTTTCACACAACAGACCCCCAATTATGTACTAATAAAGGGCACACAGAATAAAGCTTATTGTGTAGTAATGTATTTATTTATAAATGTCTAATTTATGCCTTATTGAGCAAAAAACAATACATTAATAATTTGTGTTCCTTAAAATAAAGTGTTAACTTTCTAGTCAGGTTACATTTATATAATACTGTTTGTTGAAATTATCTAAAATTATGTAGTGTGACAAATATAATTAAGCAAACAAAAAAGGGTTATTATTTTTTCCCCCATTTTTTCTCTACACCACTGAATGTATTTGCACTTACCATTAGTAAACAATTAGTCACACCAAGGTCAAACAAGATATTAGGGCACATTTGCTAAATAATGAAGTCTAAATAATTAAATACCGCTCAGTTATTTAACGATGTTTTATTATTTTAATGAAATTTTATTGTCATTTTACTAGGGCTGTCGAAGTTAACGCGATAATAACGCATTAACGCAATCTCAATTTAACGCGATTTAAAAAAATAGTGCCGTTAACGCAAATTCTAGTTCATGTTGAGACTTGACTGGTAGAACCAACGTTTTAATGTCGGACTTGCCACCGTTGTTCATTTGCGGTTTGTTAAAATAATATAACTGAGCGTCGTAGGGATGCACTTGCATAATAAAGAAATAAATACACGGTATATTCACAAGTTGTCGGGAGCAAAACACTTCATTAACTTAATCTGTTACGGCACTGAATACCGGAGTCAAGCACGCTAGTCCATGAACTATGGAAGCCCCAAAAGGGTCAAAACACACTCACTTCGTGTAGAAACGTCCACTTTTCACATTTCACTTAAAAAACCTTGTTTTCTATAACATTTACACATATTTTATTTAATGCGATTAATCGCGATTAACTATATGAAATTCTGAGATTATTCGCGATTAAAAAATTTAATCGTTTGACAGCCCTACATTTTACACAACTATAAGACAAAAGAAGAAACAAGAGAAAACCACAATCATTGTGCACTATAAGCAAAAGTATGTGGACACCTGAATGTGATTTGTTAGACATTCCATTGTAAGACTATGGGCATATGTTTTTTGCACATGGAACAACAAAATTATAATTAAGTGGTCATCCTAACATTGTTTACACAACAGACAGCAATAAAAAGGCAAGATTATCTAAATCAGAAGTGCAAAATATGGTAAAATATAAATATAGAATACAGAGTATGTATTGAGCTGAGTAAAATATAAAATGTATATAAAAAGGTATGTGTATATAGCAGCTCGGAAAATTAACATTTAGAATTTGCTGTTTTTTTGGGTTTTTTTTTTAAATAAATGTTGAATATAGGAATTGGAAGCTGTTTGTATGAAAAACATCTAAACAATAACAAACAGCTGTCAGAGCAAAAGCGTCATGGTATATAAATGTGAGGTCCCAAATGGTCAAATTTGGTGTTTGGTTAGGTTTAGTTAATTTATGGCCCTGAGGTAGAATCTGTTTTTTAATACTGTTCCATGATGCATCTTACTAATGGCAGCAAGTCAAATCGGTGGTGTCCAGGATGGAATAGGTTTTTTAATGTTATGCTGTTTTCTTGTTTTCAGGGAGTGCTTCAAACAGGGCAATGAGAAAGCCAGTGAAATTCTGAGCAGTAGTAACTGATTAATTAATTAAACTGCATATAAGGATAGTTTTATGTCAAGATTTATTTATTTGTTCATTCATATATTTATTTATTGTACACATGAATAATACATTTGTACATGTTGGCTCCATAGTTTGTCTGTAAGCATATATACTGTTTTATGTTTTATAACTATCCTTATATGCAGTTTAATTAATTAATCAGTTACTACTGCTCAGAATTTCACTGGCTTTCTCATTGCCCTCTTTGAAGCACTCCCTGAAAACATGAAAACAGCATAACATATTAAAAAAACCTATCCCATCCTGGACACCACCGATTTGACTTGCTGCCATTAGTAAGATGCATCAAGGAACAGTATTAAAAAACAGATTCTACCTCAGGGCCGTAAATTAACTAAACCTAACCAAACACCAAATTTGACCATTTGGGACCTCACATTTATATACCATGACGCTTTTCAACCACTGCTCTGACACCTGTATATACTGTATATACACCTGTATGTATATATATATATATATATATATATATATATATATATATATATATATATACTGGTGCTGGTCATAAAATTAGAATATCATGAAAAAGTTGATTTATTTCAGTAATTCCATTCAAAAAGTGAAACTTGTATATGATATTCATTCATTACACACAGACTGATATATTTCAAATGTTTATTTCTTTTAATGTTGATGATTATAACTGACAACTAATGAAAACCCCAAATTCAGTATCTCAGAAAATTAGAATATTGTGACAAGGTACAACATTGAAGACACCTGGTGCCACACTCTACTCAGCTAATTAACTCAAAACACCTGCAAAGGCCTTTAAATGGTCTCTCAGTCTAGTTCTGTAGGCTACACAATCATGGGGAAGACAACCATTGACACCTTGCACAAGGAGGGCAAGACACAAAAGGTCATTGCTAAAGAGGCTGGCTGTTCACAGAGCTCTGTGTCCAAGCACATTAATAGAGAGGCGAAGGGAAGGAAAAGATGTGGTAGAAAAAAGTGTACAAGCAATAGAGATAACCGCACCCTGGAGAGGATTGTGAAACAAAACCCATTCAAAAATGTGGGGGAGATTCACAAAGAGTGGACTGCAGCTGGAGTCAGTGCTTCAAGAACCACCACCACACACAGACGTATGCAAGACATGGGTTTCAGCTGTCGCATTCCTTGTGTCAAGCCACTCTTGAACAAGAGACAGCGTCAGAAGCATCTCGCCTGGGCTAAAGACAAAAAGGACTGCTGAGTGGTCCAAAGTTATGTTCTCTGATGAAAGTAAATTTTGCATTACCTTTGGAAATCAAGGTCCCAGTCATCATGGAAATCATGCCATGCTGCATTGCTGCAGTAATCCAGGCAAAAGGAGCCCCAACTAAGTATTGAGTGCTGTACATGCTCATACTTTTCATGATCATACTTTTCAGTTGGCCAACATTTCTAAAAATCCTTTTTTTTTGTATTGGTCTTAAGTAATATTCTAATTTTCTGAGATACTGAATTTGGGGTTTTCATTAGTTGTCAGTTATAATCATCAACATTAAAAGAAATAAACATTTGAAATATATCATATATATCATATATATATATATATACAACCCCTGGCAAAAATTATGGAATCACCACTCTTGGAAGATGTTCTTTCAATTGTTTAATTTTGTAGAAAAAAAAGAAATCACAGACATGCCACAAAACTATCATTTCTCAAACTGTCAACCCTCTGGCATTAAGAAACAATAAAAAAAGAAACAAATATAATAGTTGTGGTCAGTCACAATAGCTTTTTTTTAGATCAAGTAGAGGAAAAAAATATGGAATCACTCAAATCTGAGGAAAAAATTATGGAATCATTAGAAAACACTGCACCATTATTACTTTGTTGCACCACCTCTGGCTTTTATAATGGTTTAAACTCTATGAGGCATGGAGTTAACTAATGACAAACAGTATTCTTCATCAATCTGCCTTCAACTGTCTCTTGCTGTTGCCAGATCAGCTTTGCAGGTTGGAACCTTGTCATTGACCATTTTCTTCAATTTCCACCAGAGATTTTCAAATGGATTGAGATCCGGACTATTTGCAGGCCATGCCATTGACATTATATGTTTTCTTGAAGGAAAGTTTTCACGTCCTTTGCCCTATGGCAAGATGCATTATCATCTTGAAAAATGAAGTCATCATCACCAAACATCCTTTCAACTGATGGAATAAGAAAAGCGTCCAAAATTTCAATGTGGACTTTGGCATTTATTGAAGACCATCTCCCCTGTGCCTTTACCCGACATGCAGGCCCATATCATCAACAACTGTGGAAATTAACATGTTTTCTTTAGGCAGTTATCCTCATAAATTTCATTGGACAGACACCAAACAAAAGTTCCAGCATCATCACCTTGCCCAATGCAGATTCGCGATTCATCACTGAAGATCACTTTTATCCAGTCACCCACAGTCCACGATTGCTTTTCTTTAGCCTACTTTAACCTTGTTCTTTTCTTTTTAGGTGTTAATGGTGGCTTTTGTTTGGCTTTTCTGTATGTAAATCCCATTTATTTTAGGTGATTTCTTACAGTTCAGTCACAGACATTGACTCCACTTTCCGGCCACTTGTTTCTCATTTGTTTTGTTGTGCATTTTCTGTTTTCAAGACATATTGCTTTGTTTTCTATCTTGATGCTTTGATGTCTTACTTGGTCTACCAGTATGCTTCCCTTTTACAACCTTCCCATTTTGTTTGTACTTGGTCCAGATTTTAAACACAGCTTACTGGGAACAACCAACATCTTTTGCGACATTCCACAATGATTTATCTTCTTGAAGGAGTTTTATAATCCTCTCATTTGTTTCAACTGACATATCTTGTGTTGGAACCATGATTCATGACAATCTGCTTTGTGCAACAGCTCTCCGAGGTGTGAGCACTCTACTTAAACTGAAGAATAATTAGCAAATCTAATCTGCTGCAGATGTTTTGTTTTTAAACTGCAAATTACAGAGTGATTCCATAATTTTTTCCTCAGATTTCAGTGATTCCATATTTTTTTCCTCTACTTGATCTAAAAAAAGCAATTGTGACTGACCACAACTATTATATTTGTTTCTTTTTTTTATTGTTTCTTAATGCCAGAAGGTTGACATTTTGAAAAATGATAGTTTTGTGGCATGTCTGTGATTTCTTTTTTTTCTACAAAATTAAACAATTGACAGAACATCTTCCAAGAGTGGTGATTCCATAATTTTTGCCAGGGGTTGTATATATATATATATATATATATATATATACCAATCAGCAATAATACCTCCTTGTTTCTACAGTCACTGTCCATTTTATTAGCTCCACTTACCATATAGAAGCACTTTGTATTTTTGCAATTACTGATTGTAGTCCATATATTTCTCTACATGCTTTGTTAGCCCCTTTATATGCTGTTCTTCAATGGTCAGGACCACCACAGAGCAGGAATTATTTAGGTGGTGGATCATTCTTAGCACTGCAGTGACACTGACATGGTGATGGTGTGTTAGTGTGTGTTGTGCTGTTAAATACCATGTCCACTCACTGTCCACTCTATTATACACTCCTACCTAGTTGGTCCACCTTGTACATGTAAAGTCAGAGACGATCGCTCATCTATGGCTGCTGTGTGAGTTGGTCATCTTCTAGACCTTCATCAGTGGTCACAGGATGCTGCCTACGTGGCGCTGTTGGCTGGATATATTTGGTTGGTGTACTATTGTCAGTCCAGCAGGGACCGTGAGGTGTTTAAAAACTCCAGCAGCGCTGCTGTGTCTTATCCACTCATACCAGCACAACACACACTAACACACCACCACCATGTCAGTGTCACTGCAGTGCTGAGAATGATCCACCACCTAAATAATACCTACTCTGTAGTGGTCCTGTGAGAGTCCTGACCATTGAAGAACAGCATGTAAATTTGTACATTGTCTACATAGTCTTGTCTGTATATTGTATTGTTTGTAAATTGTAGAGTCTACATAGTCTTGTCTGTATATTGTATTGTTTGTAAATTGTAGAGTCTACATAGTCTTGTCTGTATATTGTGTTACTTGTAAATTGTAGGGAGCTAACAACAGCCGGAAACAAATTCCTTGTGTGTGTAAACATACTTGGCGAATAAAGCTGATTCTGATTCTGATGAAAGGGGGCTAACAAAGCATGCAGAGAAACAGATGGACTACAGTCAGTAGAACTACAAAGTGCTCCTATATAGTAAGTGGAGCTGATGACATGGATAGTCTGTGTAGAAACAAGGAGGTGGTTTTAATGTTATGGCGGATCAGTGTATGTATATATATATATATATATATATATATATATATATATATATATATATATATATATATATATATATATATACACACAGTGTATCACAAAAGTGAGTACACCCCTCACATTTCTGCAGATATTTAAGTATATCTTTTCATGGGACAACACTGACAAAATGACACTTTGACACAATGAAAAGTAGTCTGTGTGCAGCTTATATAACAGTGTAAATTTATTCTTCCCTCAAAATAACTCAATATACAGCCATTAATGTCTAAACCACCGGCAACAAAAGTGAGTACACCCCTAAGAGACTACACCCCTAAATGTCCAAATTGAGCACTGCTTGTCATTTTCCCTCCAAAATGTCATGTGACTCGTTAGTGTTACTAGGTCTCAGGTGTGCATAGGGAGCAGGTGTGTTCAATTTAGTAGTACAGCTCTCACACTCTCTCATACTGGTCACTGAAAGTTCCAACATGGCACCTCATGGCAAAGAACTCTCTGAGGATCTTAAAAGACGAATTGTTGCGCTACATGAAGATGGCCAAGGCTACAAGAAGATTGCCAACACCCTGAAACTGAGCTGCAGCACAGTGGCCAAGATCATCCAGCGTTTTAAAAGAGCAGGGTCCACTCAGAACAGACCTCGCGTTGGTCGTCCAAAGAAGCTGAGTGCACATGCTCAGCGTCACATCCAACTGCTGTCTTTGAAAGATAGGCGCAGGAGTGCTGTCAGCATTGCTGCAGAGATTGAAAAGGTGGGGGGTAAGCCTGTCAGTGCTCAGACCATACACCGCACACTACATCAAATTGGTCTGCATGGCTGTCACCCCAGAAGGAAGCCTCTTCTAAAGTCTCTACACAAGAAAGCCTGCAAACAGTTTGCTGAAGACATGTCAACAAAGGACATGGATTACTGGAACCATGTCCTATGGTCTGATGAGACCAAGATTAATTTGTTTGGTTCAGATGGTCTCAAGCATGTGTGGCGGCAATCAGGTGAGGAGTACAAAGATAAGTGTGTCATGCCTACAGTCAAGCATGGTGGTGGGAATGCCATGGTCTGGGGCTGCATGAGTGCAGCAGGTGTTGGGGAGTTACATTTCATTGAGGGACACATGAACTCCAATATGTACTGTGAAATACTGAAGCAGAGCCTGATCCCCTCCCTCCGGAAACTGGGTCGCAGGGCAGTGTTCCAGCATGATAATCACCCCAAACACACCTCTAAGACGACCACTGCTTTATTGAAGAGGCTGAGGGTAAAGGTGATGCACTGGCCAAGCATGTCTCCAGACCTAAACCCAATAGAACATCTTTGGGGCATCCTCAAGCGGAAGGTGGAGGAGCGCAAAGTCTCGAATATAGTCTCGACATCACGGAGGAGTGGAAAAGCATTCCAGTGGCAACCTGTGAAGCTCTGGTAAACTCCATGCCCAGGAGAGTTAAGGCAGTTCTGGGAAATAATGGTGGCCACACAAAATATTGACACTTCAGGAACTTTCACTAAGGGGTGTACTCACTTTTGTTGCCGGTGGTTTAGACATTAATGGCTGTATATTGAGTTATTTTGAGGGAAGAATACATTTACACTGTTATATAAGCTGCACACAGACTACTTTTCATTGTGTCAAAGTGTCATTTTGTCAGTGTTGTCCCATGAAAAGATATACTTAAATATCTGCAGAAATGTGAGGGGTGTACTCACTTTTGTGATATATATATACAGTGTATCACAAAAGTGAGTACACCCCTCACATTTCTGCAGATATTTAAGTATATCTTTTCATAGGACAACACTGACAAAATGACACTTTGACACAATGAAAAGTAGTCTGTGTGCAGCTTATATAACAGTGTAAATTTATTCTTCCCTCAAAATAACTCAATATACAGCCATTAATGTCTAAACCACCGGCAACAAAAGTGAGTACACCCCTTAGTAAAAGTTCCTGAAGTGTCAATATTTTGTGTGGCCACCATTATTTCCCAGAACTGCCTTAACTCTCCTGGGCATGGAGTTTACCAGAGCTTCACAGGTTGCCACTGGAATGCTTTTCCACTCCTCCATGACGACATCACGGAGCTGGCGGATATTCGAGACTTTGCGCTCCTCCACCTTCCGCTTGAGGATGCCCCAAAGATGTTCTATTGGGTATAGGTCTGGAGACATGCTTGGCCAGTCCATCACCTTTACCCTCAGCCTCTTCAATAAAGCAGTGGTCGTCTTAGAGGTGTGTTTGCGGTCATTATCATGCTGGAACACTGCCCTGCGACCCAGTTTCCGGAGGGAGGGGATCATGCTCTGCTTCAGTATTTCACAGTACATATTGGAGTTCATGTGTCCCTCAATGAAATGTAACTCCCCAACACCTGCTGCACTCATGCAGCCCCAGACCATGGCATTCCCACCACCATGCTTGACTGTAGGCATGACACACTTATCTTTGTACTCCTCACCTGATTGCCACCACACATGCTTGAGACCATCTGAACCAAACAAATTAATCTTGGTCTCATCAGACCATAGGACATGGTTCCAGTAATCCATGTCCTTTGTTGACATGTCTTCAGCAAACTGTTTGCGGGCTTTCTTGTGTAGAGACTTCAGAAGAGGCTTCCTTCTGGGGTGACAGCCATGCAGACCAATTTGATGTAGTGTGCGGCGTATGGTCTGAGCACTGACAGGCTGACCCCCCACCTTTTCAATCTCTGCAGCAATGCTGACAGCACTCCTGCGCCTATCTTTCAAAGACAGCAGTTGGATGTGATGCTGAGCACGTGCACTCAGCTTCGTTGGACGACCAACGCGAGGTCTGTTCTGAGGGGACCCTGCTCTTTTAAAACGCTGGATGATCTTGGCCACTGTGCTGCAGCTCAGTTTCAGGGTGTTGGCAATCTTCTTGTAGCCTTGGCCATCTTCATGTAGCGCAACAATTCGTCTTTTAAGATCCTCAGAGAGTTCTTTGCCATGAGGTGCCATGTTGGAACTTTCAGTGACCAGTATGAGAGAGTGTGAGAGCTGTACTACTAAATTGAACACACCTGCTCCCTATGCACACCTGAGACCTAGTAACACTAACAAATCACATGACATTTTGGAGGGAAAATGACAAGCAGTGCTCAATTTGGACATTTAGGGGTGTAGTCTCTTAGGGGTGTACTCACTTTTGTTGCCGGTGGTTTAGACATTAATGGCTGTATATTGAGTTATTTTGAGGGAAGAATAAATTTACACTGTTATATAAGCTGCACACAGACTACTTTTCATTGTGTCAAAGTGTCATTTTGTCAGTGTTGTCCCGTGAAAAGATATACTTAAATATCTGCAGAAATGTGAGGGGTGTACTCACTTTTGTGATACACTGTATATATATATATATATATATATATATATATATATATATATATATATATATATATATATATATATATATATATACAGGGGTTGGACAAAATAACTGAAACACCTGTCATTTTAGTGTGGGAGGTTTCATGGCTAAATTGGACCAGTCTGGTGGCCAATCTTCATTAATTGCACATTGCACCAGTAAGAGCAGAGTGTGAAGGTTCAATTAGCAGGGTAAGAGCACAGTTTTGCTCAAAATATTGCAATGCACACAACATTATGGGTGACATACCAGAGTTCAAAAGAGGACAAATTGTTGGTGCACGTCTTGCTGGCGCATCTGTGACCAAGACAGCAAGTCTTTGTGATGTATCAAGAGCCACGGTATCCAGGGTAATGTCAGCATACCACCAAGAAGGACAAACCACATCCAACAGGATTAACTGTGGACGCAAGAGGAAGCTGTCTGAAAGGGATGTTCGGGTGCTAACCCGGATTGTATCCAAAAAACATCAAACCACGGCTGCCCAAATCACGGCAGAATTAAATGTGCACCTCAACTCTCCTGTTTCCACCAGAACTGTCCGTCGGGAGCTCCACAGGGTCAATATACACGGCCGGGCTGCTATAGCCAAACCTTTGGTCACTCGTGCCAATGCCAAACGTCGGTTTCAATGGTGCAAGGAGCGCAAATCTTGGGCTGTGGACAATGTGAAACATGTATTGTTCTCTGATGAGTCCACCTTTACTGTTTTCCCCACATCCGGGAGAGTTACGGTGTGGAGAAGCCCCAAAGAAGCGTACCACCCAGACTGTTGCATGCCCAGAGTGAAACATGGGGGTGGATCAGTGATGGTTTGGGCTGCCATATCATGGCATTCCCTTGGCCCAATACTTGTGCTAGATGGGCGCGTCACTGCCAAGGACTACCGAACCATTCTGGAGGACCATGTGCATCCAATGGTTCAAACATTGTATCCTGAAGGCGGTGCCGTGTATCAGGATGACAATGCACCAATACACACAGCAAGACTGGTGAAAGATTGGTTTGATGAACATGAAAGTGAAGTTGAACATCTCCCATGGCCTGCACAGTCACCAGATCTAAATATTATTGAGCCACTTTGGGGTGTTTTGGAGAAGCGAGTCAGGAAACGTTTTCCTCCACCAGCATCACATAGTGACCTGGCCACTATCCTGCAAGAAGAATGGCTTAAAATCCCTCTGACCACTGTGCAGGACTTGTATATGTCATTTCCAAGACGAATTGACGCTGTATTGGCCGCAAAAGGAGGCCCTACACCATACTAATAAATTATTGTGGTCTAAAACCAGGTGTTTCAGTTATTTTGTCCAACCCCTGTATATATATATACACACACAAACACACAGTTTGTCTTGATCACTAGTAAAAAAAAAATAGCATCACTAGTGATTACAGTAGATTTTGATGCACTTCTTAAATGTTTGTTCCATTTTTTTAAATTTAATTATTTTACTGTACTTTATTTATAGTGGCAGAGGTTTTCAGCAGAAGTTCGGGTGCCAGCAAGACTTCAGCTAACTCACAGATGTTTTCTGACAACAAAATTTGATTTCATCTTGGACTAAACACCTAAGCTGTACAGTAAAGACCTGAGCTGTACAGATTTGTTACGGTAGTTGACATCCTGCTAATCCAGTCTGCATAAAGGTTGAACATTATCAGTTGCTTTTCTGTATAGGTTAATTTAGTAGATACTCTATATTTTGCAATCCATTTGCATGTTTTGGAAGTTTGCAAGTTAATGTCCTTGCTGGACTTACTGTAATCATGCTATCAAGCCTGGAACATATGTATTAATAAACATCAGAAGCTATTATTTTGTTGCTAAAAGGTCGTTATTCAGTTTATTAGCAGATTTTTTGGCTGATCTCTGGTATCAAGATAAAGCTTAAAATATGAAGCATTCAAATTATAGCCCAAAAGCATCACAAAATCTTGTTCACACTTAATTATTAACAATCATCTTACCATGTACTGTGTCAAGAATGAAAATGCTGAGTATTGGTAAGTAACTTTAAAAGAAGGTTTGCTTTTAAAACAATTAAAGCTCCTGACATTCATGCCCACACTGCTAAATTTGTTAGTGTTGGACCAGTGCTTACAGTGACAATTTAAAACACTTTGATACGTAAAACACTTCATTGGGTAACTAAGAATAAAAAGTTATTTTGTCAGCCATTGAATATGATCTCAGACACACACACTTAAAGTTAAGCCTAGCCTACTGATAACAAAGACCACCTCAAAACTGAGTCACATCTCTGTAAATATCACCTCATTTTGACGTTACAGTAAGACAACTGTAATACTTTACAAAACGCAATTTAGGGACTTAAGGTCTTTTCTTTGCTCAGTAAAGCATGAATTAGACTTTTATACATGATGTATTTACCATGCATTAAGCTTTATTCAGTGTGACCTAGGGTGGCTCGGTGGGTCGCACTGTCAACTCACATCATGAAGGTCCTGGGTTTCCTCCCACAGTTCCAAAACATGAAAGTGAGGTGAATTGGAGATACATAAAACTTAAACTGATTAATTTTGTGTAACCAATGATTACCTGTCCTGTCATGAATGTAACCAAAGTGTGTAAAACATGATGTTAAAATCCTAATTAAGTAAATTCAGTGTGACCTTTATTAGTATAACTAAATTGCATTATTACTTGTAATGCACCATTACCACTAGGATCCTGTTGTGCAAATTATTGAGCAGGAATTATCACCTAAAAGTATGTTATTAGACTGTTAGAGTGTTATTGGCAGCACTTTGGTTAATGTGGGCTCTAGATAATGCCAGGTTTATTGCTGTATGAGTTTGAGTGAATAAGTATTTAATAAGTCACTAAGGGTGTGTTCGAAAAGCTAGGGAGCTGTCTACATAGACAGCATTTTATGTCATCCTGTGCGCGCTCCCAAAAAGGAGGCTGTTCGAAATCCTAGATGCCTTAAAATCCTCACTTCTGAGGCATCTTATTATTTCAATGTTATTTTGGCTCAAGAACGAGTGAGCATCGGAAGCGTCCTTAGTGATCGAGGCAATCCCAGCATTCATTGCGGGTCGGGCGCTCTTCTCTCACAGAAAGATAAACATAGCTGACGGGGCGGAAAAACGAATGGAGTTATTTTCAAACGTAAATAAAATATTACTGATTTTTAACTTGTATAAACTTGTACCGAGTGTTTTTATTTGCAAGTTCGGGCTTGTCAGGAAATGTAACCGTTATCGGTACATGAAGGAAAATGTTATATTGACGTTAGCGTGCTGTGCTACCTCAGTTTATTGGTTTTAATGGCAAGATGCTAAACGCGAAATGCGAAACCTGATGGAATCGCTATCTAAGTAGTGTGTTCGAATAACCTGCCTTATAAGTCATTGACTTATTAGAATCCTCTCTACTAAGGCAGCTGCCTATGTAGACAGTAAGACAGCAAGGCAGCTCCCTAGGTTTTCGAACACACCCTAATTGACCACATTCAGGGTTAATTAGTGCCGGTTCCTCCTCTACAACATCAGGAAGATTCGACCATTACTCTCCAGGGAAGCTACCCAGATTCTGGTCCAATCACTTGTAATGGTTGGACTACTGCAACTCCCTCCTGGCAGGAGCTCCCATGTCCATTATTAAACCCTTGCAGCTCATTCAAAATGCAGCTGCCCGTCTGGTTTTTAACCAGCCCAAACACTGCCACATCACCCCACTGCTGCGTTCTCTTCACTGGCTTCCTGTAGCTGCACGCATTCAGTTTAAAACACTGATGCTCGCCTACAAAGCCAAAAATGGACCAGCCCCAAGCTACCTTCGTGGTCTAATCAAACCCCGCTCTGTACCACGCAACCTCCGAGCCACTCGACTTGAGCCTCCACCCAGGACTAAAGGAAGACGAGCATCAAGGCTCTTCTCTGTTCTAGCACCCAAGTGGTGGAATGAACTTCCTCTGTCTGTCCGAACATCTGAGTCTCTTGCTGTCTTTAAAAAATGATTAAAAACCCACCTTTTTTACTAAGCACTTAAGCTGACTTGTACTTATTTACTAAAAAATTTTTTCCATTTCCAAAAAAAAAAAAAAAAAAAAAAACACTTTGGTTCTAACAGGGTTTCAGCAGATTTGTGTTCTTTGACTGTTGTTTACTAAAACTTGAGAAATGAAATGTTTACTATGGAAGCACTTCTGTAAGTCGCTCTGGATAAGAGCGTCTGCTAAATGCAGAAAATGTAAATGTTTATTAAGGTCTTGTTCTTTGTTCAATAAAGCCTGGAACATGATTAATTGAAAATAATTTAACTATCCATTAAGCTTTATTCATTGTTACCTCTATTAGTAAATGGAGGTCTGTTGTGTAAAAATTACGGCTGTCGATCAATTAAAAAATGAACTAATTAATCAATTCAAATGTAAAATTAACACAATGGAATAATATTTGTTTTCAGATACTTTTGTTCAATTGTATCTTTTTAACTTTAAACACAGATTCTAATGTGGTTGCAGGGGTGGCTTTTTCTCCTCTCTTTGACCACCACAGTAGTGGAAACCCCTCCTTATCCATTTGGGGCTCTGCTTTAAAGTGATCCAGACATTGTTCTGTAGATTCTTCCTCTTCATCAGTATCTGTATTAGAAGAACTCAAGAAAAGACAGATATCCTCCTCTTTTTTGAGGCTGTTTATCTGTTGTCTCTGCAGATGGTTGTTGTTCAGGCATCTCTCCCATCATCAGTTTGTGTAAGAAAGCCCATGCTTCATTTCTTTCTTATTTGGGAAGACACTTCAGGTCCTTAAACCTGAGATCAAGAGCAGTAGCGAATCTTTAGCCATGCGAGGTTGGCCATGTCCTTCCATTTAAGTGGGGCTGTGGTAAATACAGTTTTAAAGTTCACATTATAGACTGGATCATCGTCTGAGGGCTCCATAACTCTAAACAAGTGGCATAAGACATCACTGAAGAGCAGACTCTCCTCCTAAGCAGTTCAATCACATATCTGCAGTGGAAAGCACAAGATGTATTAAACATGTTAGTAAATTGTTATTAATTACAGAGAGAGACGCTCGCTACTTTCCTGTCTGTATGCTACACATGCCTGCATGCACATAGATGATCCAGGTACTAAAAGTGAGCAAAAATATTACAGACATGCAAAAGTAGACAAATAGAGCAAAAACAGACATGTGTAAAAGGAGATTACACACAGAAAACTCAGGTAAAGCAGAAACAAGCACATGCACATAGAAAATACAGGACGAGAGCAGCACCGGCAGAGAAAGAGCATACATACAGTATCCAGAAAACAGTCAAGGAGCTTGTGCACACACATTTATGCAGACAGGAATGCAGTGGTGGTCCATTTAGACCACCACTGCAACCACCCAACAGCACCTAGCAAAGCGGGATGTTTATCTTTAAAAGTTGCCTGATAAGTTAATAGTTTTCTATGCTCTCTCTCTCTTTGTGTGTGTACACAAAGAGAGAGCGAGCATAGAAAACTATTAACTTATCAGGCAACTTTTAAAGATAAACATCCCGCTTTGCTAGGTGCTGTTGGGTGGTTGCAGTGGTGGTCTAAATGGTTGTTAGCTTGTATAAAAGTAAAATTGTATATGGAGGCAGGGCTGTAAATACTTTTGCTCAGATATGTGATTGTGTGTGTGCAAGCATGTACTGTATATTGTGGGTATAGTGTGAATACGTTTGCCTAAAAAGGCAAATAAATAAATGTGTGTGTATGAAAGGAAGGAGGAATAAAATGAATGAAAGTGAATGCAACAAAAAGGGAATAAAAACGGGCGGGTGCACAAGTGAGCATATTCCAAAGCTGTATACAAGTCATAGTGTCATCAATGAGACAGATGTTTTAGCATTGAAAGGATATCAATAAAATTGCAGAAGAAAAAGAATGCCAAACAAACAAAATGACATAATAATAATAATAGTAATAATAACAATAAATAGAGAGGTGCATGTCCTGAAGTGTGATTGCAGCTGTGCAGTGGTAGAGTTTGGGGGTTAAATACTTAAATAAGAGATAAGACTTTACTGATCCCCTTGGGGATATTTACTTGTTACAGCAGTACAAAAGAAAAAAACAGAAAGGAAATGACAGCTAGTAAGAAACCTTGAAAATTTTAAAATGTAGATGCAGACTTAAGAGCTGCTAGACAAAAAATTGCACATAGTAAATATGAATATTAAATTACATATTGCACCTTTGTACTGCAGGAATAGAAAACCGTAATTGAAACTGTTATTTAGAGTATACAGTCTGATGGAAAGTCATTGGTTATAGGTTCTGGTTGTTATTGTACGCCCTGATAGCTGCTGGAGTTAAGGACCTGCGGTAGCGCTCCTTCTTACACAGGGGAGGGAGGAGTCCAGTGCTGAAGGAGCTGGTTGGAGCACCTAAGACTACAGAGTGCAGTGGATGTGAAGGAAAGGGCAAGATGGATGACAGCTTGGCTATTATACTCCTTTCTCCCACCTCCTCTACAGATTTGAGAGGACAGTGGTCTGTTGGTAAGGTCACCTATGCGGTAAGGTGGCAGTCGACTCCAGCATCCTCCATCTTCTTTCTAATATGCTTTTGCTCAGATAGATGATTGTGTATGTGCAAGCATGTTTTTGGTGGTGGGGGTGTGAATATTTTGGCTCAGACAGGTAATTGTGTGCAAGCATGTATTTATTTTAAACAGATGACTGTTTGTATGTGTAATGTTAGTGGGCTTTGTTATGAATGGGAGTGAATGGGAGGAAAAAGAGATAAAAAAAGAAGAAGCAGAGAAGTGCGGATCAACATGGTTGTGGATTAGAGCTTGTTGACCTGCACTGAAAATATACATGAACAGTTAATGATTTACCACAGAAAATAAGGATGTATAATTCTAAACTTTTCTGCTGAGCTGGATTTTGCTTTAAACTGAGTCTTAGTTGAATGATACACAAAATAAGCAGGATATTTGTGTGGTGTATTGGACAATATTGAACCTCATAACAACCCGTAGTTGTAGTTTGCAACGTGATTGCATTATGGTAATGAGTGCTTTTCTGCCTGGGTTAGTCTGGATCTGCACACCGTTCTGTATGCTACTTTTCTTTTCGAAACTTTATTAAACTGCAATAATAGTGCTTCGTGTCTCGGATTGAGTTATTATTACGTGTTAAGAACATAACGCAAAACTGGCGACGAGGACTTGATGGACTTATGCTGCACTCGGCTGATGTCCAGATTAAGTTTGCGGGAGTTTTCGGTGGCTTAAAAGAGGCACCGCAGTTGGGTGTTGCAGCTGCAGTGTACACAATATGGCAGTTGGAGAGGGTAAACAGAAGTCAAAGCAGTGCTATTGGTGTGGAAAAATGGGCCACCTCCCACTAGTTGTTGGGCAAAAGAACTTATATGCCACAACTGTGAGAAAAAAGGGCATGTTGAACAAGTGTGTAAGGCATGTGAGCGTGTTAAGTCTAAAAAAAAGAATACAACTAACCCAAACAAAATAGAAAAAGGAAAAACTACAAATTGGTGTAATAAAAAGAAAAACCTGCATTCTTTAAAGGAGAAACAAGTAAGCAGCAGTTAAAGTGACATTGAAAGTGAGCTACCCATCAAGATATTTAAAGTACTGTAAAAGGCTCAACTGCATATTGCACCACAGATTTAATAGAAGGACATCCCATAAGGATGGAAACTGATATTAGGAGGAGCTGTTTCATTGATATCAGAGAAACTTTACAAGGAGAAGCTGCACCATGTAGTTCTTACCAACTCAAATATCCAGCTAAAGACTTACATACAGGTGAGGCTGTCCTAGTGCTTGGTAAAGCAGAAGTTCAGGTGGAGCTAAATGGACAGAAAACTACTCTGTTCATTTATGTAGTCAAGGGGGGCAATCCAGTGCTCATAGGAAGATCGTGGATTAAGGAACTGCAGCTGGACTGGGCAAGAGTAAAATCAGCATCAGCTGAAGAATCTGGTTTGTCAGCAGTGCTAAAGAGGCACCAGTGTGTATTTAGGGATAAACTGGGAACTATGAAAGGTATCAAAGTGAAGCTCCAAGTACAGCCACAGCACCAACCTAAGTTTCTGAAAGCAAGAAGTGTTCCATATGCTCTTAAACCAAAAGTAGATACTGAATGCCTGCTAGAACTTGGTGTTTTGGTACCTGTAACCCATAGTGAATGGGCCACCCCAGTTGTTCCAGTACTTAATCAAGACGACTCTGTCCACTTGTGTGGTGATTTTAAAGTTACCATTAATCCATTACTAGTTGGTAAACAGTTGTTGAAGATCTTTTTGCAGGGTTGTCTGGTGACAAGAAATGTAGCAAAATTGACCTCAGCCAAGTTTACTTACAAATGCATGTTGAAGAAAGCTCACCAAAGTACCTTACAATCAACACTCACAGAGGATTATTTAGATACTGTGGCTTGCCCTTCGGAATCACATCTGCACCTGCATTATTCCAACGAGTCATGGACCAAATCCTAAATGGTCTTTCAGGGGTGCAGTGTTACCTCGATGACATTCTTGTTACTGGTAAAAATGACCAAGAGCACCTGGCTAACTTAGACAGAGCATTGGACAAGTGTGACATTTTCAAGTCCTCTGTGGAATACTTAGGTCATAGGTCATGTTATTGATGCTGATGCATACATACTGCCCCGTCAAAGGTAAGGGGAATTGCGGAGGCCCCTGTTCCAGAAAATGTCAGCCAACTTAGGTCATTTCTTGGCCTTCTGAACTATTATGGGCGGTTCATACCATAGTTGGCTACCTTGCTAAAACCAATGCATGAACTACTCTGTGAGGGGAAAACCTAGAAATGGTCCAAAGAGTGTGACATGGCGTTAAAGAAGGCAAAGGCAGTCAACTGTGTTGACTCATTTTTACCCCTCTTTGCCTCTTAAGTTGGCGTGTGACGCATCCCCATATGGTGTTGGGGCTGTATTATCTCACATATCTCCAAGTGGAAAAGAGAAGCCAATTGCCAAAATATCCACAGATCGAAAAAGAGACGCTTCATTTTTGGTGTGAAGAAATTTCACACATATCTTTTCGAGCGCAAATTCACATTATTGACAGACCATTGTCCTCTCATGTCGATTTTTGGCCTGCACAAGAGGTTGCCAACTCTTGCTGCAAGCAGACTGCAGCGATGGGCCCCTATTTCTTGGTGCTCACAACTACAACATTCAATATAGACAATCATCAGCTCATGGCAATGCAGATGGCTTGTCGAGGCTTCCACTGCCTGACTTTCCAAAACACAATGACCAGAATATTTTCTATTTCCAGATGGTGGAGAACACACCTGTCACAGCTCACCAAATCAAACAAGCAACCAGAGCAGACCCTCTCCTTTCAAAAGTACTTGACCGTGTGATACGAGGACAATCACTGACCACAATGATGGCTACACCTGATATCCAGCCTTAATTTTTGCGGGGGAAGGGGTTGACAGTGACTGCTGGATGTCTACTCTGGGGTATGCGTGTGATCATCCCACATAAGCGGAGAAGATCTGTCTTACAAGAGCTGCATTCCGGACACTGTAGTATTGTCCGTATGAAGGTAGCTGGCACGTAGCTATTTTTGGTGGCCTGGGCTGGACGGTGAGATTGAAGAAACTGTCAGATCATGTCCATCATGTCAGTCAGTTAGAAACATGCAAAGCCCTTCTCCACTACATAAATGGGAGTGGCCAGTGAGTCCCTGGCAACGTGTTCATCTTGATATCACAGGGCCTGTTGAGGGTGCTATGCTGTTAGTAGCGGTAGATGCACATTCTAAATGGCCTGAGGTCTCAGTCATGCCTACAATAACTTCAGAGACAGAGATAATGGCCCACCATTTGTCTCTAGAGAGATGGAGGAGTTTCTACAAAATAATGGGATCAACACATCCTTTCCAGCCCTTACCACCCATCTACTAATGGGCTAGCTGAGAGGATGATCCAAACCTTAAAACATGCACTGAAGTCATCCAAGCATGAAGCCCTTTTTAAGCAGCATCTTAATACATTTCTACTCAAATATCGTAAAACTCCACATGCATCCACTAGAGCATCACCTGCATACCTGATTATGAAAAGACACCTACCAGAACATTTGTTCAGGTCATCCAACGTAACAGGTGTTCCATGGATCGACAATTTTCTGATGGAGACCATGTCCTTGCCCGCAACTACTCCACGAAGGAGAAGTGGGTCCCAGCAGCTGTTTCATTCAAGGTCCGCACTCAGGACAACCAGGTCTGGCAAAGGCATGTTGAGCAGTTACTTCTTCGCCAACCTGCTATTTCTGAGGCAGAGGATTCAGACTTTTCTCTTGGAAGTGAACTGTCCACTCAGAATACGTCAACCACCTCTCCTGTACTTCCTCTACAACCAGGAACTGCGACTGTAGCTCGATGTTCAAATGAAAGTCTACCAGGGCTATCATCTGAAACTACTCTCAGACGAAATCCAAAAGGAGAAGACATCCTCCCGAACGCCTTAGTTTGTAATATGTTAACCCTCAAGGATAGGGGCAGAATAATCCCCTGGGTTAGAAGGAAGTAGATGTAGTCTACCCTCTCTTCTACAACAGGGACTTTGTCACTGTACTTCATTGTTGTATATTGTTACAAACTGAACAAAGCATAACTGTTATTGTTTTCATACATCTTTGGTATTTAAGGGGGAGGAAATATGTGGTGTACTGACAATAGTAAACCTCATAGCAACCCGTTGTTGTAGTTGGCAATGTGATTGCATTATGGGTAGAGTGCTTTTCTGCCTGGGTTAGTCTGGATCTGCACACCGTTCTGTATGCTACTTTTGTTTTCAAACCTTTATTAAACTGCAATAATAGTGCTCTGTGTCTCTGATTGAGTTATTATTACATTTGCTTCAGCTGTGATGTGTTCAAGGTGTGCAGCGACCATTGTGACTTAGGAGCTGTCATAAAAGCTGGAAGATATTATAATTTTATTGTACCAAAAGAGCAGTGAACTTAGAGACACTATTATGAGTATTGGCCAAAAGTTTCAAACTTATTGTGAAGCAGCAAACCTGTCTGGCCATGGGACAAAGCCCAAAATTTTATCCAGAGGCTTTAGCAATTTTATCAGGACAACAAGGAAAAAACTTACTATTGTTACTAGAAAGGACTTACAACATCACCTGATTAATGTGTCACTGGCAACCATAAGGACATTATGGCCAGACTCCACACCACGCCACTCTTGACCATGAAGTACAGAAGGGTGGACTGGAATACATCAGAAAGAATTTGAATAGGCCTGCATAGTGCTGAAACAAAGATGGAGTGACAGAAACTGCAACTGTTTGGCCATATGGATCAGTGGTTTGTTAAGCACAAGAAACAATTACTCTTCAGAAAAATACAATCCACAGGTTTAAGCATAGGGGTGGGTCAGTGATGTGACAAGTGAACTTTCCAACAATGCAAACAGACTTCTAAGTCAACCAAAGCTTGGTTAAAGAATCAGTCCTGGAATATGCTGGAATGGCCATTTCAGTCACCAAATGTAAATGTTTTTATATGAGAAGAGGGCAGCACAGTGGGAAGCACTGACGGTCCGGGTCCTTTCTGTGTGGAGATTGCATGTTCTCCCTGTGTCTGTGTGGGTTTTCTCTGGAGCTCCGGTTTCTTCCCACAGTCCAAAGACATGCAAGTCAGGTGAATTGGAGATACAAAAGTGTCAATGAACTGTGTTTGACATTAAACTTGTGAACTGATGAATCTTGTGTAACAAGTGCTTACCTGTCCTCTCATGAATGTAACCAAAGTGTGTAAAACATGATGTTAAAATTCTAAAAAATAAATAATTAAATATATGAGAAGAATGGGCGACGGGTGATGTTTTTGATTTAAACAAAACTTTGTCAAGTAATGCTATTAAAACTGTTTACGTATTAATAAATATTCTTTCTTTGCTGCTGATGCTTTTTGCTATGTATTTTCATTCACTTTCATACACATCACCATAATACTGTACCTTTATAGTGAGGGAGTTGAAATTTCTGACTGCAACTGTAGGGTTAGGTTTCAGGTATCCATGGGGGACCTTTTGATCTTTTTTGTTCTTTTTCTCAACTTATAATCACTTGCTTAATAGAGCAGCCAGTAGAACATTAGGACTAATACAGTAAGATGTCAATTCTGCCCTGGAACATAAGTTCATTGGCCAAAGGACGTTTATAGCATAGTTATTGTGCTGCTGATTGGCTAATGTGAACTGTTAACTAAATCATTAATGACTCAGGATGCAGATAAGTCCCCTCTTGCTTGCTGTACAAGACACCTCAGAATAGTTTGCTTTTGAAATAGCAAAATAGTTTGCTTTTTTTATAATAATAAAATAGTTTGAACCTCGACTTTAACTGTACCTACAGAATAACATTTCCACTTTTTCTTTCTTCTGCAGACATATCTCTTATTTATTTTAAACCAGATATAGCAGCAGACTGCTGTAGCTTTCATTTCAGAATGTTAGCGAGTAACATATATGGTTTCATGTCTGTCTTTTGTAATGTGGTTGTAAGTAGTACAAGATACAAGTATCGACTAATTTTAATAATTTAGTGATTAGATTTTTATGATTCTTTTTATCATTATTATTATTATTTATTATTACTGTGCCCATGCTGTAGGACTCTTTTGTTAATGCAGTTGCTGTAGGACTTGTGTTGCTATGTGGCATTGTGTGTGCTGGCCATTAGGCAGATGTAAATGTCATAGGGGTCATGAGGAGAAACAATAAAAAACCCAGGGCAATAAGGTATGGGCCAAAGTGCAGAGTGAGTTTATTTAGTCCAACAAGTTCTTCAACAAGGTGCAAACTATTTACAAATATTTACAAAACTGTACAAAAGTTATACATGGCATGTAGCAGCTTAAACTATGTAGATAAATAACAATTAAGTCCATACACTAGGACCAAGTTGGACCCGAATCAACTAGACTGTCTGCTTGTCTCTGTATCTGTCTCTCGCTCTAATTCACCACTCAACTCAACCGAATTGTTAGCTAAACCTTTGCTTAAGAAGAGTGTGTGCTCTATTACACTTGTAACGGTATACCCATTAATACATCAGAGATCACCACACACTATAATGCAGTCAGCAATCACTCACAGCCATCAAAATATTCAATACATCATGGATCCTTAGTTTGATTGCTGTGATAATCAGTCTCTATTTGTTGTGCCAGCACAGCGTGAATACAGGTAAAATTCCCCCTCACTCTCAGAGTGACCTCGCCTGCTTTCTCAAAGGATGGAATTTTACCTGTGCTTAGGTTTTTCTCACTACCTTTGCGGGACACCGATAACAAGTACGTAAATACTTTGGAAGTGGACACAGTGCATTATAAGTATTAACAATTGTTGTGTAATAATTATACAACACAAGGTACAAATTGAGTGCAATCACAACAATGGTGTGATATTTGCAGTACAGATCAGAGGAACATAATTTATATTATGAGCCCAGCTTGCTGTATTAGTTTTTAAAGGCATAAAAATAGACTAAAAAAACAGACTAGAAAGGCAAGTACACATTTGTTTATTCATACATGGGATGCAAAATAATATTTGAACTTCTGTAAAACAAATACAGTATTACACTTTGATTGCAATTGAGATCACTGAAGCTTTACCACAAGAAGTGTATCCTGTTTAATTGTACCCACATCATTTTTCATCAGAAACTATCTGTCTTTTGGAGGATTTTGGTTTCTGCGCCGTGTATGGTATCTGCAAAAAGAGGGAAACAGTCAATACTTTCAGAATATTTAAAACATAGTTTGTTTTAAGCCCCCAAAATGATTCAAATTCCCACATTTTTTATTTAATAAAAAAAACAGCACATGGCTATTCATTAGTGTGTTAACTGGAAGTCCCCCAGCCATCCCAAAATAGCAAACTATCAAAATACTTTTTTTTTTTTCTTTGTTGAGTATACTCAACTGTAGACATTGTGTTCTTAGAATTATGGATGCAACCCTTCTTTTCCCCCATACAAGACAAGAAGAACTACAGCCAAATGGTTCTTCTTTTGTTTTATATGAATATTGAGCTGATTCTTCTAAATGATAGTGTGCAAATTTTACATTTATGACATTTAATAGATGCTTTTATTCAGATCAACTTACAATGGTGACTAAATAAAAATTATTTATTTTAAAGGCATTGCTCAGGGGCCCAAAAAAGGGAACTTGGTCATTGTGGGGTATGAACCAGTGACCTTTATATCCCTAGTCCAGTACCTTAACCACTAAGCTACCTCTGCCTTGACTGGCACTGCCTAGTGTGCAAATTTTTGCCTAGCTTCTCTTTTACCTTCCCTAACAAAAGTCTGAGAGCATGTAATACCCTGCATGGTGCACCTGTCCAAGGTTAATTACTTATTCCTCCACCTGGACCATAATTGCTACTCTATTAGCCAGCAGCCAATATATCATACAGTCAATCCGGAAATTCTGCACAGCACTTTCACCTTCTCCACATTTTATTACATTACAGACTCATTCTATAATAGATTGAGTCCATTTTTTGTCACAAAATTCTACACAAAATAGCCCACAATGAAAGTGAAAGCAGGTTTTTAGACATTTGTGCTAAATAATTAAAAATCAAAATGTAAAATATCATATGTACACAAGTGTGCACACCCTTTGATATGACACCCAAAAGAGAGCTTAGGTGCATTCTGATTTCACTGATACTGCTTGAGATGTTTCTACAATTTAATTGGAGTCCACCTGTGGTAAATTCATTTGAGTGGACATGATTGGGGTTTGCCAACACCTGCCTATATAAGGCCCCACAGCTGACAGTGCATATCAGAGCAAACTCCAAGCCCTGGGTTAAAGGAATTATCTGCAGACCTCAGAAACAGGACTGTGTCAAGGCATAGATCTGGAGAAGGGTGCAGAATAATTGCTGCAGCTTTACATGTCCCAAATAGCACAGTGGCCACCATCATTCGTAAATGGAAGAAGTTTTGAACCACCAAAAATCTTCCTAGACCTGGCCGCCCGGCCAAACTGAGCGATCGGGGAAGATGGGCCTTGGCCAGGGAGGTGAGCAGAAACCCGAGGGTCACTCTGACAGAGCGCCAGTGTATCCTTGTGGAGATTGGAGAACCTATCAGAGGATCAACCATCCAGGCAGCACGCCACAAATCACACCTTTATGGTAGAGTGGCCAGACGGAAGCCACTCCTCAGTAAAAGGCACATGACAGCCCGCTTGGACTCTCAAACTACAAAAAACAAGATTCTCTGGTCTGATGAAACCAAAACTGAAAATTTTGGCCTGAATACCAAGCGTGACGTCTGGAGGAAACCAGGCACGGCTCATCACCTGGCTAATGCCATCCCTACAGTGAAGCATGGTGGTGGCAGTATCATGATGTGGGGATGTTTTTCAGCAGTGGGACCGGGGCGACTAGTCCTGATAGAGGAAAAGATGAATGCAGCTAAGTACACTGAGATCCTTAAAGAAAATCTGCTCCAGAGCGCTTCCAACATGACAACGACCCGAAGCACACAGCCAAGAGAACAAAGGAGTGGCTTCGGAGAAAGTCTGTGAATGTCCTTGAGTGGCCCAGTCAGAGCCCAGACCTGAATCCAATCGAACATCTGTGGAAGGAGCTGAAAATGGCCGTGTACCAACGCTCCCCATCCAACCTGACGGCGCTTGCGAGGATATGCCAAGAGGAATGGGCAAAAAATGTCCAGAAACAAGTGTGCCAAGCTCGCAGCCTCTTTTCCAAGACGCCTTAAAGCTGTAATTGCTGCCAAAGGTGCATCAACCAAGTATTAGGCTGAACGTGTGTAAAGGTTTTTTGTCAGTAAAATAAAATTGCATATTTTCTAACCCTGTTTTCACTTCCTAATTACTGGCGATTGTGTTTAGATGGACATGGAGAAGGTGAAAGGGGTGTGCAGACTTTCCGGCTTGACTGTACAGTATAATAAAACCAAGTGCAATTTCTTTAAGACTTTTTTATGCAGCCTTGCTATCTAGAACCTGAAGTATTTTTATGTAACTTTTAACTATACACTAACCGTCCACAATATTTACAATTAATGTCTTGTTCACAAGCAAGGTCAGAGGAGAATGACTGACTGGAGCTAACAGAAAGGCTATGGGTAATTTCAAAACTCCTCCTTATAAGGCAGGAGGTATGTATATATTTTAATAAAGTATCTCTTATTTCTTTATCAATTACATTTTTTATTCTGCATCATCTTTAGCAGCAATTCTTCAACTGAAAACTATCTATGATCAAATGTCAATCCTTTTTATCACTGTCATACCAATTAATATCACAATGTTTTGCAAAACTGCTTTCAATAAGACACTTCTAGACTTTATCAACTGCTTTTATCATCACAAATCTTTTGGGTTTAAATAAGGACTTTGGGTTTGTTGTAATGTATTTGATGAATGGGGATCTTTTTTAACTTCCTGTTTAAAAAAACTCCACCAAATTTATTAATTAGTTTTAGGTATTTTATTAGATAAGACACAATGCTCCTGTATAAACTCTTTGACCTAATGTTACGTTTAAGACTAGCATGGTTTAACACAATTATTTCACAATATTGTACAATACAGGTGTTGAATAACTTTGCTCCGTAAGTAAAAAAAACACATTACTTTAAATTCTCTATGTAATATTAGGTTGTGCTCAAGAATCAGATCCACTTTTCTTTAAATTACTGTTACTGAAATTATCATCAAAGCACTGCATACAACAATATTTACAAATACTTAATGTTTGGACAGAACAGATACAATGAAAGTAAAAAAAAAAACCTCAAGAACTTACTGTCCAGCGGGGTACCAGCAGTGCTTTGTGGTGTGGAACACTTGGCTAAGCTCGTCCATAGTTGATGACTTTTTATTTTTAAGTTTCTGGTTGAGATGAGACTTTAGTACCAGATCAAAGCTTTCTGCAGGATCAGTGGTGGAATCTTGCCTGGGGATGGGCTGTGCAACAAAACAAAGAAAAATATATCAGCATACTTATCAACAGAGTAACAAGGTAGATTATATAGTGTAAAAATGTAAACATATTAAATGTATATATAAAAAAAAAAAAAAAAAAAAAAAAAAAGGAAAAATGTTTAATTAAAAATACATTTCATTTTTTTTTTTACATTTAAAAAATATAATTATCTGTTGAAATAATTAAAACAATTTAGAGCCCTCTGGACACCCATATTACCAATATATTTATTAATTAGGATTTTAACATGATGTTTTAAGCTCTTTGGTTAATTTCGTTTATCAGTTCACAAGGTATTACCAATATAACATTATGAATTGAAATGGCAGTGCAACATCCAGAAAATATAAGTTAAGACAGTACTAGCATACATTGCTTGGATCCAGCAAAGCTCATTACTGAAAAGAACGGCAAGTGGATGGCACACATGGGAAAACGCTCCCCCTTGCCAAATTCATGGTTCACTATCTAATTTGTGCTACACCCAAAAGCAGTTAATTATTAGACAAGAATTTCCAGGTCAAGTTCAGAAACCTGAAGCAATGGGTCAAGTACCAGTTTACAAAGAAAACTGTTGTTAACATGCCACACTGCACGTTACACATGCTGTATAATACTGTAATTGCATCTTATCTTACTTTACTATTTATCTTATGCTATTTTTGTATTTTCTGTACATATGCGAATTCTGCCAAGAATGTAAATTTGTACATTGTCTACATATAGTTTTGTTTGTATATTGTATTGTTTGTTAATTGTAGAGAGCTAACAACAGCCGGAAACAAATTCAATTTGTGTGTGTAAACGTACTTGGCAAATAAAGCTGATTCTGAGAGAAAATACAACATATGATAACTGATCTCCTTATCCTGTCCCCTCACACCTTTTTGGGTAATGAATTGACCCTTTCTGTTTGACCCCTTAATCCTGTGTACTCCTGGGTAGGGAAATTAACCTTTATAACAACCAGCATCCTTTTATCTCCATCATACTTAACCCAATCTTTGTTCACCAGACCTTCTTTCTAATACCCTCTTCATTCCCATTTCCTTTCCCCCTAAATCTCCTCCTCTTTTTCTTTTTTCCTCCCCTCATTCCTAGTGTAGATAAAGCCTCCCTAAAAATGTGTCTATTCAGATCTGTTGGTCTCCCAAGCTGCGCCCATACTTTTGTATCTGTTAATAAAACTTCACTGCTGAAGACCCGGTTTGCTGACTCCTGTATGCCAAATTTCAACAACTTGGTGCCGTGACCTGGATGCCAAACTGAAACCTACTTGGTGAGTAAGTGCCATTTCGAACCTAGAAGAAATTTTGAAACATAAGTCAGTAAAGGTAATCCTCTCAGAAAGTAGGGACTTTTTAATGCAGTGTTACTGATTGTAACTGTTAGCCTCTCTGAAATGAGAGATTTTAATGCATTATGTCAAACATGACTCAGTTAAGGAATGTCTTTTTGTTAATAAGCAATACTGAAAATGCAAGCTGGAATCTATGAATGATAAGTTAAAAGAAGCTATGAGAAAGATTGTACAACTAACCAGTGAGTGTAAATGCATAGAACAGCTGCTATAAGTACCCAGAGAACATGTGAGAAACTTTAGCACTTACTGATAGATATCGAGCAGCAATGTGCTAAATGTATATCTAAGCCCAAATGTCAGTGCCACCCTTCACCTGTAGCTCCTTTGCCAGGTCAGTCATGATACACAAAATGAAAATCCTTTAGCATCAAAAAGGCTGTATCCAGAATTAACTGCAATTTCCTTGGGTAATGAAACTGACCACTCTGATGGTAAGAATCTTTGTCATCTGACAAGGACTATGATCATGCTAGTCATGAAGCACCTTTTTCGATGAGCCGACCATTCAGATGAGACCTGTAACAATTGTATCTTCAGAGGTACATAATAGAAACAATTATTAAAAAAAAAAAAAAAAAAGTAGAGGTTGGCCATGTCCCTCTAGATCAGGGGTGGGCAATACAATTTTCTATGGGGCCACATAAGAAACTGGGACTGTTGTGGAGGGCCGGACCAATAAGGTGAACTTAATTCTGCTCAATATTAATTTTATCTTTTTATTTACATTTACATTTGCAGCATTTAGCGTCGACGTCTTTATCCAAAGCGATTTACAATACAGTTACAGTATACAGTCTGAGCAATTAAGGGTTATGGGACTTGCTCAAGGGCTCAAAGTGAATTGTACAGTTCAAATAAGCTGTTAATGTTTTGATGTTACATTTAGAAAATTAGAAGTAGGCAGAGTAAAAACATCAACATTATTTTACTGTTTAAACAAACAAATGCAAAAACAAATGTGAACAAAATGTGCAGGTTTTTAAACTTTACACTATTTAGTTTTGAGTCTAATTACCTCATTTATTTTTCAGTCCTTTGTTATTGTTTAATATTATTTTTAAAATCACAGAGCTGGTCCTGACTGCTTCAGTTCTGGACGTGTTAAACTTTATAAAACAGTCTTTGTTCTGTTTAGTACCCTAACAGTGATTTAGAGCCTAAATTCTGATCCTTAACCAGCGTTACATCTGACTTTAGTAAATAAACAATTCAGAAGTTCGTGTCTTGTTAAAAACTCCACCGTCAGTCACACTCAGTTCTGTTCGCATTACAGTGAAGCTGATACACTCGCGCATACGCTAATCGAAACGTACGGATATTTAAATACACAGCGCTCCCATCAAAGTTATATTGCATGTTTGATGTACATTTATTTAGATCTAATTTTTAATTGCCACGAACCTTACGCGGGCCGGTTGGGGATGTCTCGCGGGCCGGATGTGGCCCGCGGGCCGTACAATGCCCAGGTCTGCTCTAGATGCTGTCACACTGAACAAACAATCTAAAGAATTTAAACACCCAAGGGAAATGAGACCAGGTACTAAATATAACAGATAGCAGACAGCTTGCTAATAAGGTGTTGGATGGTTTAGGTGACAGAGGCCAGGACATTGATCGGGGGTGGAAAATGTTTAGAGAATGGATTAGCTGTAAGTGTCGCAAGACTTGCTTAACCTGTTGTAAGCAAAGTAAAGCGGAATCAGCTACAGAGTATTGTGAGCTGTGTGGAAGGGTTTTTCTGCATCACTGTGGGATTGATAAATACAACAGCCATAAGACTGATCACATAACTGATGGTCTACACTTTGGACAGCTGGTCGAATAATTTAGATGTTCTAGATGAATTTTGCCTGCTAGAAGCTCTGC
Source organism: Trichomycterus rosablanca (assembly GCF_030014385.1). Taxonomy (NCBI): domain Eukaryota; kingdom Metazoa; phylum Chordata; class Actinopteri; order Siluriformes; family Trichomycteridae; genus Trichomycterus; species Trichomycterus rosablanca. The sequence continues at coordinate 53,326,150 of NC_085988.1, read as the reverse complement.
AATTAATGCAATGTCACTGCCAACTACAGTGCACAAATTGCAAGCTTTCTTAGGTCTATGCAATTATTGTAAATCCTGGAGAGATTATTATGCTGCTATTTCACAACCACTACACAATCTGCTCAAAGGTAACCGTGGACAACATGACCCTGTTGTACACACAGATGATAGCACAACAGTTTTGTGAAGCTCAAATCAGCCTTGGTATCTGCACTGGCTCTTTGCCTTTGTGATCCAGACAAGCCTTTTACTGATTGTGGCTTCATGACACCTGGAACTCAGGAGAATGGTTGGTATGCAATATCCAGTAGCTTACTATTCAGCTAAATTAGATGATGCGACATGCAGAAGGGTCCGTGTTTAAGAGCGGTACAAGCTTTAGCCAGCAGTAGTCTTCCTCCCTCTTACTCAGCCCAGCAGGCTGAGTTAGTGGCCCCAGCTGAAGTAAGTAAACTTGCATTAGGAAAGAGGTTACACAGAGGTTTAGGAATGCTGATTTGGTAGAGAATATTTTGGAGGTAGTTCACTTACCCACAAATTTAGCTATTGTAAAAGTCAAAGCACACAGTGGAGGCATTTCATTTGAAGCACAAGGCAACAGACTTGCTAATGAAGCGGCTAAAAGGGCAAGTTTTTTACCACCAGCAAACATTGCATCACTCACTAACACAGAGTGTAGTAGTAATAACGTATCTTCTATTCTTAAGCTACAGACTGACTCTCCAAGCAGGGAACTGTAAACATGGCTGGATTCAGGTGCAAAAGTTGCTCCAGGTGGTGTCTGGATCAAAGGGGGAAAACTTGTTGAATTACTTTTTTACCTGGCTACACAAGTTCTTTAGGCCACATTGAGGTGGCAAAGATGGTTAATCAATTTTCGCATTCCTGGTGGAATCATAAATTCAGAGAACAAGCTATAACAATTGTGTTGCTTTCCTCCACAGTGTTTGTAGTACTTTGTAGTATAAGAACAACTAGCAACAAAACTATTGGCTTTAGCCCTCACGAAATTCTGACAGGTAGACCCATGTTAGTTTCAGGTGTTATTGATCTTCGTAAGGTAGAACACTTACACAAGCAGTACAGAAAGCTCACAATAAGGTCAAAAGCACTTTGGGCAAACCAGCTTAAAGATGTCATACAATAAATCCAGGCCAATTGGTCATGGTGAGGAAACATGACAATTAGTCCTTAGAACCTAGATGGGATGGCCCATATCAGGTTCTGCTAATTACTGATTCGGCAGTGAAGTGTGAGGGAAAGAAAACATAGATTCCTGTTTCTCATTGTAAGGTTGTGCCTGCTCCTCAGAACTGGTAGGGCCAGTAGGAAAAGGGGCGGGTGATGCACAGAGCCCTAAGGAAGAACTGTAGTTTCTAGCTACGGGGTCAACCCTGTTGGTGAAGATTTCCCCACACACTGTGTATTACCATAGCAGCCCCTTCTGAGGAACAGACAATGAGAAGCAGCAAACCCTACTTAACAATTAATTAATTAAAGATTAATTAAATTAGTTTAAATAATTAAAGACTAAACGAGACTAAATTAAAGACTAAAATAGAGACTAAACTCAATGAGGAACAGTTCACTGCATATGTTTCTTTGTGTATTCCACAGAACTACTCAGAAGTTAGATGGTGAGAGAGCTGATTGTGTTTGCATGACACCCTGCCTAGTTGACTGGTACTGTGGAGGCCCACTGGAACAACATGTTTACCTTTCACATTCAAACATGAGGTGTGGCACATCACCATGTCACAAACTACCCAAGCTCTATAACAACCAGCTTCTTTTCATCTCTATCACACTTTCCCAATCTTTGTTCACCAGACCTTCTTTCTAATCCTCTTTTCATTCCCATTTCCTTCCCCTTTAATCTCCTCCCCTTTTTTCATTTTCTTCTTGTTACCTGAACATGTGGATGTTTTTTTTTTTAAACAAAAATTTTTTTTTTAACATCATGCCCCATGCTCTCAACAAAGCTCCCTGATTCCAGCCTTGCTGATGCACCCCCAGATCATCAACAATCTACCAAATTTCATAGGAATCAAATTTACAAAAATCGAAACAAGAAACTGTAGCTTGTAGGCATCCAAATCTCAATCTAAACATTAGTTGTTGGGCCAAGCTGAAACAAGTTATACCAGTAAGTGGAAAGTGGTTTTCTCCCTCTGCTGCCCTCTGTCCTTTGCAGCTTTGTTGTATCCAGTGTCAGTTGCTTGACCTGATTCTTATGACATTTTATGGAAAAAGCAATGCAATGCTGTAACAAGTACCATGGATTTTAAAACTTTAAACATGTGTTTCACTTATTCACCATAGTACTATTGCAAAACACTTTTTAAGGTTGGGGCGGCATAACTACCATCACTTTTGAGTTACCACAAATACAAGATTTAAGAGTAAATAGTAGGTTTGTATATATCTTTACAACATCTATGTGCAACTCAAAAAGTAACATAAGACTTGGCAGTCTTCGCTCTGAAACAAACATACTAGTTTGTATATAAAATGGTTTATTTGTACAAACACAGATTTTAACATTTGACAGTGTTATCCATTTGCCAGAAAGATTAGATTTAAGGTGTGCTGCAGAGGTGGTTGTCCATCCAGTGTTCCATTGCACAGAATGAAATCAAATTGAGACTACACACATATCAATTAATGGAACGCCGCAGTAAAGGGTTTGAATACTATTGTGAAATAGATATTTCAAATTTCTAGTCTAAACATGTCATTATGTGTGACCAAGTGTAGCATGATGGTTAAAAATGCCAATATCAATTCAAAATCAAATCCATGAGGTATGCTAAATGTCATGGTGTCTGAATACAATATGAATCAATTTCACTGCAACAACACTAAGCTTAGCCCATTAAACAAAAGGTAAGCACCACATCAAACTTTTTTAAATAATCAAAATTCAATATCATTTGGCTGCCATACTCACTTTAGTAAACTCATAAGAAAAGTCTTTGGCAGGATGAACACACACTACTGTTTCACCATTCCTTGTCACACCAAGCTCCACATTACTAGTTAAGAAAGAGAACAATTAACCAGAGAGGTGTATTTCATGAAACAAATGTGTGACTGCAGCTCAGTAGGTGGGGAAGTTGAATACTTTTGGTGAGATATTGGAAATTGTGTGTGCAAGTATTAATTTAGTGGGGGTGTAAATACTTTTGCTTGGGAAGGTGTTCAAGATATATGATTCAATGTATAAGTGTGAATGGGAGGAAGGGATTGAAAAAAAAAAGAATTTTACATGAAGAAAATGGGCTGAATAATAAAAAATTAGAGAAGTGCATTTCCTCAAGAAAATGCAAGTGTGATTGCAGCTCAGCAGTGGTAGGTGTCCGAATAGTTTTGATCATGCTGTTGGTGGTGTCTGAATACTTTTGGTCATGCTGTTGGTGGTGGTTTGCTATGCAGCTGCCAATGTGTACAGAGGTTGCTAAACTGCTGCTAGGTGGTGGTAAAGGTGTTGCTAGGCAGTTGGCCATGCATATTGGGTGGTTGCTAAAGTGTTGCTAGGTGGGTAATAGGATACAAGGGAGGATGGTAGCTAAGGTGTTGCTAGGTGGATAGTAGGGTATAGAGGATAGCTGCCAAGTTGGCCCCTGATCACTGCTGTAGTAACAGGTTGTAAGATGTAGCTAGGTGATTGCCAATGTGTACTGGGGTTGTTAAGTAATTGCTAGGTGGTTGCTACGGTGCTGGTGGGTGGTCGCTATGGTGTTCTAGGTGTATGCAAGTATGTATGTGAGGAGGAGGGGTGTGAATACTTTTGCCCATACCAGTGACTGTGTGTAAGCATGCAGTTGGTGGGGGGTGTAAATACTTTTGTTTAAACAGATGAGGCCCTGAGATAGTATATTTGAAACTCTGTCTATTGTTCAAGCAGAAACACAGTTGATCTGTGTACTTTTTAAAAAAGTAAATGTGTGGGGCAGGGTAAAAATATAGTTTCTATCAGAATACATCGGCATTCACTTATAATGCAAAATAACAACAAAACAGAGTTTCTTACATTTACTTTGACTTTTATTTTATTGCAGACAGGATGAACCTGAGATAATTCATGTTTTATCTGGTCATCTTCATTTTATTTGTTAATAAACAATTTCCTGCATTTCAGGCCTGCAACAAATTCTAAAAAAAAAGTTGGGACAGTAAAGCATTTCCACTTTGTAATGTTGCCATTCCTTTTTGCGATTTAGTGTTTCAGGTTTTATTTTGTCCCATTCTTCCTGCAAACACATTTTAAGATGTGCAACAGCACGGGGTCATTTTTCGTTTCAAAATTCACCACACATTCTCTATTGAGGACAGGTTAGGACTGCAGGCAGGCCAGTCCAGTACCTGTACCCTCTTGTTCCGCAGCCATGACTTTGTAATTTGTGAAGCATGTGGTTTTGCATTGTCTTGTTAAAAAAATGCATGGGAGTGCCTGGAAAAGATGACGTCTTGAAGGCAGCATATGCTGCTCTAAGATCTCAATGTACTTTTCTGCATTATTGCTGCCATCACAGAAGAGTACATTACTTTTCTTAAGGGCACTGACACAGCCCCATACCATGACAGACCCTGGCTTTTGGACTTGTAGCTGATAACAGTCTGGATGGTCCTTTTTTGGTCTTTGGTCCGGAGCACACAGCGTCCATTTTTTCCAAAAAAGACCTGGAATGCTGATTCATCTGACCACAATACACGTTTCCACTGTGTGATGGTCCATCCTAAATGCCTCCGAGCCCAGAGAAGTCGGCGCCACTTCTGGGTATGGTTACCATAAGGCTTTTTTTTGGACAGTAAAGTTTTAAGTGGCATTTGTGCATGTAACTCTGTATTGTAGTGCTTGACAAAAGTTTGCCAAAGTAATCCCTTGCCCATGTAGTTATATCAGCTATTGTTGAGCAGCGGTTCTTGATGCAGTGCATCTGAGAGATCAAAGATCATGGCCGTTCAGCTTAAGCTTGTGCCCTTGGCTTTTACGCACTGAAATTCTTCCCGATTCCTTGAATCGTGTAATGATATTATGAACTGTAGAGGAAGAAATATGCAAATCCCTTTAAGGTACTTTGTTTTTAAACATTATAATAATTTTCTCATGCATTTGCTGACAAACTGGAGATCCTCTGGCCATCTTTGCTCTTTAAAGCCTTTCCTGTACCAAAAAAATGATTACAATCACCTGTTGACATCACCTGCTTAGAATCCATCATTATTTAATTTATTCACCTCATTACTAGCCCTAAATTCCCCCCATCCCAACTTTTTTTGGACTGTGTTGCAGGCCTGAAATGCAGGAATGGAGATATATTAACAAATAAAATGAAGTTGAGCAGACAAAACATGAAATATCTTGGGTTTAAACTGTCTGCAATGAAATAAAAGACAAAGTAAATATAAGGAACACTGCATTTTATTTGCATTTTCCATACTGCCCCAACTTTTACTGATTTGGGGTTGTACTAATAATAAGAAGTCTATAGGATAACAATAGTCTGATAACAATAGTCTAATAACCAATTATTCGGTAGTTATAAAACTGGGTAAGTTAAGTGTATAGGTAGGCTTCAGTTTTTATAGTAAATTAACAAACATTGTGTTTCAAGTTAATGTGACGGTCAAACACCAAATCATTCCTAAACCAATGCTATTCACCACTGTTTGCAGAACTTAGAACTAGTTCTAAGAAATATTAAGCTTTATTTCTGCTTACCAGTTGCTCCTTGAATCTGGTACTTGGCATGTAGCATTAAATGACAAAGCTTGAACTGTAAAAAAAAAAAAAAAAAAGAAGCACATAATTCCAAAAATCATGTTGTTTAGTCAGTAAATGACATTAAGCAATCTTTGCACAGACATCAATACAACCAGAGTAAATGTTCATCTGTTTAATGCAAGACAGTGTAAATTCTTAAGAATTCTTGGCTATTTCCTTTTTTATTACAGCAGTTTGTTTTTGTTTTAAGTCCACGTTTTTTATTAATTCAACTTTTAGAACCCTTTTGGGCCCATGACATTTGGCCCTCTGGCTTATACGAAATTGTGCTTTTAAATTAATCCACATGGATTATTCGAAACTGATCTGCTGTCAGGTGGGTTGCAAATATCAATTGATTGGTGCCGTGGTGGTCCAAAAGAGAAAAACTCACTATCCATTGCTTTAACCTTACATCAGATGTGGCAGTGGATTAAGAAAATAATACAGGTCAGTTTTATTTCATTTTGTAATATACACCAAATGAATCTCACTTTATAAATAAAGCATTACAAAGACTAATGCATCCAAAAAGCTTGTATGATTATCACTGATGTGATTCTCAAGTCACTGGAGTTTTAGACTAAGACTTTTGAATTGAATAGTACAAGCTCCAATGTTATATTAATATGCTATTAAGTAGGTTCTCTTTAGCATTAAAGAGCTTTGAAACTTTGCAACATATTTAGGTATGAAAGTGACACATTGGGAGATTGGTCACTGCTGAAAGTAACAAACATATTGTAGCGTCAGTGGGAGGAGCCGTGGTATCCAGGCTTACCGTCAGCGTGTATCCCAGTGTGGCAGACTGGGTGGCTGCGGTGAGAGCTGGATAGGTAGCTTATATGTTTGTCTGTTGTATGAATGTATGTGAGTATGAATGAGTGTATGTCCTAAACCACTGAGAGAACTGCCAAGGGCAGCTCACTCGAGGCCCCGACGCTCGCCTTCCTGCTCGCCGGCGCCACATTGGTGTCAGAAGTGGGATTGTGATGTCTGGGTGGCTTTGGTGGTTCGGTGGGCCAATATGCCCGATCTGTCTGAGTGCGCTGGCCCCGGGGTTGTTGCGAGGGCATGGAAAGCCAGGTGCAGCAGGGGTGTTGAAACAGCGGCTCGGCAGTGTAATGGGGTGAGGTCCGGACATGGAGCCACCCAGTGGTCGCTGGTGAGTAGGTCACCGGGACGGTTGACCTTTGGGGAGAGGGCTATGTAGCGTCAGTGGGAGGAGCTGTGGTATCCAGGCTTACCGTCAGCGTGTATCCCAGTGTGGCAGACTGGGTGGCTGCGGTGAGAGCTGGATAGGTAGCTTATATGTTTGTCTGTTGTATGAATGTATGTGAGTATGAATGAGTGTATGTCCTAAACCACTGAGAGAACTGCCAAGGGCAGCTCACTCGAGGCCCCGACGCTCGCCTTCCTGCTCGCCGGCGCCACAATATGGAAGGAAAATTGACTAAGAATTGACATGGAGTTCAAAGTAATTAAATTTATCTTTAATATATTTACAATTTAACTCAGTTCCTTACAGATGTGAAAGAAGTGAAATCCAAAATGGCAATAAGAGAACAAACTGAAATCCTTGCACAACAACGGGCAGTGTTTAAACCCAGATAAAATGAGGTAAACAATAACAACGCTACTGCGCATGTCTGTTCCTTCAACCTTTCCGGTAGCGCCATTTTAAAATATCCATCCAGCTGTCAACATGACGAGCTCGTACTTTGTGAGTCTCCCGAACGCGGAACAAACGCGATATAAGCAGAAATGAATCAAGTATCTTTACCAGACCCTTTTGAGGAGAATTTAAGAAGACAATGTTTTTAAAACGTTTGCCTGAGGTAACATACCCAGACGTGTATCACTACCTTGTTGAAACGGAGCGTGTTTACACCAGAGGCAGTGAAAGCATACCGCAGTTTGGACGAATACGGTTAATTATTAAAATAATTAGTGTAATCTCCCCTTTTACATTCTGTGAAAAGTCTGTTGAGCTAAGAGCCATTATAATATAATAATAATCTGACAGACAAACCACAGTGAATTACTTCTCTGAATTAGAACATATTAGCTAATGCTGAAACAATTTTGTATAGCCTAACTGGAAATACATGAAATATTTCACAGTAAGCACAATGTATTCATAAATAGTTTATTTACTTTTTATATTACAAAAGTAGAACAATGTTTTTTTACAGGTCTGCATGTCATTTAATAATTGAGTTAAGCACTGTTGGTATAATTCCATATAGTGACATTTCCCCAAAATATAGTCCTATAAAGTTATGGCTTGAACATAAAAGAAAACAAAGAAACAGAAAATATGGACAATAATTTAGCTTAACATTTTTAGAGATAAATAATTTTGCATATAACACTACCAAGAACACTAAACCCATAGTGAAGTATGGATGTGCTAAAGACTAATAAATAATAAAAAGGAGATGAAAATTTAGTTATCTCCACTAATAATTTCCAAAAGTAATTTGGCTTCCTTTTAAAAAAATTTTCTGTCAGGTCCTCCAAAAAAACAACAACTAATAAGTAGTACAAGTAGAATGGAATAAAATTATTTGTACTATATAATAATTAAATAAATGCTCTAAATGTAAATTTGACAAGCTACGTGTTCCGATTCTAATTATGTTTAACAGATCTGGTTTGGAGTCCACTTGCTATATACTGTAGATAGTGATCTGATCACTTGTTCAGATTCTACAGTATATATGTTTAACAGATCTGGTTTGGAGTCCACGTGCTATATACTGTAGATAGTGATCTGATCACTTGTTCAGATTCTACAGTATATATGTTTAACTGATCTGGTTTGGAGTCCACTTGCTACATAATGTAAAGGGTATATGATTGAGTCTTTACATTAGTGTAAAAAACAAGTCTTATTGGTACATGAATATCAGAACTAGGACATAAAGAAAGGAATCATGTTTTCTTCAGGTGCATATGGGGCTAAGTGGGTAGCACTGAAGTGATTAACCATGTGTAACGAGTAACTACCGTTCCTGTCATGAATGTAACCAAATGTGTAAAACATGACGTTAAAATACTAATAAACAAACAAACAAACAAACAGGTGCATGTGCGGTGCTTGCCTGGGGAGAAAATGGCACAAGGATGCACTACAAAAAAGAAATCAAGCTGGCAAAAAAATCAGGAATGTTCTAATAGACGTGACTAAGTTTAAGGTACTTGGTCATGGTCGAATTCCCCAGATCTCAGTCTGATCAAGCATTTGTTAGATGTGCTAAACAAACTGATCAATAGAGTCTCCACCTTGCAACGTAAACATCACTTTAAAAAAATGCTGCTAATGTCTTGGTACTAAATACAAATGGACACTTTAGTAGGTTTGCCTCTGTGGTTGAGTCCATCCCTAAATGGGTGAGAACTGTTTTGGCACAACGGGGACCTACCCAATGTTTACGTCAGCACCCAATATGTATGTCAGCACCGTTTGATCAGTAAAACAGTTTATTATAAGTTTTCCATAATCAGTTTACTAAAATGTTTGTAGACAGTAACTGAATTATTGTCAGAATCGGATTTTTATTGCATTTTATTGCATTAATCGTATTGGTGTGTACATATAAATGCACACAGAGGAGTTAACCTGAAACAAATGAGTATCAAGAAGCTCACTAGATGTATTACCGTAGCTTAAGGCTAAGTTCTCACTCCAGGCTAGCGCATTAGGTGGCGATGATGTCCAATTTGCAACTATCTTATCAACAGCAGTACATGCTCAGGGTTGATTCTGTATTCTTTGTGTTAAAATGTGTTTTAGGAGAACCACTTACCTTTGACTTGACCGATGTTTTTACAAATTTTACAGCAAACGTGATTAAGAACACCATGCAGCAAACGTAACTGACTCAAGGAGGAAGCCATTATTCTCAGTCCAGGGGCAATATATGACCTTAACACGATTAACAACGCGACTGTAAAAGGGCTCGATTAAAAGAGAACTTACAACGTGATAGGCGATATCATTATTAGGACGTTTGAGATCAGTAGATTTACTCCTTAACGTAAATGTGCTCGACTTCTCGCAGACCTTTATAGACCGAATGTCGCGATTTGTCTAGCAACGTATGAGTGAATACACCTCACATGCATTCTCTGTCTGACATGGCGTCACATGCACTCCGACACGGAAATGAACTCTTCTAAGAAAGATAATTTTATGTGTACATTTTTACTAAATTGAACATGTTTTCAATAGATTATAAATCAACAACGAATAATACATTAAACGTGCAATAACTTGCACAGCTAACATTTTATATTTTACATACACACGTATGCACTTTCGCACTGTCTATAAATACTGAAGTGAGATAAAACATACGTGGAATATTTTATTTATTTATGTATTTTTTTTAGTAAATATTAATTCATATAATTAATTTATTTTATAATCATATTCAAAAGCCTACTATGTTTTAGCTATTTTTATGCCATATTCTTTTACAAATGAGTAACCAAAGTCTGTCAACACTTTTAAAAGAAATTATGATCAGTGTTCAATAGTAAATGTAATAATGTGAATCACATATTTACAATCAGTATGTTATAGGGCATGGCTTAATAATTTTAAGACATTTTGGTAAGTGTGAAATATGGGAAATTGGCTAATGATCCATATACAACAAAACAGGGACATTTGGACAAACTTAGACATTTATAAGAAACAGAGGTGTTCAACTGTGTATTCTGTCCACAAGCTAATATGCCTTTAGGAACGTTGTCTTGGAATGTTCTAAGAACATTCAAAATTATGTCCTCTGAACGTTCCCTTTACATTCCATGTTGGTGCTGGTGTACTAGGAGCTCATGGGCCCCAGTGCAAAAAAAATTTTGGGCCCCCTCAACAATCTACAGGGTGGGCCATTTACAGGTCCTTCTCAAAAAATTAGCATATTGTGATAAAGTTCATTATTTTCCATAATGTAATGATAAAAATTAAACTTTCATATATTTTAGATTCATTGCACACCAACTGAAATATTTCAGGTCTTTTATTGTTTTAATAGTGATGATTTTGGCATACAGCTCATGAAAATCTCAAAAAATTAGCATATTTCATCCGACCAATAAAAGAAAAGTGTTTTTAATACAAAAAAAGTCAACCTTCAAATAATTATGTTCAGTTATGCACTCAATACTTGGTCGGGAATCCTTTTGCAGAAATGACTGCTTCAATGCGGCGTGGCATGGAGGCAATCAGCCTGTGGCACTGCTGAGGTGTTATGGAGGCCCAGGATGCTTCGATAGCGGCCTTAAGCTCATCCAGAGTGTTGGGTCTTGTGTCTCTCAACTTTCTCTTCACAATATCCCACAGATTCTCTATGGGGTTCAGGTCAGGAGAGTTGGCAGGCCAATTGAGCACAGTAATACCATGGTCAGTAAACCATTCACCAGTGGTTTTGGCACTGTGAGCAGGTGCCAGGTCGTGCTGAAAAATGAAATCTTCATCTCCATAAAGCTTTTCAGCAGATGGAAGCATGAAGTGCTCCAAAATCTCCTGATAGCTAGCTGCATTGACCCTGCCCTTGATAAAACACAGTGGACCAACACCAGCAGCTGACATGGCACCCCAGACCATCACTGACTGTGGGTACTTGACACTGGACTTCAGGCATTTTGGCATTTCCTTCTCCCCAGTCTTCCTCCAGACTCTGGCACCTTGATTTCCGAAAACAGTACTTTGGACCACTGAGCAACAGTCCAGTGCTGCTTCTCTGTAGCCCAGGTCAGGCGCTTCTGCCGCTGTTTCTGGTTCAAAAGTGGCTTGACCTGGGGAATGCGGCACCTGTAGCCCATTTCCTGCACACGCCTGTGCACGGTGGCTCTGGATGTTTCTACTCCAGACTCAGTCCACTGCTTCCGCAGGTCCCCCAAGGTCTGGAATCGGCCCTTCTCCACAATCTTCCTCAGGGTCCGGTCACCTCTTCTCGTTGTGCAGCGTTTTCTGCCACACTTTTTCCTTCCCACAGACTTCCCACTGAGGTGCCTTGATACAGCACTCTGGGAACAGCCTATTCGTTCAGAAATTTCTTTCTGTGTCTTACCCTCTTGCTTGAGGGTGTCAATGATGGCCTTCTGGACAGCAGTCAGGTCGGCAGTCTTACCCATGATTGCAGTTTTGAGTAATGAACCAGGCTGGGAGTTTTTAAAAGCCTCAGGAATCTTTTGCAGGTGTTTAGAGTTAATTCGTTGATTCAGATGATTAGATTAATAGCTCGTTTAGAGAACCTTTTCATGATATGCTAATTTTTTGAGATAGGAATTTTGGGTTTTCATGAGCTGTATGCCAAAATCATCAGTATTAAAACAATAAAAGACCTGAAATATTTCAGTTGGTGTGCAATGAATCTAAAATATATGAAAGTTTAATTTTTATCATTACATTATGGAAAATAATGAACTTTATCACAATATGCTAATTTTTTGAGAAGGACCTGTATATGGATACACCTAAATAAAATGGGAATGGTTGGTGATATTAACTTCCTGTTTGTGCATACCTGTCAAGTTTTGGATTTAAAAATAAGGGAAATTTTCCGCCGCGCGCTTCAAGCCGTCCCACCAGCCCAACCGAGGTTCAGTATCCCTTACATTTTAAGACAGGTTTACAAGAAATCTAAAATAACCACCTGTGAACCACTTACAAACTGCAATTAGATGATCAGAATCTGATAGGCCTACCTTTGTTGACACTGAAATGCTGTGGACATTCCTACATATGTAATTCTTATAATACAGCCTAAATGAAAACACAGTTACAAACCTTACAGAATGCATAACTCTGCCCCATCCTGCTCCTCTTTAGAAAGGTAAATTCAATGTCCCATTTCTCTAGATATTTACATGCAGTCTTTACTTTTTTGGCAGGAATGCCCTCTCTCTCCTTGCATCCATCCATCTCTCCCTGTTCCAGGTTTGTTCCCGCTGTCCGCACTAACCTCGTGAGAACTGCCACTTGCAGCAGCCTGGGTGGCAGTTCTCACGAGGTTAGTGACATTTCAGTTTGGAGAGGCACAGGAATGTTTTTTAAAATTATAATTAGTGATGGGAATTCCGGCTCTTTTTAGAGAGCCAGTTCTTTTGGCTCGGCTCACTGAAAAGAGCCGGCTCTTTCGGCTCCCAAGTGGCTCCTTAGATTTTTTTGTTCCTTAAATTAATTTATTACCAAATTACATGTAAAATTAATTACTAATGTAAAAACATTGTATCAAATGTTTATTATTTAAATTGTTTTATTTATATACTCAACATGGAAGAGTGCTACAACAATAAATTATAAAATACAAAAACAAAGACCCATCTCAATTAAACAAAAAGGTCTGATTGTGTATATTATTTGTACATTTGCATCTAGAGTAAAAGAACACATCAACAAAGCATCACTCAACAGTATAAATGAAAATGTGCAAAAAAAAAAAAATAAACAATGCAGCATCCAGGTATTTGTAAGTCTTTAGCGAAGACCCTGTTTCTCCCTCTGTTTTCATCTGGCCTGTTTTTTTTAAAAGATTCTCTTTGAGGGGACAGATGTTGCTACATTACACAGTCTATGTGCCATCACATGTATAAGATGTGGGTAGACTGAATACACCAGCGCAATGTCAAACTTTATCAAGTTCTCTCTCTCTCTCTCTCTCTCTCTCTCTCTCTTCTGTTCGTGTGCACACCGCTACGCATCTTGACCAATCATGTGCGGCTTTAACAGAAAAAAAACCCGGAAAAAAAACACCAATCGGCTCCCGATCAGAAGCCGTATCCCGTCGTTCACGTTAAAGAGCCGACTCTTACAGCCGGATCGTTCGCGACCGACCCATCACTAATTATAATATAATATAGGAAATTTACGGGAAAATACTAATACGGGAGGACGGCGGGAAAGAGGGGTAAAATACGGTAGTTTCCCGGCCAAAACGGGAGACTTGACAGGTATGGTTTGTGGCACATTAGTATATGGGAGGGGGGAAACTTTTCAAGATGGGTGGTGACCATGGCGGCCATTTTGAAGTCGGCCATTTTGGATCCAACTTTAGTTTTTTCAATGGGAAGAGGGTCATGTGACACATCAAACTTATTGAGAATTTCACAAGAAAAACAATGGTGTGCTTGGTTTTAACGTAACTTTATTCTTTCATGAGTTATTTACAAGCTTCTCTTTGTTTACAGCCATTGACATGTCGCAGAGGTTAACACGTGAGGAGCGGATAGAAATTGTGTTGATGTCTGGTGAACGCAGTACCCGGGTCATTGCAGCAGATTTCAATGCAAGACACCCTACGAGACCACCCATCTCCCATGCTACAGTTAGCAAACTGCTTGCCAAGTTTCGTGAAACTGGTTCAGTGTTGGATTTGCCAAAATGTGGACGCATGAAAACTGTCACTAATGAAGAAACATCAGTGGCTGTCCTAGCTTCATTCAGCAAGAGCCCACAGCGTAGCACTCGCCGCATGTCACTGGAGAGTGGCATCAGTCGAAGATCCCTTCGGCGGATATTAGCTACTCACAAATGGCACCCTTACAAACTCCAGCTGCTGCAGCATCTCAACGAGGATGACCCAGATCGGCGCACTGAATTTGCAGAATGGGCAAAACAAAAATTGGAACTGGACCCTCAGTTTACACAGAACATTTTGTTCAGTGATGAGGCAAACTTTTATGTGAATGGTGAAGTTAACAAACAAAACCACTGCTATTGGTCTGACACTAACCCACATTGGATAGATCCCTCCAAGACTGTTGGAACACAAAAATTGATGGTATGGTGTGGTATATGGGGTACAAAGATAGTGGGGCCATTCTTCATCAATGGAAACCTCAAGGCCACTGGATATTTGAAATTGCTACATGATGATGTGTTTCCCTCTTTATGCACTGAAGCTGGCACGTTCCCTGAGTTTTTCCAGCAAGATGGTGCACCACCACATTATGGGTGTCAGGTCCGAGCATTCCTAGATGAACAGTTTCCTGGAAAGTGGATTGGTCGTCGTGGGCCAGTTGAATGGCCCCCAAGGTCTCCCGATCTGACCCCCTTAGACTTTTATCTTTGGGGTCATCTGAAGGCAATTGTCTATGCTGTGAAGATACGAGATGTGCAGCACCTGAAACTACGGATACTGGAAGCCTGTGCTAGCATTTCTTCTGCGGTGTTGCTATCAGTGTGTGAAGAGTGGGAGAAGAGGGTTGCATTGACAATCCAACACAATGGGCAGCACTTTGAACACATTTTATAAGTGGTCAGAAACTTGTAAATAACTCATGAAAGAATAAAGTTACGTTAAAACCAAGCACACCATTGTTTTTCTTGTGAAATTCTCAATAAGTTTGATGTGTCACATGACCCTCTTCCCATTGAAAAAACTAAAGTTGGATCCAAAATGGCCGACTTCAAAATGGCCGCCATGGTCACCACCCATCTTGAAAAGTTTCCCCCCTCCCATATACTAATGTGCCACAAACAGGAAGTTAATATTACCAACCATTCCCATTTTATTTAGGTGTATCCATATAAATGGCCCACCCTGTATATACAGTGTATCACAAAAGTGAGTACACCCCTCACATTTCTGCAGATATTTAAGTATATCTTTTCATGGGACAACACTGACAAAATGACACTTTGACACAATGAAAAGTAGTCTGTGTGCAGCTTATACAACAGTGTAAATTTATTCTTCCCTCAAAATAACTCAATATACAGCCATTAATGTCTAAACCACCGGCAACAAAAGTGAGTACACCCCTTAGTGAAAGTTCCTGAAGTGTCAATATTTTGTGTGGCCACCATTATTTCCCAGAACTGCCTTAACTCTCCTGGGCATGGAGTTTACCAGAGCTTCACAGGTTGCCACTGGAATGCTTTTCCACTCCTCCATGACGAAATCACGGAGCTGGCGGATATTCGAGACTTTGCGCTCCTCCACCTTCCGCTTGAGGATGCCCCAAAGATGTTCCATTGGGTTTAGGTCTGGAGACATGCTTGGCCAGTCCATCACCTTTACCCTCAGCCTCTTCAATAAAGCAGTGGTCGTCTTAGAGGTGTGTTTGGGGTCATTATCATGCTGGAACACTGCCCTGCGACCCAGTTTCCGGAGGGAGGGGATCATGCTCTGCTTCAGTATTTCACAGTACATATTGGAGTTCATGTGTCCCTCAATGAAATGTAACTCCCCAACACCTGCTGCACTCATGCAGCCCCAGACCATGGCATTCCCACCACCATGCTTGACTGTAGGCATGACACACTTATCTTTGTACTCCTCACCTGATTGCCGCCACACATGCTTGAGACCATCTGAACCAAACAAATTAATCTTGGTCTCATCAGACCATAGGACATGGTTCCAGTAATACATGTCTTTTGTTGACATGTCTTCAGCAAACTGTTTGCGGGCTTTCTTGTGTAGAGACTTCAGAAGAGGCTTCCTTCTGGGGTGACAGCCATGCAGACCAATTTGATGTAGTGTGCGGAGTATGGTCTGAGCACTGACAGGCTGACCCCCCACCTTTTCAATCTCTGCAGCAATGCTGACAGCACTCCTGTGCCTCTTTCAAAGACAGCAGTTGGATGTGATGCTGAACACGTGCACTCAGCTTCTTTGGACGACCAACGCGAGGTCTGTTCTGAGTGGACCCTGCTCTTTTAAAACGCTGGATGATCTTGGCCACTGTGCTGCAGCTCAGTTTCAGGGTGTTGGCAATCTTCTTGTAGCCTTGGCCATCTTCATGTAGCGCAACAATTCGTCTTTTAAGATCCTCAGAGAGTTCTTTGCCATGAGGTGCCATGTTGGAACTTTCAGTGACCAGTATGAGAGAGTGTGAGAGCTGTACTACTAAATTGAACACACCTGCTCCCTATGCACACCTGAGACCTAGTAACACTAACGAGTCACATGACATTTTGGAGGGAAAATGACAAGCAGTGCTCAATTTGGACATTTAGGGGTGTAGTCTCTTAGGGGTGTACTCACTTTTGTTGCCGGTGGTTTAGACATTAATGGCTGTATATTGAGTTATTTTGAGGGAAGAATACATTTACACTGTTATATAAGCTGCACACAGACTGCTTTTCATTGTGTCAAAGTGTCATTTTGTCAGTGTTGTCCCATGAAAAGATATACTTAAATATCTGCAGAAATGTGAGGGGTGTACTCACTTTTGTGATACACTGTATATATATATATATATATATATATATATATATATATATATATATATATATATATATATATATATGATAGCTGATCAGAATGAATTAAAGGTTCTCACTCAGAAGTTTATGCATCGTGCCTTCTAGTAATGTTAAGCAGGTTACACAGATTCCTAAAATCCCTTGCTGTGCACTCACTGTATATTTTGATTACATGTATTCTAATATTTTATTGTCTTTTAATTAGACAAAAGACAACTCCTGGTTGTATGAATGTTTTATTAGAACATTCCTTCAATGTTATTCTGCCCAGTTTTCTTAATGTTTTCAGAATGTTTTTTTTTTAAGTTATGAAAACATTTCCTGAACATCCCCCCAACCTCATTTGCACCAATTATAGGAACGTCTTGCAATGTGTAAATTTAGTTTCATTTATTTAGTCATTTCATTCTATTATGATACAGAAAATGTTGCTTTGGAATGTTCCCTAAACTTTTCCACAACAGTTTTGGCTCTTTTTTAATGGTTGAATTACTCGTATGTGATAGGATTTCACAGTGAAAATCATGTAAATGTTGTTTCTGTTGTTTTTGTATTTTAAATAATCTAATTAATTAATCAAAAACAATCACCAGCTTGATTATGAAAATAATTGTTAGTTGCAACTCTACATGCGAGTGCTTTAGCTGGGGCATCACGTTACACAGCGCAGATTAACTCTCATGAGTCCCCTGTCTAATCCACTCTGCAATACTTTACTAAGGTCACGAACAACATCTGTCAGAAAATCAAGACTGTTTGGCTTTGACACACCAAGGCAAAGAGAGAGAGGAAAAACAACAGGAGGAGATAAGTATAATTTGCACAATATAGGCCACAGACTCTGGTTATTGCTTTTGAACAGTGGCAAGCCATCAATGTTCAAAGAAATGTCCAGACAGTCAGTCTGGGCGATGGCACTACAGGGGTACATATTTAGGTATTTGGACATCTTGCTTCCTAATCCCAAAATAGTAATACTTCATCCCAGATTTCATCTAGATGTTAATGGTCTCACAAGTGCCAAGTGATGTTCTCGCTGTCCTAGGGAGTTCTGGGTGATGTTAACTGCATTGTGTTTGACCTGAAAATTAGTGGTCTTTACCTGTCTCTCTCCGAGATTGCACCTCCCCAGCATGCCACTGCATAAAAGATGGCTGATGCTACCACAGTGTCATAAAAGGATCTAAGCAGTGGTCGACACACTCCAAAGGACCTCAGTCTCCTCAGTAGGTGGCCCTTGGCTGGCTACTAGATTTGTACTCCTTCACCATCTCAATGTCCAAACCCTGGATGCTCACAGGTGTGGTGTGATGCAACCTTTTTCTGAAATCGATCACCAATTCTTTAGTCTTACTGGTTTTAATGTGAAGCACATTTAGTTCACACCAGGCAGCACAGTCCTTGATGATCCCCCTATATTCCAGTTTGTTCCCATCAGATAAACATCCAACAATGGCTGTGTCATCCGAGAACTTTTGAAGGAAGCAGTCTTGTGTGTTGTGTCGAAAGTCTGATGTATATATGGAAAATAGAAATTGAGAGAGGACAGTCCCTTGTGGTGCCCCCGTACTGCAAACCACTACGTTGGACACACAGTCCTGAAGCCTAATGTTAATATCTTAACATTACTGTACACGTTCATTTTTTTTTACTAATTCATGGACATTCATCTCTGCAATTTCTGTATCTTGGCAATTTTTTTTTCATTTGAATACATTGTTAATTAAAAAAAATATTTGTGTTACTTAACATAGTTATGCCTATAATTACTGTAAAGTTAGCTATCCAAGTTAACTGACTTAGCTAATATTAGCTAATGTTAAGTACGTAAAATAATTGTTTGTTTGTTTATTAAAGCAATAAGCCACGAGAGACCGTGCGATTTTTTCACGGGGAAGGATGTTTTAGCACGACGCGAAGCGGAGTCTCGAGTGGCTTATTGCTTTTATAAAACGGCGGTCAACATAAAATATAATAAAATACAACAATGTTCAATTTATAAATGTTTTTATTTACAAAAACACTTACAAAAAGAATTCTTCCGCGAAATCAGGTAGTCCGTTAACAGTGTTGCTAGGCAACATGGGGGTGAACATAACATTCGCAATAAACATTCCTCCACAAACACTATTACACTATTTTTTGGACGAAACACTCGCTTAATGATTAGGATTACTGTTTATATTAATCTGGACATTTCCATGTATAGTACATGACTTAAAATAGTGTTCAACCAAGTTTGTACTTTTTCTTTTCAGTGGCGTATTAATATGGAATGATGTGAGGTGGTCATAGGTGTGCATATATCGGGGATTTTACAACGGCTTTGAACGCGGCTCAGCCAATCAGATTTTAGGACAGGAACTATCCGTTTTATAGTAGGATTTTAACGTCATGTTTTACACCTTAGTCATGTTTTACACATTCATGACAGGAACGGTAGTTACTCATTACACAAGGTTCATCACTTCTCAAGGTTATATAGAACACAGTCATGAATTTTTTTTTATCTCCAATTCACCTCACTTGCATGTCTTTGGACTGTGGGAGGAAACTGGAGCACCCAGAGGAAACCCACGTAGAAACGGAAAGAACATGCAAACTCCATACAAAAAGGTCCCGGACCTCATTTAACTGCCAAAATCTGTCACCATGGCAACAGTACACAAAACGGGCTAGACTGTAGAAAACTTGTTTAAGATAAACCATTATTTTTCCAAAATTTCCTCATTGGATTTCATAAATATATTATTGAATAAATATGATATTATATAAAGCAAAAATGTTCAGTAGGAAGCAATTAATTTAGTCTTACAGTAGGAAAATGTTCAGTAGGAAGCAATGAATTTAGTCTTACAGTAGGAAAATGTTCAGTAGGAAGCAATGAATACAGTGCATCTTATGACCTCTTAAAATTGATGTAAAACAGTTGACTAATGTTTCCTAATATGCGTCTAAAGAATATCACACACATACTCCTTTAAATTTTAGTAAAAAAAAAAAGGTTTGCTCAATAACATTAGGAGAACTTTTACATAACGTTAGTGAAAGTTGTGAGAATGTTCCAATAAAAAACTCCAATAAACCAAGAAAATGTTTTATTAAATCAAGAAAACTTAGAACAGTGGCAAAAGTTTAATGCCTTCAAAACACCCAAAAAAAAGTTGGGACTGGGGCATTTTTACTAGTGTTACATCACTTTTCCTATCAGTTGCACTTTTTAGTCATTTGAGAACTGAGGACACTAATTGTTGCAGTTTTACCATTTTTGCCAGTTCTTGCCTGATAGAATACTTCAGCTGATTAACAATAGAAGACAGATCTGGACTGCTGGAAGTCCAGTCAAGAACACATACTCTGTTTACAAAGCTATACATTTGCAAAGTGTATATAGAGAGGCTTGCCTTATCTTGCTATGTTGCTCTAGAATCCTATTATTATGCAACTCTGCATTGATGGTTCCTAACAAATATGCAAGTTTCCCCAAGCTGTGGGCACTGATGCTTTGGCACCTTGGTCCTTTTCATCTTTGACACTAAGAAATCTGTTTTTCCTGCTAAGCTGAAACATGGACTCATCTGACTATAGCATACAGTCCAGGCTCAGGCAAAATCCATTTTGCTCTTTATTTTATTTTCCTTTCCGCTTTATCTTGGTCAGGGTCAAGACAAGACAGGATAATCCAGGACAGGGCACCAATCCATCACAAGGCTTTATCCATCCCCTCAGACATAGCCGTATATGCCCAGCTAGCTGATGGCACCACTTAGATTTGAACCTGGATCTCAGCAGTGGTGGGCTAGTGTAATATACCACTGTGCCACCCAAACACCTCAGCTTTTGTTAGGTAATAAATTCCTGTGATGGATATGTGATTGTAGTTTAAAAGGGAAAAAAATGAATAATGCAGAAATATAAAAATTAGAAATACCATATTTATGATTTGACAAGAAATTTAATGAACTTCATTGCGACACAAAAAGCAAAACAAATAATCAGTAGGGTATCTGATATTTTATACATTTTAGAAGTGTAATGTACTGTTTTATTGGTACAAAAAGCTTGTGTAAACAGCAAATAAAAAGTCTGGCCAAACAGTTGTTGTTTCTACAGCATTTTACAGTGTAAAACCTAGGCCTACTGACAAGTATAGTTTCAAGTCTTCCCTGCAGCCAACACACTTGATCAAGCTCATGAGCTAATGATGAGCTATGAAGTCCTACATAAGTTAGCTCAGGTGTGTTTGGCAGCTTAAAACTCAACAGGACACTGGACCTCCATGACTAAAGTTAAAACAATTCAAAACTAGACAACTGTACTACTACATCATGCACCAACATCAAAATAAATAAAACAATAACATAATTACTACTGAGAACTGGACATCATGGAATTCAGCATTTTAAAATATATCAATTTCTTTTCCTCAGAGAAGTTCTTACTAGACAGCTATTGGCAAAATTTGAAGAATATCTTACTTGACTTGTCCTCAGGACCCTGGAGAAGCCATAGAACACAGTAAAATCTTAACATCTCATTTTAAGCAGATACATAAGAACAAGTTAGAGAAGAAGTTAATGTCCCACTCTAACAATATGTCAGGACAAAGCAGCTTAAATCTTAATTTTACAACAGAAACATCTGATGTGCAACAAGTGATTGTTGTTTAAACTCATGAGCTCCTTTCATACATGCACATCTACCAAGAAATCAACTGGAAATTTTATTTAATTTATACAATTATCATCAATGGTTTAGGCTGAAACATGTGAACTCAATAATTAGAATGGGGTGTTCATATTTACTTTTAATCATGTAAAGAATGCCATGAGATTTCAGTAACTTAATTTGTTCTTTTTTAGTAACTTAAACACCTACTTAATCCAAATACATTTTCAATATGTTTAAAAAATTTTTTTTACATGATGAGTAAAAAATACACACACATTAACATTATTACATGTTATTAACTGAAGGGTGCAGAAATAAGGCAGTCAGGATATGGTCAATCAAAACATATTTACAGAAGAAAATTAGGACAAACCTATCACATAAAGCTCAATCATAGAGGAGTAAAAGCACAGTTTGTTTGTTTATTAGGATTTTAACTTCATGTTTTACACTTTGGTTACATTCATGACAGGAACGATAGTTACTCATTACACAAGTTACATCAGTTCACAAGGTTAAATCGAACACAGTCTTGGACAATTTAGTATCTCCAATACTTAACACTCCAGACTTAACACAATCTACCACACATCAGTTATTTGCTGAAACAACTCCTGAGCTGATCTCAGGTAGACAGAAAGACAATGAAAATGTCTGCAGTCCAGATCTGACTCCTGTATGGTGTATCATGAAAAGAAGAATTAGACAACAGTGACCACTGACAGGCAGATCACTGTGACCACTGACACTGACAGGCAGGGTGGGGTGGGTGGTGCAGAGCGGCAGGAATGATATCTGCCAGAGTAATGGAGAAAGTTACAAGATAACAGTGAGGTCTGCTATGTTATATGGCTTGGAGACTGTGTGGCACTGACAAAAAGACAGACGATGGAGCTGAAGGTGGCAGAGATGATGATGTGATTCCTGTTGGAGTGACAAGAATGGACAATATTGGGAATTAGTTTATTAGAGCGACAGCGCAGGTAGTATGAGAGTGAAAGATGAGAGTTATGTTGAGAGAAGGGTGCTGAGGATGAAGCAGTCAGGCAAGGAGAGGAAAGGAAGGCCAAGGAGGAGGTGCATGGATGTGGACAGACACACTGTCGGCTTGAACACCCACTCTTATAAAAAGAGAACATTGACAACAGGTGAAACACAACAGGGAATTAACCAATTGTAGTGGAACAAACTTTTACCCATCCTATGGACATTAAAACCATGGAATTCCCTACAGCTCCTTATCTTAAAAGTTGTATAATAAAAGATTATAAAAGATTGGAGCTCAAGTCTCATGCCTGCATTTCTCAAGCCCTTTACCTTCTCATTATAACTCCTTTTACCAGAACAAAGATACCTAAGATCACAAATCTCCAGTCTGGGGTGAAGTAGAATGAAACACACTTAAAATTTCAGAACCCCTGGCAGACAAAAACACATGGCAGAATTATTGGCCATCCCCTCTCATTTCCCACCTCTGTTATGTAAATCAAAGCTCCTATCACTCAGGAATTGCCAGCAAAAAGACGTATGGACTTTTGTGTATTCTTCAGAGACAATGTTCTTTTATTATTAATTCTTATACTTTCTCCGGGTATAATTTTAAACCCAAGTAAGTGTTACAAATTATGCATTATTATCCCTAATGAACATCTAAAGTTCATTTGTATTGCATGCTTATACCATGTTTTAAATATTAATTTTTTATGGTGAATAAAAAATTTATATTTAAAACATGGTATAAGCATTTGAATGCTAAGCTGCTGAACCTATCTGGTGCGTAGGTCTGTCTTGTTATTACGATTGACCATGTAGCAGATAGGAAATGCACCTCTCTAGTTATTATTCTATTCTTATTCTTATTATTTCTCTGCCGTTTTTTGTTCAGCTTAGTTCTTCTGCAATTTTTGAGAGATTGACGCCGTTCTAGCTCTAAAACATCCGTTCTGTTGATGACACCACAGCTTGTATACAGCTTCTGGATACACGCACCCATTTACCCACTACACCCATTTATACCTCCCTTAATTGTTCCATTCACTTTCATTCATTTTTGCAAAGTCAGGTTGATCCACTGTACTTCTGTTCAACCAATACTCAAACAATCATCTGCATGACCCAATACACACACATACACACATACACACACACAGTGACCTGCCTGAGCAAAAGCATTCGAACACCACCAACTGCATGACCAAAAGTATTGAGACACCACCAACTGCATGTTTGCACAGACACACACAGTAAACTGCCTGAGCAGAAGTATTCACACCCCCACCAACTTCATGCTTGCACACACACACAGTCTACTGCATGACCAAAAGCATTTGGACACCACCAACTGCATGACCAAAAGTATTCGAATGCCACAAACTGCATGATTGCACAGACACACACACACACAGAGTCACCTGTCTGACCAAAAGTATTTACACCCCTACACACTTCATGCTTGAACACACACAGTCACCTGCTAAACCAAAAGTATTCAGATGTCACCAACTGCATGACCAAATGTATTCAGATGACACCAAATGCATGCTTGCACAGACACACACAGTGACCGCCTGAACAAAAGCATTCACATCCCCACCAATGACATGCTTGCGCACACACAGTCGCCAGCATGACCTAAAGTATTTGGCTGCCACCAACAGTATGCTTACACATACACAGTCACCTGTCCGAGCAAAAGTATTTACACCCCATCAACTACTTACACACACGCACGCACACACACACACACACACACACACACACACACACACACACACACACACACACAGGTGGATTCTATTTATCACCATCAGTCATTTAGGTCAACATTGGATCATTCAGAGATCCTCACTGAACTTCTGCAGTGAGTTTGCTGCACTGAAAGTAAAGGGGCCGAATAATATTGCACGCCCCACTTTTCAGTTTTTTATTTCTAAAAAAAGTTTAAAATATCCAATAAATTTCATTCCACTTCACGATTGTGTCGCACTTGTTGATTCTTCACAAAAAATTACAATTTCATATCTTTATGTTTGAAGCCTGAAATGTGGCAAAAGGTTGAAAAGTTCAAGGGGGCCGAATACTTTTGCTAGGCACTGTAGATACAGTGAGGAAAATAAGTATTTGATCCCCTGCTGATTTTGTAAGTTTACCCCCTTACAAAGACTTGAACAGTCTATAATTTTTATGGAAGGTTTATTTTAACAGAGAGAGACAGAATATCAACAACATATCCAGAAAAAAAACATTAAATAAGATTTATAAATTAATTTGTATTTAATTAAGGGAAATAAGTATTTGATCCCCTACCAACCAGCAAGAATTCTGACCCCCACAGACCGGTTATGTGCACAAAAGGCACACAAACTAGTCCTGTCCCTGTATAAAAGACTCCTGTCACAGAATCAGTTTCTTCCGTTCAAATCTCTCGACCACCATGGGCAAGACCAAAGAGCTATCAAAGGACGTCAGGGACAAGATTGTAGACCTGCACAAGGCTGGAATGGGCTACAAGACCATCAGCAAGAAGCTTGGTGAGAAAGAGACCACTGTTGGCACGATAATTCGAAAACGGAAGAAATACAAGATCACAGTCAATCGCCCTTGCTCTGGAGCTCCATGCAAGATCTCACCTGGTGGGGTAAGAATGATTCTGAGAAAGGTGAGGTCAGCCCAGAATTACACGGGAGGAGCTTGTCAATGATCTCAAGGGAGCTGGGAGCAGAGAAATGTTGGATATGACCCCAGGAACACCATCCACACTGGGCATTTCTCTGCCTCCAAACACGGCGAGTGGAGTTGATGCCAAAGAGCTCAATTTTGGTCTCATCTGAACATATCACATTCTCCCAAGCTTTCTCTGAATCATTCAGGTGTTCATTGGCAAACTTCAGACGGGCCTGTACATGAGCCTTCTTGAGCAGAGGGACTTTGCGGGCACTGCAGGATCTCAATCCATTACGGCGAAGTGTGTTACTAATGGTTTTCTTGGTGACTGTGCTTCCAGCTCCCTTGAGATCATTGACAAGCTCCTCCCGTGTAATTCTGGGCTGACCTCACCTTTCTCAGAATCATTCTTACCCCACGAGGTGAGATCTTGCATGGAGCTCCAGAGCAAGGGCGATTGACTGTGATCTTGTATTTCTTCCATTTTCGAATTATCGCACCAACAGTGGTCTCTTTCTCACCAAGCGTCTTGCTGATGGTCTTGTAGCCCATTCCAGCCTTGTGCAGGTCTACAATCTTGTCCCTGACGTCCTTTGATAGCTCTTTGGTCTTGCCCATGGTGGTCGAGAGATTTGAACGGAAGAAACTGATTCTGTGACAGGAGTCTTTTATACAGGGACAGGACTAATTTGTGTGCCTTTTGTGCACATAACCAGTCTGTGGGGGTCAGAATTCTTGCTGGTTGGTAGGGGATCAAATACTTATTTCCCTTAATTAAATACAAATTAATTCATAACTTTTATTTAATGTTTTTTTCTGGATTTTTTGTTGATATTCTGTCTCTCTCTGTTAAAATAAATCTTCCATAAAAATTATAGACTGTTCAAGTCTTTGTAAGGGGGTAAACTTACAAAATCAGCAGGGGATCAAATACTTATTTTCCCCACTGTATATACATATACAGGGGTTGGACAAAATAACTGAAACACCTGTCATTTTAGTGTGGGAGGTTTCATGGCTAAATTGGACCAGTCTGGTGGCCAATCTTCATTAATTGCACATTGCACCAGTAAGAGCAGAGTGTGAAGGTTCAATTAGCAGGGTAAGAGCACAGTTTTGCTCAAAATATTGCAATGCACACAACATTATGGGTGACATACCAGAGTTCAAAAGAGGACAAATTGTTGGTGCACGTCTTGCTGGCGCATCTGTGACCAAGACAGCAAGTCTTTGTGATGTATCAAGAGCCACGGTATCCAGGGTAATGTCAGCATACCACCAAGAAGGACAAACCACATCCAACAGGATTAACTGTGGACGCAAGAGGAAGCTGTCTGAAAGGGATGTTCGGGTGCTAACCCGGATTGTATCCAAAAAACATAAAACCACGGCTGCCCAAATCACGGCAGAATTAAATGTGCACCTCAAATCTCCTGTTTCCACCAGAACTGTCCGTCGGGAGCTCCACAGGGTCAATATACACGGCTGGGCTGCTATAGCCAAACCTTTGGTCACTCGTGCCAATGCCAAACGTCGGTTTCAATGGTGCAAGGAGCGCAAATCTTGGGCTGTGGACAATGTGAAACATGTATTGTTCTCTGATGAGTCCACCTTTACTGTTTTCCCCACATCCGGGAGAGTTACGGTGTGGAGAAGCCCCAAAGAAGCGTACCACCCAGACTGTTGCATGCCCAGAGTGAAGCATGGGGGTGGATCAGTGATGGTTTGGGCTGCCATATCATGGCATTCCCTTGGCCCAATACTTGTGCTAGATGGGCGCGTCACTGCCAAGGACTACCGAACCATTCTGGAGAACCATGTGCATCCAATGGCGGTGCTGTGTATCAGGATGACAATGCACCAATACACACAACAAGACTGGTGAAAGATTGGTTTGATGAACATGAAAGTGAAGTTGAACATCTCCCATGGCCTGCACAGTCACCAGATCTAAATATTATTGAGCCACTTTGGGGTGTTTTGGAGAAGCGAGTCAGGAAACGTTTTCCTCCACCAGCATCACGTAGTGACCTGGCCACTATCCTGAAAGAAGAATGGCTTAAAATCCCTCTGACCACTGTGCAGGACTTGTATATGTCATTTCCAAGACGAATTGACGCTGTATTGGCCGCAAAAGGAGGCCCTACACCATACTAATAAATTATTGTGGTCTAAAACCAGGTGTTTCAGTTATTTTGTCCAACCCCTGTACATACAGTCGAGTGAAAAAGTTAGGGCACCCCATGAGAACCTTTTTGAACATATTTAAACAAATGAACATTTCAGCTTCATTTGAGAGATGGAGCTTATATAACTAAACAAATAAAACTAAAAAAAATACTTTTAAACTTAAGTTGTAAAATGTAATGAGCAAAAATGGAAATTTATTGTAAGGAAAAAGTTAGGACACCCTATGCTCTTATAGCTGGTATTTCTCCCTTTGGCTGAAATAACATCAATTAGATGTTTCCTATAACCATACAGTCTTTTACATTGACTGGGAGAAAGTCTTTCACACTCCTCCATGCAGAATTTCTTCAGCTGTGTGAGGTTTGAGGGGTTTCTTGCATGCACAGCTCGTTTCAAATCACCCCACAGCATCTCAATAGGATTAAGATCCGGGCTTTGACTTGGCCATTCCAGAACTCTCCATTTCTTTCTTTTGAGCCATTCCTTGGTGGATTTACTGGAATGTTTTGGGTCGTTGTCATGCTGCATGGTCCACTTCCGCTTTTAAACAGCACCCTCTGATACAGTGAACAATTCATCATAGATTCTATAATGGAGAGCTTGCCAGGTCCTGCTGCTGCAAAGCAGCCCCAAACCAACACATTTCCACCTCCATGCTTTACAGTTGGTATGAGGTTCTTGTGCTCAAATGCTGTGTTTGGTTTGCACCAAACATGTCTTCTGTTACTGTGCCCAAATAATTCAACTTTGGATTCATCTGTCCAAAGCACATTTTTCCAGAAGTCCTGGTCTTTGTCTAGGTGTTCTCTGGTAAACTTTAGTCTAATGTTTTTTAGACAGCAAGGGTTTCCTCATACACCTCCCATGAAAATGAAACTTGTGCAGTCTCTTTCTGATGATGGATATGGATATGTACCTTGCTATTAACTGTGGCAAGAGCTACCTGTAGGTACTGTGATTACATTGTAGGATTATTGGAGACTTCTTTTCGCATTTTGCGGTCTGCCTTGAGCTGAACCTGCTAGGATGGCCTGACCTGGTCATGTTGGCAGTTTTAAATGTTCACCACTTGTAAATGATTTTCCGGACAGTGGAATGGCTGATTTCTAATTGTTTTTAGATCTTTTTAAATCCCTTCCCAAACTCATATGCATCTACAACCTTCTTTCTGAAGGCCTTAGAGAGCTCTTTAGATCTCACCATGGTGATACCACTCACTTCAACAATCAAGAGCAAACCAAACTAATGTCTGAGGTTTAAATAAAACTCTAACTCTAACCTCTAACGATGGTCTAATCATTGCAGCTGATCTGGTGCACCTGATTCTAAGTTTAGACATTTTAAGTAGTAATAAATGTGGGGGTGTCCTAACTTTTTTCTCACAATAAATTTCCAATTTTGTTCATTACATTTTACAACTTGTATTTAAAAGTAATTTTTAACATTTATTTTGTTTAGTTTTATAAGCTCCATCTCTAAAGCTCAAATGGCCATATGTTTAAATATGTTCAAAAAGACGTTCAAAAAAGGTTTTCATAGGGTGTCCTAACTTTTTCACATGACTGTATAGTTTTATATATACAGTTTTTATGTTGGATGCCGTTCCTGATGCAACCCCTATATTTTTATCTGGGCTTGGGACAGGCAGCAAGATTGCACCTACAAATAGCTATGCTGGGCTAGCCAATCATGTCCTTGCAGACATCAACTGGCCAAAAGAACGGGGTTTGAATCTCAGCGGCATTGACTAGCTTACTTTGTCACTTTCCCACCCAAACACGTTCATATTTCTTAATAAAGAACAAAAAATTAAATGGTGCTAATGTGTGCTAATGTTTTCATAACTGTACATATAAACTAAATACAAACAGACTTACCTGAGATTAATTTCCTTCTACAGGACTGAGGTTTTGTTTCATTGTGAGGAAGAGGCTAAGTGCAGCTCTCCAGCCAAACTTAGTAGGCTCTGGATAGCCTGCAGATGCTGAATCATCTAGGCTTTCAGGTTCAGTTATCACATTTACCCATGGACACCAGTGTCGGTGTTGGCCAACTGGATCAAACAAGTTCCTGTGCAACAGCCCATCCTGCAATAAAAAGAAAATCACTTTAAAACCTGGCTCTAAAGATACAAACCCAACTTTTAAAATGTTCGGAAGGTATGGTATGAAATGTACAAACCCAATTTTAAATTTCAATAAGTTGGGGTGTTTAGTAACATGCAAAAAAAAAACAAAAAAAACAAATCTTAATTTAACTGAAAGTAAAAGTTCTTAATGTTTTTACTGATAAAGTTCATTCTAGTTTGTAAAAAAACAAAATTTGGTATGATATGTGTGTGTATTTTTCACTTTTATTGACCCTGTCCAAACTTTTAAAAATGTGTAGCAGGCATTAAAATGTGTTTATTTTTACAAACTAGAATGAACTTTATCAGTAAAAACATGCTGGAATGCGACCAGCAGGGATTGTTCTGCAAAGAAAGCTGGAATTTTTTTTTGCAAAGCAATGTTGGAATGATGATTGGGATTGGACAATAACTCACAAATATTGTAACGCTTGTGTGTGTGTCAAAGTATTCTGATAAAAAACTATATTATGCCCCTGCCCCACACATTTACAACTCCTACACCAGGTTTCACATCACTCCATATCTCGTGTTTACAACAATCACAACCTGATCACAACACCTTTCACACTACATAATTTTAAGTTACCGAAATGTCAGGTCCAGATATTTAGCATGCTAGATATTTTTCTTGAGTCTGCAAGCAATCGGCAAGCCGCTCGAATCGAGTCATTGAACAGTTCACACATACCGATTGAGAGCCTAAATTGCCTTGTCCCAACTATTTTGGAATATTGTGTAGGCCTGAAATGCATGTATATGTATATAAACAGTTTAAATGAAGCTGACCATACAAAACATGAAATATCTTATGTTCATACTTGCAATGGAATAAGAGTCATTGTAAATATAAGAAACACTGTGTCTTTTTACCTTTGCATTTTCTATACTGTCCCAACTTTTTTCTCATTTGGGTTGTACTTTCAATTGATAGATTTATCACAATAACCTATAACCACCGAATTTTGGCGGAATTACTTTGAAGCAAAACTCAACAGAGTTTAACAAAAAAGTATGGAGCTTTTAGCCCTTTAATGATCTGCTTAACCATTTAGTTAAGCTTAATTTAAGTCTAAATATTTGAGTAAAAATAAGCTGTATGTAAGCTCATTGGAAGACGTGTTAAACTCAAAAATATTGGTAGATGACACTGTTATTTTAAGAAAACATTCTTATATGTCAACTTGAAGTTGGCAAAATCATCCATGAAAACTTGGATCATCTTCAGTTATCCTGACTGCATGTCTTTGGACTGTGAGAGAAAAACCTGGGGACATGGGGAAAATATGCAAACTCCACACAGAAGGGCCCCGGACCGCTCCCCCGGGAATCAAACCCAGACCCTTCTTGCTGTAAGAATGTTGCCATTCCTTTTCACCACAATTAAAAGATGTTTAGGCACCGAGGATACCAAGCAATTTAGTATTTCAGCTTTTATTGTGTCCCATTCTTCCTGCAAACACGTCTTAAGATGTGCAACAGTACGGGGTCATCGTTGTTGAATTTTTCCTTTTAAAATTCTCCACACATTCTCTGTTAGGGACCTGTCAGGACTGCAGGCAGGCCAGTCCAGTACCCGTACCCTCTTCTTTCACAGACATGCCTTTATAATGTGTGCAGCATGTCTTTTTGCATTGTCTTGTTGAAAAATGCACGGAGGCCCCTGGAAAAGATGACGTCTTGAAGGCAGCATATGTTGCACTAAGATCTCAATGTGCTTTTCCGCATTAATGCTGCCATCACAGAGGTGTAAAGTACCTTTGCCAAAGGCACTGACACAGCCTCAGCCTAATACCATGACAGACCCTGGCTTTTGGACTGATAACAGATGGTCCTTTTCGCCTTTGGTCCGGAGCACACAATGTCCATTTTTTCCAAAAAAGACCTGGATTGCTGATTGTATTTTATAGGTATATTAACAAATGAAATGAAGTTCAGCAGACAAAACATAAAATATCTTGGGTTCAAGGAACACTGCATTTTTAGTTTATTTGCATTTACCATACTGTTCCAACTTTTTCTGATTTGGGGTTGTATTTTCTATACTGCTGTTTTATGTGTAAGACTTTATGAATCGTGCAGACTAGAAGTAGAAGAAACAAGAATTTTTGCCATGTTAAAATGTATACACTAGTGTACAGGTATGACCAACAAAGGCTCATCTGCCCTCCCTCCGCTGGGAAAATCGAACCACAACCTGTGTGCGTGAGGAACCATCTGCTCCTGAATGTCTCCAAAAACAAAGGAGATGTTAGTAAAGTTCTGGAGAAAGAGGCCCATGATCAGCCCTGTTACCATGGGTCAAAATGTTAAACTTGTGGACACTTTCAAATACTTTGGTGTCTGGCTTGACAACAGACTGGACTGGAGGGCCAACACAGAGGCTGTGTATAGAAAAGAGATGAGCAGACTCTATTTTCTGAGAAAGCTCAGGTCAAGGATCAAGGATCAAGGAGGGTTTATTGTCATTCACATCACATGTGGTACATGAGGTGGAACGAAATTATGACCCAAGGTCCCAGTTACACCCAATAAAATATCTAATATATACAATACAAAAGAATAATCATAGTATGAAAAATATTTACAAATATAAAAAGTAGAAGTAAATGTAGCAATGTAAAAATATAGAAATGTAAAAATGTAGAAATGTAGAAATGTAGCAGCAACATGAACAATAAGAGTGCATTTAACTTATAAGCATGGGTAGTAGAACTGAGTAGCAGCATAATAAAGTGACCAAGTGCAAGGTGCAAAGACAGTGTCTTATTGTGCGTAAATGTAAGGTGTCCAAGTGTACTCTGAAAGTGTCAGTGCAGAGTGTTTTGCGAGGTGGAGTTTGAGAGTCTTACAGCTTCGGGAATGAAGCTGTTTCTCAGTCTTGTTGTTCTACACTTAATGCTCCGCAGCCTCCTGCCTGAGGGGAGCGGGACAAAAAGTGAGTGTGCTGGGTGAGTGGGGTCCTTCATGATGCAGGTGGCCCTTTTCCTGCATCTGGAGGTGTAGATGTCGGTGGTGGTGGGGAGGTTGACTCCGACCGTCCTCTGTGCCGCCTTCACCACTCTCTGCAGAGCTTTCCTGTCTGCAGCCGAGCAGCTTCCATGCCACACGTTGATGCTGGAGCACAGGACGCTCTCCACCACACATCTGTAGAAGGAGGTGAGGACTGAGCTCCCGAGTCCGGCTCGCCTCAGCCGCCTGAGGAAGTAGAGCCGCTGATGTGCCTTCTTGACCAGACAGGAAGTGTTGTTGCTCCAGGTGAGGTTGTTACTCAGGTGCACACCTAAGTACCTGTAGCTGGAGACCACTTCCACCTCAGATCCTCCGACGTGCAGGGGGAGGTGGGCGTGTCTGCTCCTTCTGAAGTCCACGATCATCTCCTTCGTCTTCTTCGTGTTGATGCAGAGGTTGTTCTTTCTGCACCAGTCCTCCAGGTGTTCCACCTCCTGTCTGTAGTTGGACTCATCATTGTTTGTGATGTTTCCAACCACTGCTGTGTCGTCCGCAAACTTCACAATATGACAGCCCGGATGGAGAGGTGAGCAGTCATATGTGAGCAGTGTGAACAGGAGGGGGCTCAACACGCAGCCCTGAGGGGAGCCAGTGCTGAGGATAGTGGTGGAAGAGGAGATGTCATGGATCTTCACCGACTGCGGCCTGTTGGTCAGGAAGTCCAAGACCCAGTTGCAAAGGGAAATGCTCAGTCCAAGTGAGAAGAGTTTGTTTGTTAGGGTCTGGGGAATCATGGTGTTGAAAGCAGATGTAAAGTCCACAAAGAGCAAACGGACATAAGAATCCTTCTGCTCCAGGTGGGTGAGTGCAGTGTGGACCACAGAAGAAATGGCATCTTCTGTGGAGCGGTTCTGTCTGTATGTGTACTGGTGTGGGTCCACAGTGATGTCGATGGTGGCTTTGATGTGGGTCATAACCAGTCTTTCAAAGTACTTAGTAACTATCAGCGTGAGGGCTATTGGCCGGTAGTCATTCAGACCAGTCACTGTGGAACTCTTGGGGACCGGGATGATGGTGGCGGTCTTCAGGCAGGTGGGAACAGCTGCTTGGATGAGGGAGACGTTGTAAATGTCCGCCAGGACCTCGCAGAGCTGATCCGCACATTCCTTTAGCACCCGCCCGGGAATGTTGTCCGGGCCAGCAGCTTTCCGTGGGTTGATCTTTTTAAGAGTCTTCCTCACTTCTGCTGGTGTAACGCTGAGGGGCTTTTCTCCAGGTGGGGGGGTGAGTCTGGTGCTGGGGGGGGTGTCAGGGTCCTCAAAGCGGGCGTAGAATTTGTTGAGGGCTTCGGGCAGGGACGGGTCTTTGGGGCATTGTGCATCACTGGATTTGTAGTCTGTGATTCACTTAATGCCCTTCCACATGCTCCGTGGATCCTGGG
Organism: Trichomycterus rosablanca; assembly: GCF_030014385.1. Lineage (NCBI taxonomy): Eukaryota > Metazoa > Chordata > Actinopteri > Siluriformes > Trichomycteridae > Trichomycterus > Trichomycterus rosablanca. The sequence continues at coordinate 53,292,108 of NC_085988.1, read as the reverse complement.
AGGAGAAGTGTCCCTGGATTTTCTGAGCATATGCAGCTTTTGCTCTTTTTACCCCTGCAGTCAGCTCTCTTCTAGCCCTCCTGAGCTCTTGTGAGTCACCAGACCTGAAGGCAGCATCCCTGGCTTTCAGCAGAGCACGCACCTCTGCATTCAGCCAGGGTTTCTGGTTCGGGTAGCAAGTCACAGTCTTGGTGGTGGTGACATCCTCCACACACCTGCTGATGTACCCATCAGGGCCAGTGGTAGCTCAGTGGTTAAGGTACTGGACTAGTAAACAGAAGGTTGCCGGTTCAAGCCCCGCCACCACCAAGTTGCCACTGTTGGGTCCCTGAGCAAGGCCCTTAACCCTCAATTGCTCATCGTGTTCAGCTCATTGTGTAAGTCGCTTTGGATAAAAGCGTCTGCTAAATGCTGAAAATGTAAATGAAAATGTAAATGTACCCCAGAACAGAAGATGTGTAGTCCTCCAGATCCAGCTCCCCCTCACACTCAGCAGCCTCCCTGAAGATCTGTGCAGCCAAAGCAGTCCTGCAGCACCGCGTCGCCGTCGCTGGGCCACACAGTGATGGTCTTCTGTGTGGGTTTGGAGCGTCGCAGCGGGGGGTGGTATGCAGGGACCATCAGGATGGAGATGTGGTCAGAGAGCCCGAGGTGGGGGCGGGGGACGGCTCTGTATGCATCTCTTATGTTGGTGTAAACACGGTCGAGTGTGTTATTTCCCCGTGTTGGAATGTTCACATGCTGGAAAAACCTCGGCAATGTGTCCGTCAGTTTTACGTGGTTAAAGTCCCCCGCTACCACGTAAAACGCCGCCGGATGCTTGTTCTGGAGCGAGCTGATGTTGTCATGGAGCTCCTCCAGCGCGTTGTTAGCATTAGCATCCGGTGCTATGTAAACAGCGGTGACGAACACAGCCGTAAACTCCCGAGGCAGATAGTGTGGCCGACACTTTACAGTCAGTTGTTCTGTCGCCTCAGAGCAGTGGCTGTTTACCAACACGCAGTTTGTGCACCAACCTTTGTTTATGTAGACACATAAACCGCCACCCCGTGCTTTTCCGGACAGCTGATTGCGATCCGCTCGGAAGAGCTGCCGGCCGGCAAGCTGAAAGGCATGTTGTTGTTTAGCCAGGTTTCCGTGAGACAAATCACAGCGCAGTTCCTCATCTCATCAGAAACACTCATCCTCAGCCGCAGAAGGTCCAGCTTGTTATCCAGAGAGCGGACGTTAGACAGGAACAGAGATGGAATCGGGGGTCGGTTAGCATTAGCCTTTAGCCTGACTAATACACCGCCGCGCTTCCCCCTCTTCTGACCCCGCTCGCACCGCCTCCTCTTGCCCTTTGTCCGCTGCGCTCTGCTCCCCCACGCCGGTGTCCGGAGGAGTTGTTGTCTGCCGAGCGCAGCTCGAAGATTATTGTCCATAGTTGCTGCCTTTGTGGCCAAACTGTCCTTTATCTTATAAAGTTCAGTTCGGCTATAACTCACACACTTGAGATGCGTGGAGTTAGTGTTAGAAACGACGAAAAAGTTACTAAAAACTGGGTTTTCGCTGGGAGCGTGAGAAGCCGCTGCACTACTGCGCGCCGCCATCTTGGGGTCCTTTAATGTGTGCAACAACATGTTGGCTATTTTGTTGTGGGGGCTGTCTTCTTTCCAGCAGTGTGTTGGGGAGGCAGCATCAGAGCAGGAGATGCAAAGAAAACTCAACAAACTGATTGAGAAGGGTGGCTCAGTCTTTGGCAGCTCACTGGAAGGTTTCGAGTTGGTTGTCGAACGGAGGTCACTTAACAAACTCATTTCTATATTAGACAACTCATCACAACCCTCCATGACCTCCTAGACAGATAGCAAAGCACTTTCAGTAACAGACTCATTAAGCTACACTGTAACAAGTAACGGTACAGGAAATCGTATGTACCAACAGCAATCTCACTGTATAACTCCTCTCCACTGTGCCGGAACATCATAGAACACTGAGTCACTACCAGGACTATGAAGCATGATCTGCTACTCTGTTTATGGAGCCTACATTGCAAATCTGTGAATGTTTACTGCACAGGACACTTTTATAATTGTCTATTATATCACATCTTCTTCTTCTTGTTCCTCAGCCTTTGTCCCGTTTTTCGGTTACGGGGTCGGCATTTCCGGCTTCTTCCCGTTAGGGGTCGCCGGTGGGATTTGGCACAGTTTTTACGCCGGATGCCCTTCCTGACACAACCCTCCCTATTTTATCCGGGCTTGGGACCGGCACTACAATGCACTGGTTTGTGCATCTAGCAGCTAGGTATCTATAGGACAATTCAGTGTTTCCAATTAGCCGGGTGGCATGTTTTTGGACTGTGGGAGGAAAACGGAGCACCCGGAGGAAACCCACGCAGACACGTGGAAAACATGCAAACTCCGCACAGAAAGGACCTGGACCGCCCCACCTGGGGATCGAACCCAGGACCTTCTTGCTGTGAGGCGACAGTGCTACCCACTAAGCCACCGTGCCGCCCTGTCTATTATATTACATATCTTTATTATTTCTATATTTATTACCAACAAGTATTGTACAGTAATTTTTCAAGACACTTATAACCAGTGCGAATTAAGGTGGATTCGCTACAGCACAAATATTGATGATGTGCATTATTTATTTATTAGGATTGATTTATTAGGATTAGTCATGTTTAACATTCATGACAGAAACAGTAGTTACTGGTTAAACAAGATTCATCAGTTCACAAGGTTTAATGTTAAACACAGTCATGGGCAATTTTGTATTTCCAATTCACCATACTTGAACATCTTTGGACTGTGGGAGGAAACCAGAGCTCCCGAAGGAAACCCACACAGACACGGGGAGAACATGCAAACTCCACACAGAAAGGACCCGGACCGCCCCATCTGGGGATCGAACCCAGGACCTTCTTGCTGTGAGTTGACAGTGCTACCCCACTGAGCCACCTAATAAGAACACAGGGTTTTGCTTTGAAGGACCAAGAAACATTTTCAAGTACAAAACATGGGAGACATTGCCAACATGCTAAGTGGACTGTATTCAGATTTACACATGGAACACGGTTTGATTTTTAACAATACAAATGATTATGCATGTATGCATGTTTGTATGTATGAAATTTAAATAATAGCACCCATGTAAATTTAATGGAAAATTATATTCTTTATCTTACAGTGAGCTAGATTGACACAGTTGAGGTAAAACATTTATATACACTGGGGATTAAAATTTTTCTACAGTAATTAGACCACATACATTTTATCCAAACAACCTGTTATTCTATAACTTTATATCACATACAAGGAGATTATAAATTTGTTGAGAATTAAAATTTATATCATTTAACTCTAAAATTATGGTATGGTCTCCTAAATCATCTTTAATGTTTCAATTTGGCTTCTGAGCCAAGAACATTACCAAGTCAATAATTCTCAGATCTGTACAGAGAAAACAACCTAAATCAATTTCAAAAGCAAATTTTTTGTGAGCATTTTGGTGTAAAATGGTATTGGAAAAAAAAACTGGAATGCAAATAATAACGGATCTTCTTTTGCGCACAGGGGCACAGTCATGCTAAAACAGAAAAGGACCTTCCCAGAACTGTTGGCAAAAGTTGGAAGCATATGTATTTCAATTATTTTTGAACACACTGGATGTTGTTAAAACTCAATTCATTTTACTGATAAATCTACACTTAATCACTTAAAGTGAAAATGTTTTTAAAACTGTATTTAAAATCAAAAACTGATCTCCTGTACATAAAAGTACTTAGATTCTTTATTCCCAAATACACCTTTACAATCTTTGAACACCTGGATTCAGGCAGTGTGCCACTTTTCGTAGTACTCATTTTTCATAGCACCTGTCTTTTAAGGTCTCTACAGATGTTCATTAGTGTTTAGGTCTGGATTATGGCCTGAAGACTCAAGACATTCAGAAATTGCTCTAGCTGTTGTTCTAGCTGTATACTTCAGGTAATTGTCATGTTAAATGGTGACATCTCCCCTCAGTCTGAGTTTATGTGCACTTTGGAGATGGTTTTCATCAAGAATGTTCCTGTATTTTGATGCATTTGTTAGCTGTTACGGCTGTCATCATCTAGGGGTCAATAGTAGGGATTTGTAAGTGTTGCACCAGGATGCTTATCTGCATTGTGATTTTGATTGTGGTGTTACTGGAAAGAGTGTGCTTATTTTTAAGTGTTTTCACTTCTTTGTTTATTTGGATCGGTGGCATGGGTGAGCTGCCATTTTTGTTTGATTACTTATGTTTCCTGTTTTTAGATAGTTATGAAAGCTTAGAATTGTCTTCCGTTTAATGCTTAGCTGATTTTTTTTGTAGTTAGAGATTTTCTTTAATTGTTTTGGCTTAAGCTCACCCTAAAGCTTGTGTCTATGTTGCTTGGTTCAATGAGTTGCAAATAATTAACTTTTGTATATATTGTAAATAGCACTGTCTTTGAGTAGGAAACACAGCAGGTTGTATTATGGCTACTCTGTGCCTGGAAAAATATTTTAAAAATCGTACTTGGGAACTTTGAGTACTGTAAGGGGGATTTGGTGACAGACAATGCATCTTTATGTGACTGTTTCACAATCTTGGCTGAAAAGAAAGATCAAGTCTAGGGTTGTTGCTAAATTGGTGAAGTTGCTTGCCCCTTAGTGGGGCCTTCAGTTCATAGTGAGCTTATCGCACCTGTGGTAGGTGAGAAGAAAACTCCAGAAGGTAAGGGCTACTGCAGCAGTTGCTGGGCTAGGACATATTGCTTTTGCACCTTCTTTTCGTGAAAGTGAAGTAGATATATTTTCGTGCATGTAAGAGAATTACTGTCGCTCTGCACTGGCCTCTTCTTCAATGTAAATTACAATCCAAAGCACAAGAGGTTCTATCTAGTTTATCCTTAGCATGTTGTATGATTTGGTGAAGGAAGCCATATTTCAGGCTTATTAGCATACAGATGACTGTTCAGAAATACAAATAAGTCAAACATTTGTTGAGTTTGCTGAGGAAAAGGGTGTTCTCTTTGATAAATGATGTGCTAAAGCTTAAGTGGCCACTGGCAGATACGAATGGTGCTGAATGAAGTTTTGTTTGTCAGATAGTTGTCCCTACAGATTATAGACAACAGGTGCTATGTTTAGCGCATGAAATCCAAGGACATCTGGGTCTAACAAAAACACACAACCAGATTTTGTGGCATTTCTTTTGGCCTGGCCTTAAAACTGATGTTGCTTGTTACTGTTGAACCTGTACAGTTTAAGTGGCAGGAAAACCACACCAGGTGATTCCGACTGCTCTTGTTCATCCTCTTCTGGCTATTGGTGAGCTATATGAGCAGGTGATGTTGGATTGTGTGGGTCCTTACTTTTGGAAATAAAAGCGTATGCCAGTCCAAGACTTTGCACTGTTAGGTTAATGCAGTTAAAATCCCTGATTCTTAAGAATGTCAAGTATGCCATAATTGTCAAGTATTAACAACAGATGACTACAATTCCCATGGTGCACCTGTGACTGACTGGCTGACCAATTAGAAGGAAACAACAATTACGCAGAGAAATGCTAAGTTACAGAAAGGACAGTCATCATGGCAGCACTAGGATGCATATCTGCATTGTGATTTTGATTGTGATGTTAATTAAATTGGCTGTGTTTATTTTTAAGTGTTTTTTTTATGTACAGTTCACTTGTGTATATATTGTAAAAAGCATTGTAAAAACACTTAAATAATAAATAACTGCACTCAACACTGTATGGTATGCCCCTTTTTTAATAGAGTAGAGATCATAACATCTGCAACTCAATTCTGACTAGCTTTGATGTATCTGCCGCCAAGAAGCACCACAGCATCAAGGACAGCATGATGATATCACTAATAAATTTTACCATTAGGATGTTTTTAGCATTTAGATGTTATGCAGTGCCCATCTGCCAGACATAATGCTTTGATTTCTGCTCAAAGTGTTACGTTTCTGCACATGTGAATCTAAGTGTTATGCTTTGTCACAAAAATGATCTAAATATTTTGCATTGTCTCTCAGCATGAAGATAAACTTTGCTAAACATCTTACAATTCCTACACTACTATTTTTCGGAACAACTTTAATCTTTAATATACTTTGATAAGCGTGTTTAGTTACCACTTGTAATGATATAATATTTATTTAATTATGTTAAATAGTTATGTAATGGTTAATCATGGTGGTAGGTTATCGGTTAAAAGAATTACCAGTTGAGTCCCTTACATACTGTTTAGCAAACTCCAAGCGGGCTGATGTATTCCTTTTACTCAACAGTGGCTGATGTCCTGCCATTTTGCCATAAAGGCCTAAATTATGGAGTGCTACAGAAATAGTTGTGACCAATACCCTTCTTGCAAGGATACCTAGCTTGGCCAGATGGCTAACTCAAAATTCTAGTGGGTCAGAGGTTTACATACACCAAAATACACAGAGGAAGGCCATAACTAGCACATTCCCTCCAATATGTGCAGTATCCAACTGCTTCCCCTGCACAAGGCAGGTTCATATGGGAATCTCTATCGCACACGGACAGTCACACACCAATTTCCATTATGCCCAATCTCATTGTGCAGCAGTTTAAAATAGGGATGTCCCGATCACATTTTCCTGTTCCTGATCCCGATCATTAATTTTGATCCCGATCCGATACTCAGTCTCAAACCGATACTTGTATTTTCTAGATATTGTCTAGATAAGAACTGGATAATACTGTTCACACAGTGCACACTTCAAGTACATTACAGTTATTCAAATTAATCCAATGTATATGTTTAACAACTGAATAGCTCTGCAGTGCTGTAGGAAAAAAGCATCCAAGCTATTGCTTAATGTTCTTTTATTTTTACAAAATAAAAGTAAACAAACTTAGTGCAGCATTGTAGTAGTAAAACTAGAACACTCAAAATAAAGTGAAGGTTCTTTTAGAGGAAAATCAGCATCTCTGCCATGTTAGCGGACAGCCGGTTCCTCTTCTCATCACATAATAATAAACTCGCTGTATTCGGCTGAGTGTTTATTTTTTAGGTGTCGTATCAAATTGGTAGATCGTTTGGTTAAATGATATCTGGTTTGTTTGTTATGAGCCACCGTACTTGTAGGCGTGTTGTAACTAAGCCAATCAGAGTGCTTAATACTGAGATGTCGTTCAGTCTTGTAACTCATGCTGTATGTTATGCTCCTTTCATACTCGAAGTAAAAGGAGTAAAAGTTATTGTTTTGTAAACCAGTGTGATCCTTGACTCACACACCATATAAATAGTAAAATTCTACAGTAATGAACGCAGCTCTGCTACTACCGCCTCGTGATCTTTGAGATCGGATCGGGACATCCCTAGTTTAAAATGTTGCATCTTCTGAAATGTATTTCCACAAGCCTTTCACAACGCGATTTTAGTAGTTTACCCCCAATGTCTTTACCAGACACTCAAGATTTATCAGATGGGAGCAACCATCGATGAATGCCATTCTCAGGTCTATCCACAGATGTTTGATGGAATTTAAATCTGGGCTTTGGCTGGACAATTTAAGAACATTCAGAGACAAGTCACTAAATCTCCCTGTCACTGAGAAGTACCCCCATAGCATGATGCTTCCAACATGTTTCTCACAACAAGGATGGTATGTGGCCAGGTGTTAGGCAGTAAAGATGGTTGTTGTCCCAACAGGTTCTCCCATCTCTGCAAAGGACTTTTGGAGCTCTTTTAGAGCATCCAATGGGTTCTTTCTTACCTGGTGCTCATTTTTTGTTTGCATACTTCAAGTATTGGCCATAAGTATCTGCGAAGCCTGAAGTTTTACATTAAAAAGTGACTTTTATACCTCATATCATCCTTACAATTTGATCACATCTGATTTAGCAAGTCAAAAGAAGAAGTTTTAAACAGTTACAGTACTGGAAATCATATAACTAAGGTATTTATAGACACAATAGCAATGTAATCAAAGAAAAGTAACACCTAGGAAAATTGTGTTTAACAAAGGTTTTAAAGTTAATTTTTTTTTTTTTTTTTTAATATACACACACAAGTACTAAATGTGATAGCTGCAACATGTTCCAAAACAATGGAACAGGAGCATGTAGGAAAATTGCCTTGTGTAAAATTAGAACATTCAAGTAAAAGATTAACATACAATAACTATGTATGTATGTATCTAATAACTGTATGAATGATCATTAACTTCAATTCTCTTACATTTATTGTGTCATATGGTTTTCCTGATCAATTAAAGTCATAAAAACTGGCAAAATGTTGTTCTTACAAGACCACTAGAAGAGGAGAGGCGTAGGCGTTTTGTTTTCCTTTGGCTGCTGAAAAGGATTTCTGCTTCTAGGTCATCTCCATGCCCTCTGCTGCGTGTTAAAGGTCTTTTGCTCCTTGGTATGTCCTCAATTGGACTAGGAGAATCCCTGCTCCGGGTGCGTACCATCATGGAAGATGAGGCACCTTCAAACTACAAATACACAGGGTCAAAACAGTTTATAAATACCTAATTCAAATAAAGAAAATAAATATTTTGACAATTTTCAGAAATTTTTTACACAACCTGCTCCATGTGTATGGGGTCCTGGCTACGCAGTTTCATGCGACATGAAGCAGAAGACTGAGAGATAGATGTGGGAGTCATTTTATCACCATTTCCTCCTTCATGAATTGGAATGGAAGTTTGGGAGTATGAAGAGTTGTCTGATTCTTCAGCAGCACTCTCTAACTGATGGAAGTTCCATAAGCCTACATTTCTTGTGCAGTATGTGCAGGTGAAAATTTTCAAGTTCAGATCTCTGCTACATAGACAGAAAGGTAAGCTATAAATGCCAAAAACAGTAATACAAGAAACATTGCACTTTGTTTTTTTCAATTAAATTGCACAGTTTTAGGTCACATTAAAGGATAGCATACATCTAAAATAATTTTTTACATCACAAAAACCTGACATTTTAACAGGGGACTTTTTTATATCCACTATATACACTGATCAGCCATAACATTAACACCACCTCCTTGTTTCTACACTCACTGTCCATTTTATCAGCTCCACTTACCATATAGAAGCACTTTGCAGCTCTACAATTACTTATTGTAGTACATCTATTTCACTACATACTTTTGTAGCCTGCTTTCACCCTGTTTTCCAATGGTTAGGACCAACACAGAGCATGTATTATTTAGGTGGTGGATCATTCTCAGCACTGCAGTGACACTGACATGGTGGTTGTGTGTTAGTGTGCGTTATGCTGGTATGAGTGGATCAGACACAGCAGCGCTGCTGGAGTTTTTAAATGCTGTGTCCACTCACTGTCCACTCTATTAGACACTCCTACCTAGTTGGTCCACCTTGTAGATGTAAAGTCAGAGATGATCGTTCATCTATTGCTGCTGTTTGAGTTGGTCATCTTCTAGACATTCATCAGTGGTCACAGGACGGTGCCCACAGGGTGCTGTTGGCTGGATGTTTTTGGTTGGTGGACGTTTTTGGTTGGTGGACTACTTAGGTTGGATCCACCACCTAAATAATACCTGCTCTGTGGTGGTCCTAACCATTGGAAAACAGGGTGAAAGCAGGCTACAAAAGTATGTAGAGATAGATGTACTACAATAAGTAATTGTAGAGCTACAAAGTGCTTCTATATGGTAAGTGGAGCTGATAAAATGAACAGTGAGTGTAGAAACAAGGAGGTGGTTTTAATGTTATGGCTGATCGGTGTAGGTATTCACAGCCTTTGCTCAATACTTTGTTGAAGCACCTTTGGCAGCAATTACAGCCTCAAGTCTTTTTGAGTATGATGCTACAGGCTTGGCACACTTATTTATGGGCAGTTTCTCCCATTCTTCTTTGCAGAACCTCTCAAGCTTAGTCAGGCTGTGTGGGGAGCGTCGGTGCACAGCCATTTTCAGATCTCCCCAGAGATGTTCAATCAGGTTTAAGTCTGGGCTCTGGCTGGGCCACTCAAGCACATTCACAGAGTTGTCCCTCTTTTGTTATCTTGGCTGTGTGCTTAGGGTCGTTGTCCTGTTGAACCTTCACCCCAGTCTGAGGTCCAGAGCGCTATGGAGCAGGTTATCATCAAGGATGTCTCTGTACATTGCTGCAGTCATCTTCCCCTCAACCCTGACTAGTCTCCCAGTTCATCAGATCAGAGAATTTTGTTTCTCATGGTCTGAGAGTCCTTCAGGTGCCTTTTGGCAAACTCCAGACGGGCTGACAAGTGCCTTTAACTGAGGAGTGGCTTCCGTCTGGCCACTTTACCATACAGGCCTGATTGGTGGAGTGCTGCAGAAATAGTTGTCCTTCTGGAAGGTTTTCCTCTCTCCACAGAGCAATGTTGGAGCTCTATCAGAGTGACCATCGGGGTTCTTGGTCACCTCCATGACTAAGGCCCTTCTACCCCGATCGCTCAGATTGGCCGGGTCACCAGCTCTGGGGAGAATCCTGGTGGTTCCAAACTTCTTCCATTTACGGATGATGGAGGCCACTGTGCTCAGTGGTATCTACAATGCTGCAGAAATGTTTCTGTACCTTTCCCCAGATCTGTGCCTCGATACAATCCTGTCTCAAAGGTCTACAGACAATTCCTTGGACTTCATGGCTTAGTTTGTGCTCTGACATGCACTGTCTACTTATATAAACAGGTGTGTGCCTTTCCAAATCATGTCCAATCAACTGAATTTACCACAGGTGGACTCCAATAAAGTTGTAAAAACATCTGAAGGATGACCAGTGGAAACAGGATGCACCTGAGCTCAATTTTGAGTGTCATGGCAAAGGTTGTGAATACTTTTGTACGTTATATTTTTGTGTTTTATTTTTAATACATTTGCAAAAATTACAAACAAACTTTTTTCACTTTGTCATCATGGGGTATTGTGTGTGTGTAGAATTTTGAGGGAACAATGAATTTAATCCATTTTGGAATAAGACTGTAACATAACAAAATGTGAAAAAGTGAAGTTCTGTGAATACTTTTCGGATACACTGTAAGTGAACACATAAATCACAAATTGGATCTTGATGAACAAAAGATTCAAGCTGCAAAGCTTTACCGGTATAAATTGTGCAATTTGTTAAGAACAAAATTACGTAACAACAGTCAATGTAAACCAAAATCTTTAACCGTCGAGAACTGGATTTAAAATCACACCAAAAATCAAGTAAAAAATTTAAATTGCTGGCTGATCCAACATGTGTGAAATCCATAATGGCAACTCAATGTGACTAAATAATGTGGCCAAACAAAGGCCAGCACTTCCAGACTCCTGAAAAGCTTTTAACGCTCCACCATAAAAACACTAAATTCTCAAAACTTTGCATCTTAGTCAATAATGTGCAATTTATAGGGACAGTGCAATAACTTTCTTTCTTTGAAGTTCATTAAAACCCACACCTGTATTTTTGTATCTAGATGTGTATATGTCCATTGGTAAAAACATGCGTGTGTATATATATCTATCTATATGTATGAGAGGCTGTTGAGAGATAATTCATTCTTGCTCACACTTACACCACTATACTCTTACACAAACACTACTATAGGTCACCTTCATACAAGCACTATCATACTCTCATACATTAATTACTATACTCTTTCACATATACTACTATACCCTCTTACAACTATAATCACACTTTTTTATTTACTATCATACTCTCATACACACAGCGCTATTGTCTCTTGCACAAATAACTATAGCTACTTAAACACGTATTATGTGCTTCCATGATAATCTGTGTAACAGAGAATAATAGTAAATGTATGTCTAAAAGTTTGGCAGTCTATGTAAGGGACGTTAATACTGTATGTAAAACAAAGATCTACTGTATGTATGAGAGAATATTATTATATGCAAAACAGAATAATAGCATTGGTAAGCGTAATAAATAGTGTATGTGAATGCAAATAATCATGTTTAAGGAACAAAATGACAGTGAATGCAAGACAGAATGATAGGACATGTGAATAAGAGTAGTTGTATGTGTGAGAGAGTTTGATTGAAACGGAAACGAGTTTGATTGAAACAGAAATAATATTAAATTATCAGGACCTGATTGGTAGAAGACGCGTGATTTCACGGACATGTCCCGCCTTCCTCATTATTACTGATAGGAGAGGATAGTGGACCGAGAGTGAATCAATGGAGCCATCGGCCTGTTAAACAACATTTTAAACTTTTCCACCGCTGCCACATCAATGTCAGAAATGTGGATTCAAACCCGACAGCCACCCACAGGTAGAGGCGATTTAACCTGCCTGTGGGCCCAGGGGCTACGGCTGGTTGTGGGCCCAGGGGCTACGGCTGGTTGTGGGCCCCCACGTATAGTTTTCATAAAATCAGTACACAATGCAAGACAACAGAGTTCAGTGGCATAACTAGGAGCTCATGGGCCCCAGTGCAAAAGATAATTCCCCCCCCCCCGTGTAACCTGCTTAACGTTACTAGACCTATATATACAGTGTATCACAAAAGTGAGTACACCCCTCACATTTCTGCAAATATTTCATTATATCTTTTCATGGGACAACACTATAGACATGAAACTTGGATATAACTTAGAGTAGTCAGTGTACAGCTTGTATAGCAGTGTAGATTTACTGTCTTCTGAAAATAACTCAACACACAGCCATTAATGTCTAAATGGCTGGCAACATAAGTGAGTACACCCCACAGTGAACATGTCCAAATTGTGCCCAAATGTGTCGTTGTCCCTCCCTGGTGTCATGTGTCAAGGTCCCAGGTGTAAATGGGGAGCAGGGCTGTTAAATTTGGTGTTTTGGGTACAATTCTCTCATACTGGCCACTGGATATTCAACATGGCACCTCATGGCAAAGAACTCTCTGAGGATGTGAAAAATAGAATTGTTGCTCTCCACAAAGATGGCCTGGGCTATAAGAAGATTGCTAACACCCTGAAACTGCGCTACAGCATGGTGGCCAAGGTCATACAGCGGTTTTCCAGGACAGGTTCCACTCGGAACAGGCTTCGCCAGGGTCGACCAAAGAAGTTGAGTCCACATGTTCGGCGTCATATCCAGAGGTTGGCTTTAAAAAATAGACACATGAGTGCTGCCAGCATTGCTGCAGAGGTTGAAGACGTGGGAGGTCAGCCTGTCAGTGCTCAGACCATACGCCGCACACTGCATCAACTCGGTCTGCATGGTCGTCATCCCAGAAGGAAGCTGACGCACAAGAAAGCCCGCAAACAGTTTGCTGAAGACAAGCAGTCCAAGATCATGGATTACTGGAATGCCCTGTGGTCTGACGAGACCAAGATAAACTTGTTTGGCTCAGATGGTGTCCAGCATGTGTGGTGGCGCCCTGGTGAGAAGTACCAAGACAACTGTATCTTGCCTACAGTCAAGCATGGTGGTAGTAGCATCATGGTCTTGGGCTGCATGAGTGTTGCTGGCACTGGAGAGCTGCAGTTCATTGAGGGAAACATGAATTCCAACATGTACTATGGCATTCTGAAACAGAGCATGATCCCCTCCCTTCGAAAACTGGGCCTCATGGCAGTTTTCCAACAGGATAATGACCCCAAACACAACCTCCAAGGTGACAACTGCCTTGCTGAGGAAGCTGAAGGTAAAGGTGATGGACTAAACCCAATTGAGCACCTATGGCGCATCCTGAAGTGGAAGGTGGAGGAGTTCAAGGTGTCTAACATCCACCAGCTCCGTGATGTCATCATGGAGGAGTGGAAGAGGATTCCAGTAGCAACCTGTGCAGCTCTGGTGAATTCCATGCCCAGGAGGGTTAAGGCAGTGCTGGATAATAATGGTGGTCACACAAAATATTGACACTTTGGGCACAATTTGGACATGTTCACTGTGGGGTGTACTCACTTATGTTGCCAGCCATTTAGACATTAATGTTGAGTTATTTTCAGAAGACAGTAAATCTACACTGCTATACAAGCTGTACACTGACTACTCCAAGTTATATCCAAGTTTTATTTCTATAGTGTTGTCCCATGAAAAGATATAATGAAATATTTGCAGAAATGTGAGGGGTGTACTCACTTTTGTGATACACTGCGTGTGTGTGTGTGTATATATATATATATATATATATATATATATATATATATATATATATATATATATATATATATATATATATATATATATATATTAGGGCTGTCAAACGATTAAAAAATTTAATCGCGATTAATCTCAGAATTTTATATAGTTAATCGCGATTAATCGCATAAAAAAAAATCTGTGTAAATGTTATAGAAAACAAGGATTTTAAAGTGAAATGTTAACATTAAAATGGTGAACACATTTTATGCTATATGCACTTATGTTAAAAACTGCTGGGACAAGAGAAAACTGTAAGGGAGTTTTATTCACTCACATACTAGGCAGTAAATGTCAGATTGTAGGTTAAAATTTCTCCATCAGCAAACATTGTAGATCAGCGGTGCTTTAGGTGGGATAAGGCGTAGTTATTGTAACAGACTTTTCTGTGGTTGTATTGTGACAATGGTTTGATGGACGTTTCTACACGAAGTGAGTGTGTTTTGACCCTTTTGGGCTTCCATAGTTCATGGACTAACGTGCTTGACTCAGCTTTCCGGTATTTGGTACCGTAACAGAATAAGTAAAAAAAAAAAAGTATTCTGCTCCCGACAACTTGTGAATATAGCGTGTATTTATTTATTTATTTATTAAGCAAGTACATCCCTACAACGCTCGGTTACATTATGATAACAAACCGCAAATGAAAAACGGTGGCAAGTCCGACATTAAAACGTTTGTTCTACCAGTCAAGTTTCAACATGAACTAGAATTTGCGTTAACGGCACTATTTTTTTTTATCGCGTTAAATTGAAATCGCGTTAATGCGTTATTATCGCGTTAACTTCGACAGCCCTAATATATATATATATATATATATATATATATATATATATATATATATATATATATATATATATACACACATATATATATATATACAGGGGTTGGACAAAATAACTGAAACACCTGTCATTTTAGTGTGGGGGGTTTCATGGCTAAATTGGACCAGTCTGGTGGCCAATCTTCATTAATTGCACATTGCACCAGTAAGAGCAGAGTGTGAAGGTTCAATTAGCAGGGTAAGAGCACAGTTTTGCTCAAAATATTGCAATGCACACAACATTATGGGTGACATACCAGAGTTCAAAAGAGGACAAATTGTTGGTGCACGTCTTGCTGGCGCATCTGTGACCAAGACAGCAAGTCTTTGTGATGTATCAAGAGCCACGGTATCCAGGGTAATGTCAGCATACCACCAAGAAGGACAAACCACATCCAACAGGATTAACTGTGGACGCAAGAGGAAGCTGTCTGAAAGGGATGTTCGGGTGCTAACCCGGATTGTATCCAAAAAACATAAAACCACGGCTGCCCAAATCACGGCAGAATTAAATGTGCACCTCGACTCTCCTGTTTCCACCAGAACTGTCCGTCGGGAGCTCCACAGGGTCAATATACACGGCCGGGCTGCTATAGCCAAACCTTTGGTCACTCGTGCCAATGCCAAACGTCGGTTTCAATGGTGCAAGGAGCGCAAATCTTGGGCTGTGGACAATGTGAAACATGTATTATTCTCTGATGAGTCCACCTTTACTGTTTTCCCCACATCCGGGAGAGTTACGGTGTGGAGAAGCCCCAAAGAAGCGTACCACCCAGACTGTTGCATGCCCAGAGTGAAGCATGGGGGTGGATCAGTGATGGTTTGGGCTGCCATATCATGGCATTCCCTTGGCCCAATACTTGTGCTAGATGGGCGCGTCACTGCCAAGGACTACCGAACCATTCTGGAGGACCATGTGCATCCAATGGCGGTGCCGTGTATCAGGATGACAATGCACCAATACACACAGCAAGACTGGTGAAAGATTGGTTTGATGAACATGAAAGTGAAGTTGAACATCTCCCATGGCCTGCACAGTCACCAGATCTAAATATTATTGAGCCACTTTGGGGTGTTTTGGAGAAGCGAGTCAGGAAACGTTTTCCTCCACCAGCATCACGTAGTGACCTGGCCACTATCCTGCAAGAAGAATGGCTTAAAATCCCTCTGACCACTGTGCAGGACTTGTATGTCATTTCCAAGACGAATTGACGCTGTATTGGCCGCAAAAGGAGGCCCTACACCATACTAATAAATTATTGTGGTCTAAAACCAGGTGTTTCAGTTATTTTGTCCAACCCCTGTATATAGGTCTAGTAACGTTAAGCAGGTTACACAGATTCCCCAAATCCCTTGCTGGGCACCCACTGTGTATTGTGATTACATGTATTCTAATATTTCATTGTCTTTTAGTTATTTTTATATTTTACTTAACGAAAATATCCTCGTGTTTTTACTTCCGCTATCGCAGCACTTTACCGCTAGCATTAGCCACTTGCTACCGTAGAGGGTCGGCTCATCTAGCCGCTGTCCGGTGGGGATGCATGGGTCTTTTGCTGTGCGGTGGTTGAGGTGTGGAAATAAAAGCACACGACAGGGTAGAGTCACTTTAACTGTTTAGTCAGGACTTCAGTGAGTGTTACAGCACTTTAGACTGCCTAGTTCCAGAACCCGAACTTCAATGCTGGGACCATAAGGCGAGTGTCATATACAAAACTTACTGCTAGTGGAACGATTCGGCTCTAAGAGCCGGCTCTTTAAAGTGAACGACGGGATCCGGCTCCTGATTGTGAGCCGATTCGTCCGTCCGTCCGTCCGTGTCTCTCTCTCTCTCTCTCTCTCGCACACAGAGAGAGAGAGAGAGAGACAGCGTGCACACGAACAGGAGGGAGGGAGAACTGTGATAGGTGAGTGAAATGCTCAGGTGCTCAGTCCCTCCATAACAGAAAAGAGAAACAGGATCAACCCATCAAAGATGAGCTCCTTGGTTTTTCTGAATGCTAATCTTCACTAAATACTTACAAATACTGTCACCTGGATGCTGCTTTTTCTTTTGCACATTTTCATTTATATTTTGTTGAGTGTGAGTGATGCTTCGTTAATGTGTTGTTTCACTCTAGATGCTTGTTTATTTTGTTTTGTTTATTAGGATTTTAAAGTCACGTTTTACACTTTGGTTACATTCATGACAGGAACATTCACCTCACTTGCATGTCTTTGGACTGTGGGAGGAAACCGGAGCACCCGGAGGAAACCCACGCAGACACGGGGAGAACATTCAAACTCCACACAGAAAGGACCCGGGCTCTTCACCTGGGGATCGAACCCAGGACCTTCTTGCCATGAGGCAACAGTGCCAACCACTTAGCCACCGTGCCGTCCCACTCTAGATGCAAATTTACAAATAATATACACAATCAGATCTTTTTGTCTAATTGAGATGGGTCTTTGTTTTTGTATTTTATAATTTATTGTTGGAGCACTCTGTTCCATGTTGAGTATATAAATAAATCCATTTAAATAATTAACATTTGATACAATGTTTTTTTACATTAGTAATTCATTTTACATGTAATTTGGTAATAAATTAATTTAAGCAACAAAAAAAATCTAAGGAGCCACTTGGGAGCCGAAAGAGCCGGCTCTTTTTAGTGAGCAGAGCCAAAAGAACCGGCTCTCTAAAAGGAGCCGAAATTCCCATCACTACTAACAGAACGTCCGAACACACGTCTGATTGGCTGAGCTGAATGTCACTCACATACTAGCTCTAACGTTCCCGTCAGAGCGGTAGAGAGAACAGAGTGGCGACACTCCCATAGGGAACCGTTGGAAAGGGGGCGGGACATTTTTTCTGCCCAGCTTCCGGGTTGTGGAGCTCTGTATAGTTCCAAACAACCCATAGAGCCCCATTCATTTCCACTACTTATCAAACATTTTTAGCTGTATGTTGCTTTGTTTTAAAAAAATTATGAATTTAATGTCATTAATATACTTAATACTGTTATTGTTTAGCATTTGCTCAGCACTAAATGTTACATGTTTATCTTAATTAATAGGTATAACCCAATTTAGCTTAGTCAGTTAAGCTTAATTAATGACACACGAGTCTTTTCACCTAAAATGAGTTGATTAATCAAGAGTCTTGTTACAGAAATGATCATAAAACATTAGAACCACAATAAATCATTATACTTTTACTTTCATACTTAAGTACATTTGAAGGTAAATTTAGTTTAGTACTTTAGTGGAGGTAAAGAGTATTTTTACTTTTACTACTACTTTTACTGGAGTAATATGTTACCTTGGATATCTCTACTTTAACTCAACTACATGGTTTGTCTACCTTGTCCACCACTTACATTAGACAAAATGAACTAGTGCATATTCATAATGAATTCATTAATGTATTACATGTAGGAATCAATTATTAATCACTCATGAAATAAGAGATGAATGAATGCTTTTTCATGTACCTGCACTATAATGTTTTTGGTACGGTAATGTGTTTATCAATCTGTTCATTCAGTGCAGGTAAACCTTATGAATCCAGCACATGACTTAGTGTTTAGCAAAAATGATTATTATTATGAATCCTCAGGAAAGTGAAGGGAGATTAGTTTATGCAAAAAACAAAACATAAAAAACTTTAATGTCTATACTGTATATTGTCTCTACTACTTAAGGATATCGCATTATGTAATGTATGCTAATATAATGTACTGTGTGTTAACAAGAACGACCTATTAACAAGTCATTATAAACATCAATCTTCCACTTTATATACCAAATTGACATTAAAGCAGATGCAGTAAATGTAAACGCAGTTGAAAATACCCAGAAATTGTACAAATGTTTATTATTTGCCGTTTAATATTTCATTTACTGCTGCCTGTCCCATTTGAGAACATGACAGCGCCGGGTTTGTTTGGAACTATTGAGGGTTACATGAACCACGTGACCGCGTAGCGGCGAGATCAAGGAGTGTCGCAACTCTCTCTATCTACGGCTCTGGTTCCCGTTGCTTAACTGAAACCACCAATCAGAATTACAGCAGCTCGTTAGAGTTCATCTGGCCAATCAACAGTCAGAAACATGAATAACGTGTAAATGATTTACAAAATCATTGGTTTGTAAGCGTCCCCGTTCTTATTAACCAAAATAACTAACAAAATAAATAACAAATAAAACAGCCAATCCGGGGCCCTCAATTATTCGAGGCCCCTGGGCTGAAGCCCAGGTAAGCCCGTGCATTAAATCGCCCCTGCCCACAGGAGTCTAAACGCGGCCGCTGAGGAAGAAATGCGGTGAAGCTTTATGTCCGAATCATCATCCAAGTGATGCGACCTCGATATCAGACTCAACAACAGAGAACAGAGGCTTTAGAGTCAGGGAAGAGGTGAGTTCACTCAATATGATGAAACGATTCATTTAGCTTGTGCTAGATTTGGTTTTAGATTGGGATATTTAATGAATAGTCGTCTTTTTAAGGGACCGTCTGCAAATTACACTTTTAAACGTTCTAGTAATGCCAAAATGAGTAAGTGAGTTCTCATAAAGCAAATTTATAAGAAACTCTGGTTTGGAAGCTTTCTTAAAGAACAATAAATAAATTTACTTTATCGTTTTGATGGCTGTAGTTGCTCCACATTGGTGTGTCACTACATTAGATTTTTTTTTAGGTCGAATTACATGGAACTAAAAGATTTGATTTCTTTTTAGAAAAAAACAATCACTAAAACAGCTACATGTTTTTATTTCTCATTCTGATGGCTAACTGCATGAGCTGTCTCACACCACACTGTGGGTATTCTGTAACATCACTTAGTATACCTACTTACATAGACTCTTCCCTATGTAGGTTATCTTGATAAGTAAAATAAAATATATAGATTCATTTTATATACGCAATCATAAACAAGCTGCTGCACATGGAAAGCTACAGACTTACCGTCTAACATTTCAAAATCTGTCTCAGTGGTCATTCTAACTTAGTCACTTGCACTATTAAAGTTTGTTATATTCCTTTTATTACAGAAAAGTTATGTAATTCATTATAGATTGAGACAAAGCTCTTTTGAGTAACTCTTCTCTAAATATTTGATTGTACTGGGTGAATTGCTATAGACTGGTTTTGAAACTAAATTTAATTTTTGTGTTTTCAGTATTGAACTTTTGATGGCATGTGGAAAGAAACTGGTTTCACCAAAGTTGCATGAGGGCCAGAAACGAAATGGCTTTATGATTCACAAGATATTTACATCAAAGGCAGTGTACATTAGACCATTTCCGGTAAATTATTTAAAAATAATATAAGCAGTATGTTTATATGGCAATTGTAGCATATAGTTTTCATGGTTTGGCAATGGGCTAAACACCAACATTTTCTAAATGCATTTTGTGTGTGTGTTTGTTTTGTTTGTTTTTAGTTTAAAACCACAGATTTAGAGGACAGTTGTGGGGAGGTTAACACTACAACAGCATCTAGTGACCACAGAACTACCACTGGCTGTCACACCAGTCATTGTATGACTACAAAGGCTAGGGATCCACCTGAGTGACAGATTATTTGCTGTTGAGACTGTTCTGAAATATTTGGTTTCTGCATGCAACAATATATGAGAAACATTTGTTTGCCTGGGACACGATCTTTGTTAACTAGTCTAATAGTGATTTCCTGACCTGTACGTAACACATGGGCTACAAGACCATCAGCAAGAAGCTTGGTGAGACAGAGACCACTGTTGGTGCGATAATTCGAAAATGGAAGAAATACAAGATCACAGTCAATCGCCCTCGCTCTGGAGCTCCATGCAAGATCTCACCTCGTGGGGTAAGAATGATTTTGAGAAAGGTGAGGTCAGCCCAGAATTACACGGGAGGAGCTTGTCAATGATCTCAAGGGAGCTGGGAGCACAGTCACCAAGAAAACCATTATTATAAAACGGATAGTTCCGGTCCTAAAATCTGATTGGCTGAGCTGCGTTCGAAGCCGTTGTAAAATCCCCGATAAACGCACACCTAGGACCACCTCACATCATTCCATATTAATACGCCACTGAATAAAAAAATTAAAGTTATTTTCGCCCTCATGTTGCCTAGCAACACTGTTAATCGGACTACCTTGCGTCGCGGAAGAATGCTTTATTGTAAGTTTATACACAATAAATACATTTATGATTAAAAATTTTTGTATTTATTGTATTTTATGTTGACCGCCGTTTTATAAAAGCAATAAGCCACTCGAGACCGTACGTTACTGTTAAGATTTTAGCACGGGGAAAGAAGTTTTAGGCACTCCGCTTCGCGTTGTGCCAAAAACGTCATCCCCGTGCTAAAATCACAGTAACGCACGGCCTCTCGTGGCTTATTGCTTTAGTAACAGACTTCGCCGTAATGGATTGAGATCCTGCAGTGCCCGCAAAGTCCCTTTGCTCAAGAAGGCTCATGTACAGGCCTGTCTGAAGTTTGCCAATGAACACCTGAATGATTCAGAGAAAGCTTGGGAGAATGTGATATGGTCAGATGAGACCAAAATTGAGCTCTTTGGCATCAACTCCACTCGCCGTGTTTGGAGGCAGAGAAATGCCCAGTGGGGATGGTGTTCTTGGGGTCATATCCAGCATTTCTCTGCTCCTCCCGTGTAATTCTGGGCTGACCTCACCTTTCTCAGAATCATTCTTACCCCACCAGGTGAGACCTTGCATGGAGCTCCAGAGCGAGGGCTGTGATCTTGTATTTCTTCCATTTTCGAATTATCGCACCAACAGTGGTCTCTTTCTCACCAAGCTTCTTGCTGATGGTCTTGTAGCCCATTCCAGCCTTGTGCAGGTCTACAATCTTGTCCCTGACGTCCTTTGATAGCTCTTTGGTCTTGCCCATGGTGGTCGAGAGATTTGAACGGAAGAAACTGATTCTATGACAGGAGTGTTTTATACAGGGACAGGACTAATTTGTGTGCCTCATGTGCACATAACCGGTCTGTGGGGGTCAGAATTCTTGCTGGTTGGTAGGGGATCAAATACTTATTTCCCTTAATTAAATACAAATTAATGTATAACCTTTATTTAAAGTTTTTTTCTGGATTTTTTGTTGATATTCTGTCTCTCTCTGTTAAAATAAACCTTCCATAAAAATTATAGACTGTTCAAGTCTTTCTAAGAGGGTAAAGTTACAAAATCAGCAGGGGATCAAATACTTATTTTCCCCACTTTATGTATGTATATATATATATATCACAAAAGTGAGTACACCCCTCACATTTCTGCAAATATTTCATTATATCTTTTCATGGGACAACACTATAGACATGATACTTGGATATAACTTAGAGTAGTCAGTGTACAGCTTGTATAGCAGTGTAGATTTACTGTCTTCTGAAAATAACTCAACACACAGCCATTAATGTCTAAATAGCTGGCAACATAAGTGAGTACACCCCACAGTGAACATGTCCAAATTGTGCCCAAATGTGTCGTTGTCCCTCCCTGGTGTCATGTGTCAAGGTCCCAGGTGTAAATGGGGAGCAGGGCTGTTAAATTTGGTGTTTTGGGTACAATTCTCTCATACTGGCCACTGGATATTCAACATGGCACCTCATGGCAAAGAACTCTCTGAGGATGTGAGAAATAGAATTGTTGCTCTCCACAAAGATGGCCTAGGTTATATGAAGATTGCTAACACCCTGAAACTGAGCTACAGCATGGTGGCCAAGGTCATACAGCGGTTTTCCAGGACAGGTTCCACTCGGAACAGGCTTCACCAGGGTCGACCAAAGAAGTTAAGTTTACGTGTTCGGCGTCATATCCAGAGGTTGGCTTTAAAAAATAGACACATGAGTGCTGCCAGCATTGCTGCAGAGGTTGAAGACGTGGGAGGTCAGCCTGTCAGTGCTCAGACCATACGCCGCACACTGCATCAACTCGGTCTGCATGGTCGTCATCCCAGAAGGAAGCTGACGCACAAGAAAGCCCGCAAACAGTTTGCTGAAGACAAGCAGTCCAAGAACATGGATTACTGGAATGCCCTGTGGTCTGACGAGACCAAGATAAACTTGTTTGGCTCAGATGGTGTCCAGCATGTGTGGCGGCGCCCTGGTGAGAAGTACCAAGACAACTGTATCTTGCCTACAGTCAAGCATGGTGGTGGTAGCATCATGGTCTTGGGCTGCATGAGTGTTGCTGGCACTGGGGAGCTGCAGTTCATTGAGGGAAACATGAATTCCAACATGTACTGTGACATTCTGAAACAGAGCATGATCCCCTCCCTTCGAAAACTGGGCCTCATGGCAGTTTTCCAACAGGATAACGACCCCAAACACAACCTCCAAGATGACAACTGCCTTGCTGAGGAAGCTGAAGGTAAAGGTGATGGACTAAACCCAATTGAGCACCTGTGGCACATCCTCAAGTGGAAGGTGGAGGAGTTCAAGGTGTCTAACATCCACCAGCTCCGTGATGTCATCATGGAGGAGTGGAAGAGGATTCCAGTAGCAACCTGTGCAGCTCTGGTGAATTCCATGCCCAGGAGGGTTAAGGCAGTGCTGGATAATAATGGTGGTCACACAAAATATTGACACTTTGGGCACAATTTGGACATGTTCACTGTGGGGTGTACTCACTTATGTTGCCAGCCATTTAGACATTAATGGCTGTGTGTTGAGTTATTTTCAGAAGACAGTAAATCTACACTGCTATACAAGCTGCACACTGACTACTCTAAGTTATATCCAAGTTTCATGTCTATAGTGTTGTTCCATGAAAAGATATAATAAAATATTTGCAGAAATGTGAGGGGTGTACTCACTTTTGTGATACACTGTGTGTGTGTATATATATATATATATATATATATATATATATACAGTGTATCACAAAAGTGAGTACACCCCTCACATTTCTGCAGATATTTAAGTATACCTTTTCATGGGACAACACTGACAAAATGACACTTTGACACAATGAAAAGTAGTCTGTGTGCAGCTTATATAACAGTGTAAATTTATTCTTCCCTCAAAATAACTCAATATACAGCCATTAATGTCTAAACCACCGGCAACAAAAGTGAGTACACCCCTTAGTGAAAGTTCCTGAAGTGTCAATATTTTGTGTGGCCACCATTATTTCCCAGAACTGCCTTAACTCTCCTGGGCATGGAGTTTACCAGAGCTTCACAGGTTGCCACTGGAATGCTTTTCCACTCCTCCATGACGACATCACGGAGCTGGCGGATATTCGAGACTTTGCGCTCCTCCACCTTCCGCTTGAGGATGCCCCAAAGATGTTCTATTGGGTTTAGGTCTGGAGACATGCTTGGCCAGTCCATCACCTTTACCCTCAGCCTCTTCAATAAAGCAGTGGTTGTCTTAGAGGTGTGTTTGGGGTCATTATCATGCTGGAACACTGCCCTGCGACCCAGTTTCCGGAGGGAGGGGATCATGCTCTGCTTCAGTATTTCACAGTACATATTGGAGTTCATGTGTCCCTCAATGAAATGTAACTCCCCAACACCTGCTGCACTCATGCAGCCCCAGACCATGGCATTCCCACCACCATGCTTGACTGTAGGCATGACACACTTATCTTTGTACTCCTCACCTGATTGCCGCCACACATGCTTGAGACCATCTGAACCAAATAAATTAATCTTGGTCTCATCAGACCATAGGACATGGTTCCAGTAATCCATGTCCTTTGTTGACATGTCTTCAGCAAACTGTTTGCGGGCTTTCTTGTGTAGAGACTTCAGAAGAGGCTTCCTTCTGGGGTGACAGCCATGCAGACCAATTTGATGTAGTGTGCGGCGTATGGTCTGAGCACTGACAGGCTGACCCCCCACTTTTTCAATCTCTGCAGCAATGCTGACAGCACTCCTGCGCCTATCTTTCAAAGACAGCAGTTGGATGTGACGCTGAGCACGTGCACTCAGCTTCTTTGGACGACCAACGCGAGGTCTGTTCTGAGTGGACCCTGTTCTTTTAAAACGCTGGATGATCTTGGCCACTGTGCTGCAGCTCAGTTTCAGGGTGTTGGCAATCTTCTTGTAGCCTTGGCCATCTTCATGTAGCGCAACAATTCGTCTTTTAAGATCCTCAGAGAGTTCTTTGCCATGAGGTGCCATGTTGGAACTTTCAGTGACCAGTATGAGAGAGTGTGAGAGCTGTACTACTAAATTGAACACACCTGCTCCCTATGCACACCTGAGACCTAGTAACACTAACGAGTCACATGACATTTTGGAGGGAAAATGACAAGCAGTGCTCAATTTGGACATTTAGGGGTGTAGTCTCTTAGGGGTGTACTCACTTTTGTTGCCGGTGGTTTAGACATTAATGGCTGTATATTGAGTTACTTTGAGGGAAGAATAAATTTACACTGTTACATAAGCTGCACACAGACTACTTTTCATTGTGTCAAAGTGTCATTTTGTCAGTGTTGTCCCATGAAAAGATATACTTAAATATCTGCAGAAATGTGAGGGGTGTACTCACTTTTGTGATACACTGTATATATATATATATATATATATATATATATACAGTATATACACACATATACACACACACACGCCAAAAAAAAGGTCACCACCTGGATTTAACTAAGCAAATAGGTAAAAGCCTCCCACTGGATAATTACTACATGGGTGATTATGTTTTAGCTGGCAACAAGTTATTTAAGCCTAACTGATCCAGTGAGTAGCTTCTCATTTGTTAAACAACCATGTCGAAAGACATCCTGTGGTCGTGGAAAAGATGTTAATCTGTTTCAAAAGGGTCAAATTATTGGCATGCATCAAGCAGAGAAAACATCTAAGGAGATTGCTGAAACTATTAAAATCGGGTTAAGAACTGTCCAACGCATTATTAAGAAGTGGATGGACAGTGGGGAAACATCATCTTCGAGGAAGGAATGTGGTTGGAAAAAAATCTTGAATGATCGTAATCGGCGATCACTTCAACGTTTGGTGAAATCAAATGGTAGAAAAACTACAGTAGGGATATGTAGTAGTAGTAGTAGAAATGTCATTAAAATGATATGTTTAATAGTGAAAGTAACGCACAATGCGAAGGGAACTCAAGGGATTGGGACTAAACAGCTGTGTAGCCTTAAGAAAACCACTTGTCAGTGAGGTTAATCGGCAAAAACGGCTTCAATTTGCTAGGGAACATAAAGATTGGACTCTGGAGCAATGGAAAAAGGTCATGTGGTCTGATGAGTCCAGATTTACCCTGTTCCAGAGTGATGGGCGCATCAGGGTAAGAAGAGAGGTGGCTGAAGTGATGCACTGTGCATTGTTATTTTCCAATTGTTTCTGTAATCAAACAATTTAGCTGCTTAACAGTCGGGGGTCTCTGTTGTCACATGTGCTATATAATAAAGCATACTTTTTCAAGAACAAATGGGTCTGGACTGCAGACTGGTCAGTTTAGCACATACAGTCTCTTACTACAAACACATGTTGTAATATACCAACATGCATCATCTTGCTGAAGTAATTAAACACTTCTTTTATAAAGACTTTCAGAGAATTAATAGTCTTCATGCATGTGCAAGTTACACATTACACAGTTTAGGAACCACCACTGTTACAGTTTCAATTTTTATACAACCCCAAATCAGAAAAAGTTGGGACAGTAAGAAAAATGCAAATAATAAAAAAATAGAGTTTCTTACATTTAATTTGACCTTTATTTTATTGCAGACAGTATGAACCTATTTATGAAGATATTTCATGTTTTGTCTGGTCAACTTTATTTCATTTGTTAATAAACATCCATTCCTGCATTTTAGGCCTGCAACACATTCCAAAAAAAGTTGGGACAGTAAAGCATTTACATTTTCGGCATTTAGCAGATGCTCTTTTCCAGAGCGACTTACAGAAGTGCTTCCATAGTGAACATTACCTTACTCTAGTTTAAGTAAAAAAACAATCCAAGAACACAAATCTGTTGAAACCCTGTTAGAACCAAAGGTGTTTTTTTTTTTTTTTTTTTTTTTTTTTTTTTTTGCAAGAAATGAATAAGAATAAAGAGCGTTAGTAATTAGGTGAGTACAAGTCAGCTTAAGTGCTTAGTAAAGAGGTGGGGTTTTAATCATTTTTTAAAGACAGCAAGAAACTCAGATGTTCGGACAGACAAAGGAAGTTTGTTCCACCACTTGGGTCCAAGTACAGAGACGAGCCTTGATGCTCGTCTTCCTCGGGTCCTGGGTGGAGGATCAAGTCGGGCAAGATTAGTCGCTCGGAGGTTGCATGGTACAGAGTGGGGTTTGATTAGACCTCGAAGGTAACTTGGGGCTGGTCCATTTTTGGCTTTGTAGGCAAGCATCAGTGTTTTAAACTAAATGCATGCAGCTACAGGAAGCCAGTGAAGAAAACGCAGCAGTGGGGTTATTTTTAGAAAAAAAAAACCTGGAAAATAATCGAGCACCCGAGCCGTAGAGAAGTTCCTGTTCTGCAGATTCTCTCTTAAAAATCTGTTCTGTTCTGCATTGTTTAGGCTGGTTAAAAACCAGGTGAGCAACTGCATTTTGAATGAGCTGCAAGGGTGTAATAGTTGACATAGGACCACCTGCCAGGAGGGAGTTGCAGTAGTCCAACCGTAAGATTTCAAGTGACTGGACAAGAATCTGAGTAGCTTTCATGGAGAGAAATGGCCGAATCTTTCTGATGTTGTAGAGGAGGAACCGGCACGATCTTGTCATGTTGGCTACATAAGGAGAGAAGGTCAGCTGGTTATCCAGGACAACATCAAGGCTTCTTACATTATCAGATGGTCTGATCTGGGAGTCATCAAGAGAGATGACTAGGTCCTGGGTTGGAGATTGATCTCCAGGAATGAGTAACAGCTCTGTCTTGCTGGGATTAAGTTTTAGATGATGAGCTGACATTCATTGTGAGATATCTCGCAGACATGCTGAGATGTGAGCTGAGACTTGTGTGTCTGAAGAAGGAAATGACAGAATGAGCTGGGTATCATCTGCATAGGAGTGATAAGAGAAGCCATGGGAGGCTATGACCTTACCCAGAGAGCGGGTGTAGATAGAGAATAGAAGTGGTCCAAGTACAGAGCCCTGAGGAACACCGGTTGAGAAAGTGCATGGAAGGGATATATATCCCCTCCATGTCACCTGATAGGAGGCCATTCATTGCCATGCCGAACCAGTTACTCCAAGGTTGGAGAGCAACTGGTTGTAATGTTGCCATTCCTTTTCATCACACTTAAAACACATTTTGGCACAGAGGATACCAAGCAATTTAGTGTTTCAGGTTTTACTTTGTCCCATTCTTCCTGCAAACACGTTATAAGATGTGAAACAGTACGGGGTCGTCGTTGTCACATTTTTTGTTTCAAAATCCTCTACACATTCTCTATTGGGGACAGGTCAGGACTGCAGGCAGTCCAGTCCAGTACCCGTACCCTCTTCTTCTGCAGCCATGCCTTTATAATGTGTGCAGCATGTGGTTTTGCATTGTCTTGTTGAAAAATGCATGGGCGTCCCTGGAAAAGATGGCGACTTAAAGGCAGCATATGTTGCTCCAAGGTACCAATGTACTTTTCTGCATTAATGCTGCCATCACAGAAGTGTAAATTACCTTTGCCAATGGCACTGACACAACCCCATACCATGACAGACCCTGGCTTTTGGACTTGTTGCTGATAACAGTCTGAATGGTTCTTTTTGTCTTTGGTCCGGAGCACAC
This sequence comes from Trichomycterus rosablanca, assembly GCF_030014385.1. Lineage (NCBI taxonomy): Eukaryota > Metazoa > Chordata > Actinopteri > Siluriformes > Trichomycteridae > Trichomycterus > Trichomycterus rosablanca. The sequence goes on along the minus strand of NC_085988.1, from coordinate 53,263,484 downwards.
AGCATCTTTTTTTCCAAAAAAGACCTGGAATGCTGATTCGTGTGACCACAATACACATTTCCACTGTGTGATGGTCTATCCTAGATGCCTCCAAGCCCAGAGAAGTCGACGCCGCTTATGGACATGGTTAACTTCTTTTTTGCACAGTTAAGTTTTAAGTGGCATATGTGCATGTAACTCCGTATTGTAGTACTTTACAAAGGTTTGTCAAAGTATTCCCTTGCCCATGTGGTTATATCAGCTATTGTTGAGCAGCAGTTCTTGATGCAGTGCCGTCTGAGGGTTTGAAGATCACAGGTGTTCAGTCAAGTTTGTGCCCTTGACATTTACACACTGAAATTCTTCCCGTTTTCTTGAATCGTTTAATGATATGTGCTGTAGAGGAGAAATATGGAAATCCCTTCCAATCTTTCTTTGAGGTATATTGTTTTTAAACATTTCAATAATTTACTCCCACATTTGTTGACAACCTGGAGATCCTCTAATCATCTTTGCTCATCAAAGACTCAGCCTTTCCTGCATGCTGCTTTTGTACCAAACCATGATTACAATCACCTGTTTACATCACCTGTTGGGAATCACATCATTATTTAGTTTTTTCACCTCATTAGTAGCCCTAAATTGCCCCCGTCCCAACTTTTTTGGAATGTGTTGCAGACCTGAAATTCAGGAATGGATATTTATTAACAAATGAAATGAAGTTGAGCAGACAAAACATGAAATATTTTGAGTTCAAACTGTCTGCAATCAAATAAAAGTCAAAGTAAATGTAAGAAACACTGCATTTTTATTTTATTTGCATTTTCCATACTGTCCCAACTTTTTCTGATTTGGGGTTGTAACTGAGCAGCTGAAATTTCTTGCATGATTAGGACAGGAGTGAGATTGCAAAGACAACAGTAAGGGCTAAAATAATTGAATACACCCCGATTTGGAAAGTTTTAAGACAAAATATGTATATACTTCAAGTATAATGATTCCAGATGTTTAATGTGTCTACTTACCTTGCAGTCCAACCACACAAGGCCAGTGTACAAGCAGTCATCTTTATGTTTAGTGTATCTGATTGGTCCTCTGGTGTCAAATTCACATTTTTAATTAACTGAAGCAAACAGCTAATTACATCATTAGTAAGTGCCTACACAAATAGACAGATTAAAAACATTTTTAAAAAATTAGCCTAACAAACAAGTCACTTTTTTTAAGACATCCTAAGCTACAAAACATTATTTAAATTGTCATTACTAACCTTTTCTTCTGTAATGACCATGACCCAGTTTCTTTGTTTTTGTGTAGACCCAGTATGTCTATGTTTTAAATATATAATTTACTCTAATGTGCATATTTAAACTAAATCTAAAAAAAAAAAATTCAATAATACACTGCCTGGCCAAAAAAAAGGTCACCACCTGGATTTAACTAAGCAAATAGGTAAAAGCCTCCCATTGGATAATTACTACATGGGTGATTATGTTTCAGCTGGCAACAAGTTATTTAACCCTAACTGATGCAGTGAGTAGCTTCTCATTTGTTAAACAACCATGTCGAAAGACATCCTGTGGTCGTGGAAAAGATGTTAATCTGTTTCAAAAGGGTCAAATTATTGGCATGCATCAAGCAGAGAAAACATCTAAGGAGATTGCTGAAACTATTAAAATCGGGTTAAGAACTGTCCAACGCATTATTAAAAAGTGGAAGGACAGTGGGGAACATCATCTTCGAGGAAGGAATGTGGTTGGAAAAAAATCTTGAATGATCGTGATCGGTGATCACTTAAACGTTTGGTGAAATCAAATGATAGAAAAACTACAGTAGAACTCAGGGATATGTTTAATAGTGAAAGTAAGAGCATTTCCACACGCACAATGCGAAGGGAACTCAAGGGATTGGGACTAAACAGCTATGTAGCCTTAAGAAAACCACTTGTCAGTGAGGCTAATCGGCAAAAACGGCTTCAATTTGCTAGGGAGCATAAAGATTGGACTCTGGAGCAATGGAAAAAGGTCATGTGGTCTGATGAGTCCAGATTTACCCTGTCCCAGAGTGATGGGCGCATCAGGGTAAGAAGAGAGGCGGCTGAAGTGATGCACCCATCATGCCTAGTGCCTACCGTACAAGCCTGTGGGGGCAGTGCGATGATCTGGGGTTGCTGCAGTTGGTCAGGTCTAGGTTCAGCAACGTTATGTGCCCAAAGAATGAGGTCAGCTGACTACGTGAATATACTGAACGACCAGGTTATTCCATCAATGGATTTTTTCTTCCCTGATGGCACGGGCATATTCCAAGAAGACAATGCCAGGATTCATCAGGCTCAAATTGTGAAAGAGTGGTTTAGGGAGCATGAGACATCATTTTCACACATGGATTGGCCACCACAGAGTCCAGACCTGAACCCCATTGAGAATCTTTGGGATGAGCTGGAGAAGACTTTGCGCAGTGGTCCAAATCTCCCATCATCAATACAAGATCTTGGGGAAAAATTTATACAACTCTGGACAGAAAAAAATGTTGTGACATTGCAGAAGCTTGTGGAAACAATGCCACAGCGAATGCGTGCCGTAATCAAAGCTAAAGGCGGTCCAACGAAATATTAGAGTGTGTGACCTTTTTTTTGGCCAGGCAGTGTATATTTATACATGTTTTATTAAAAGCTTTATTCATAGGGTCAATACCTAAGCACACTAGGTGTCCCACAAATCAAACAAATTTGAGTATAGGTAAGTTTTCACTCTCTACAGTTTCAACACAAATAGTTGTAACATTAAACACATGTACCAAATAATGTCAAAATTAAGTGACAGAGGGGCTTCTCCTACTAATTATTTTTGTGGGTTTTGTGTGGCACATGTTTTTCGGTAAATATTGTTTCACTGACTGGGCACAATGGAGCCCTGTCAAAGACCAATTATTTAAAAATTCCACAATTTGTAATTGGCTTGAGTTTGCTGCCCATGTCGGTGAATTTTATGCCTTTCCTGAAGAAAAGCTTTAAATTGTTTTTCTTTGTGACAAGATAAAATCATCAATGCATCAGAAAAGAATAAGAACTGTCCAACTTGTACATCTATGCACTGACCTGTTGACATAATGACTACCCTGACCCTTGACTTGACATGCAACCCCATATCATAATTCATTTTCTTCATCTCTGTTTCATTAGAATGCAGCCTTCTTGTACAGATGTTAGCACTGGTTTTCATTTGGCTTTTCTATATGTAAATCTCATTTGAATCAGCCAGTTTCTTACAGTTCGTTCACAAACATTGACTTCTGTTTTTTTTTACCCATTTGCTTTTAATTTTTCTTGTGCATTTTCTATATTTAAGGCATATTGCTTTGCTTTGAGTTTTCTATTCTGATGCATATTTTGTCTACCCGGATGTTGTCCTGAATGTTATTCTTTTAGAACCCTCCCATTTTGTTCAAACTAGCATAACATTTTACAAACAGCTGACTGGACACAACCAATGTCATTTGTCACATTCTATGTAGGTTTAATTATTAAAGAGGTTTCATTATCATTTCCATTGTTTCAGCTGACAACTCTCATGTTGGAGCATGTTTTCTTTTAATTAGGTAAGTCCAACAGCTTTAAACATTAAGTAAGCACTCCCTTTTAACTTCACACTGGGGTTTGCTGGGGTTGTACATTGTGACAGTCCTATATGTTACAAAAACAGTTAGAGTTGAAGATTATAATAAGGTTTTGTAAATGGTGAATGACATACACCAATCAGACAAATTCTACCCCTTCACCTTAAAAGGTATTATGGTAATGTGTGTAGAATTTAATAAGAAATATACAAAAAGAAGTCTCAGGTAACATATTTCACACAGGATATTTTAATTAAGTGGACAAGTTTAAGTTTAAGTGAAAAACTAGAATTTACAAACCCTATTTCAAAGAAAAGTTGGGACATTGTGTACAATGCAGTAAAAAGTATCTGTGATTTGTAATTATCTTTATTTAACTGACAAAAGTAGAAAGAAAAGCTTTTAATGAAAGTGTTTTTAATGGTCAACTTTGTTGAATTTTGTAAATAAAAACAGATTTTGAATTTGATACCTACAACACACTCCAAAAAATTTGGAACAGAGGCAAAGAGGAGTCAGACGTTTATAGAACACTCAAGTTACAGCATTCCACAATAAGAAGGTGAGTTGGTAAAAAGTGAGGAAATCATGATTGTGTATAAAAAGTGGATCCACCAAAGTCTGTGCAAGCAACCACTGTTATGGCTCACCACTTTGTGCCTAACTTCATGAGAGAATTGCCGATCAGTTGAAAAAAACATTTCTTAATGGAAGACTGAAAAAACTTTAGTCTTTCACCATCCACTATACATAATATTTTTTTTTAAATCAGGGAATCTGGATAAATCTGTGTAGAGCAAAGCGGAAACCACTTTAGAATGTACATGACCTATAATCTTAATCTCTTAAACATTGCATGAAAACTGTCATGCTATAAATAAAGCCAGATTGGTTCAGAAGAACTTCAAAAAACCACTGTCACAGTCAAGACAGTCCACTGTTGCATCAAAAAATGCAACCTGAAAGCCTATTACACAAAGCCATACATGAATTCTATGCAGAAATGCAGCCACATTCTAAGACAAAAAGGACTATCCAGACTGTTGAGCAGCTGAAGTATCATATTAAGCAAGAATTAACAAAAAATGCACTTGCAAAACTGCAACAATTGATGTTTTCAGTTCCGAAACCATTATAAAGTCAAATGAAAAATGCAATGAAATTGATCAGTGTAAACATTGGAAATATTTCTTTCTACTTCTATTAGTTTAAATCTCTTAATTTGAGAGAATTAACAAATCAAAGATCATTCTTTTTACTGTGTTTTACAAAACGTTCTGTTTAACAAATAAGGTAATTGAAAACAATGAAAATCATTCATTTGTCCTTTTGTCTGTTAAATAAAGGTTCCTGTGAATTAACAAATTAAAATTTTACTGCAGTTTTAGAAAGTGTCTCAGCTTTTCTTGAAATAAAGTTTGTACTTGTTCCTTTAGTGCAGACAAGAGTACGGGCTTTTATTAAGATTGGACCAGATGAAAAAATTTACAATGTTGCCTTCTATAATCAGTTTTTACTGGATTAGATAATAAGAAAATTTAGAACTTTAAGTGTATGAAAATTCTCACCATAACTTTCAGTTGTTCCGACTTTATGGTAGGTAGTTCATGACGAAAGAGACAAAGACTGTTGAAACGCTTTAGAAAGTCATTGAAAAGTTCTTCGGGCTCAGTGATTGAAATTGTGCAGAACCTGTCTAAAAAGGAAAAACACACCACTAATGTAATATAAATAAAAGAAATGCACATCATATGTCATAAACATAAATGTCTTATTACCAGGGCATGGAAAATCCGGCCATGAACAAAATTCCTTATGCTGAGTCTTGAGCTGCCTTTTCAACTCCAAAATTCGTTCTTTATCTTAAAAACAAACAAGCCAAAGTTTTGCAAGTTTGCCAGGTGAACACATACTAGACATGATGAAGTGGCTTTTGGTTACTTACATTTCTTCAAGTCCAGTGTTGGTTTAATGGTTGCACAAAGGAACATCTGACAACTGCAGCACATGAGCATGTCACAGTCAATATTTATCCAACCATACTGAGCACAAATTAATGGTGAAAGAACACATGGCTTTCCAGTCCATTTCAAACAGTTTTGAAGTTAAGAAAAAATTTACAAACATAAAGCAAAGAAAAAGGTGAAAAACCACACGCTAAACATTAACCACTAAACATATTATGTAAGAACTAAACACTGTTGTGTTACAATTTCTGCTGGTCAAGGCCTTCATATTATGAACTATTTGCAAATGTGTATGATGGCACAGATAATTATTACCAGTGATAGCAGTCATTTTATAATCACAAATTACCAGCCAGATACAAATCTCTCCTGGTATTAGACTTAACTCTTTGATGTGATATAAAAAAAAGCCAGTGAAACATCTACATTTTGAACGACTAGTTTGTCAACATAGACATACCTCTGGTGTTTGAAAGTGCACAAATTTAAAACAACTTAAGATTTCAAGAATTATTGGTCAGATAAGACCAAAATAGACATTTTAACTTCAATGTGTGCACAATTTTTTTTTTTAGTTGTTTCACTATTTTATTGTAGCCATTTCCTAACTTGAGGACGGTAGTCCTAGCTAATAAAATTATTAGTAAATGTAAGTACAAGTGAACCCAAAGTGATGTAGATCATGAGTAATCAGGCTTTTACAATGTAAGCTAAAATGTATAAAAGGATATTGAGTATGACTCCACTCTGGTAAAAAATGCATCCTTCTTTGTTGCTTCACATGGCACTTCAGTGACAAAATTATGAGATGAACTGAAAAACAGAAGAGAAAGTGTTTAAACAGAACAACTAATGCATTCCCAAAACTAGTGGGAGTTAAAAAGAAACTTTGATTACTTTCAGCAGGCCCAGCATATTAAAAGTGTGGTAGCTTACTTAGATGATCTCACACCAGGGGTACTCAATTCCAAGTTCCACAAAAGTATTATTTTGGTTTTATGCTTTGTGTTATTGCTGTGCAAATCGTAGACATTTTTAAACTCTTTCCTAATTTGTTTAAATTAGAACTTGATTTAGTCCACTTGTTGCAGACACAAGTCAAGGATACCTAAAAATCATACAGGATCTTACCACAATGTAGAGTGCCACAGCTAAGGCACTGGATACTTTTGTGGAAAAGTGATTCCAGTTTTTGTTAATTTTTGAAAAAGGTTAAAAACATGTTTTTACTTTATAGTTATGAATTATAAAATGTTGATTGATAAGTTGATGTGGATTGGTGGGTAAAACAATGATATCCATTTAAAATCAAATCAACACAAAATGTGCAAGTCAAGCGGTTTGCATACTTTCTGAAACCACTGGATATCCTCTTTCTTTAATAAAAATGCAAATCTTACCAAAACTGCAGGGGGTTTAATAGTTTAAATAGATGTTCATTTAAATAACTTTAAATTAGTATTAGTATCTGCTGCAGACACTGCCAATTATGCCCGCCAGATGGCGCCCAGCCGACGGGTGGCAACACCGAGTTTGAAACCGAGGAGTTCAGAAACTTGGTGCTGGCGTGCTAGCGGAATATCCCGCTGTGCCACACCACATGACATAATGTCACGCCACAGCACAACATTTTCATTACAAGACACAATTTACTGTGATTAATACTGTAGAAGTCTTGTGCATTTTAAAAAAACTTTATAGTGGTAAATATGTATAAAATAATTCCAAAAGCATTTATAAACAGTTCCAAGTGTTACTGATTTATTATGTTTATATATTTTACGCTTCATTTTAATTACCTTCACACTTCAGGAGGTTTTGCATGTTAACCTTACCATTAAAAAAAAACAAATAAAACACATTCCATCTAAAAGTAAAACCTTTACATAAACCATTTTATTTTGCATTACTGATACAAGTGTTTTGAAGGAAACACACACCTTTGATGAATGTTTTTATTTGATTACGGTAAAACCAGGAGTCATGTCACTTTTTTATTTCATTGCAGACAGTTATTTTATTTGACTTTTATTTTATCACAGACAGTATGAATCGGTGATATCAACAGGTGATTTGGTACAAAAGCAATAGGTCCACAATAGGTCACTGAGTCTCTGAGGATCAAAGATGAGCAGAGAATCTCCACTTTGTCAACAAATGTGTAAGACAATTATTGAGATGTTTAAAAACAATGTTTCTCAAATAAAGATTGGAAGGGATTTGCATTTTTACTCTACAGTACATAATGTCATTAAACAATTTAAAACATCTAAAGGAATTTAAGTGTGTAAAAGGCAAGGGTGCAAGCCTAAGCCGAACTCCTGTGAGCTCCGTTTCCTCAGATCGCACATCATCAAGAACAGTAATTTATTAATGGCTGAAATAACCACAAGGAAAAGGGATTATTTTGGCAAACCTTTGGAAAGTACTACGTTATGAAAAAAGTCACAAACATGTTCACCAACACGTGAGTTTGGGAGAAAAACTCATGTTCCAGCACGACTGTGCCACTTGACACAAAGTAACATCCAGAAAGGCATGTTTTGATGGGTTTGGTATGAAAACACATCGGTGGCCTGCACTGAACCCTGACCTTAACCCCACTAAACCCCAATGAACACCTTTGGAATGAAATGAAATGTCAATTACAAGCCAAGCCTTCTCATCGAATACTTGTGCCTGGGCTGACAAATGCTCTTTTGACAGAATTGGCACAAACTGTTACAGACACTCTCAGCCTTCTCAGAATAGGAGGGGAAGTAAGTTCATGTGTGTAGAAGCATGCAGTTGTGTATATATATGTCAGATTGCATGGGCATCTTCTGTGTCCTCTTAAGGTCACCCCACAGATGTTCAATTGTATTCAGGTCTGGCCTTTGGCTGGGCCATTACAAAAATTTCATCATCTTCTGGTGAAGCCTTTTGTTTATATGGATGTATGCTTGGGGTCATTATCATGCTGAATTCCTCTTCAGCTTTTCAGCAGAGGCCTGAAGGTTCCATATATCAGTCAAAGCCCCCGTTCCAGCTAAAGAAAGCCCCAAAGCATAATGCTGCCACCACCATGCTTTACAGTGGGTATGGTATTCTTTTGGTGATGCACTGTTTTTATGGCAACCAGACCTTTGGAATTATGAAAAAAAATTTCTACCTTGGTTTTATCAGACCAGAAAAACTTTTATATCCACGGTGTGTGTATATTCAAGCATTTTTATCCAGTCCCATTACCTCAGGTGTATACAATTAAGCCCCTAGACGTACAGTCTGCCTTTACATACTATACATATAGGTGGCACAACCAGATAGCTTTTCCTTTAATAATTAACACTGTATTTTGTGTCTATTAAATCTTTAATTTAAGGAAAAGTCCTATTCTTATTAAAATACAATTAGAAAACCCAGGGGAAAAAACTCCCCTTAAACTTGAGCAATAGCAGGAACCTGGCTCTCTTAAACCTAAAATATGAATGGAACCCTGTATTTGTAATACTATTTCATGTCAAAATGACAGCTGTAAGTTTTATTCACTGAAAAAATACTAGAAGGCCAAGGAATCTTTTAAACTCTGATGAAAAGTTCCTCAGAGTTTATTCTTTGAAAGACCGGAAGAAGTCCAGCAAGGACCTAGCTCAGCATTTGGCAGCTTCATCAGGAAAGGACCTTTCTACAGCCCAAAGAAGCTTGTTTAGGAATAGTCCTGATGGAAAGGTAGAAGCCAAGAAACCACTTTTACAAAGTGGTGTAACACATAAAATCCTATGTTTGCATGTCTATGCATGTGCCAATAGACACAACCAGTTGCACAGTTTCTGCACTACTCGTCACTTTACATACTTGTTCACTTTAAATTGCTCTTTTTAATTATATTGTTAATTTTTCTAATGTTTCTACATTTCTATTTTTAAAAACATTCTATATTTTTTTTGTATAACATATTTTTTAACTATTTTTGTAGATTTTGTAATTACTGTGGCAGAGCAGTCACAAAAGCATTTCACTGCCAGTTGTACTGTGTATGACTATGTATGTGACAAATAAACCTTTATTTGATTTGATTTTGAACCAGGCTATGACAAAGAGATTTATGCCATAAATGGTTTGTCACAGTAGCTAACTCGGTAGTAAAAAGTACAAACTTTAAAGACATTTACAACATCTAATTTAGCCCTCTGACTGATGGCAAACCACATCGCAACATTTTAATAGAACAATTTATAAACAGATTGAGTAATGTGGTATAACATATTACACAGTATATTGCTAATAGCACTTTCTCTATTTTGGGGTTGTTCTTCTGTATGTAATAAAAAGTCAAAATTTCAGTTCAAATAATAATAAAAAAAATCATCTTTTTCTCCAAACCAATGCAACTTGCTCCACTGGAAGCTCATACCTGACAGGCATCTGTCAGGTATGACAGATGCCTGTCTGATCTGAACTCACTTTGCAAGTGACTCATATGAAAAATGCCATAGACAGACAACACGGACACCAGTTTTTCCAATGCCTTATAAAGATCAATATAATCTAAATAAAAAATGACCTCATAAAGCATAGTTTCATGTTGTTTCAAAACAGTAGAAAAAATCCAGGAAGCAGTAGAGCTGCTCCCACTCGATTTCACCTAGAGTCTCACACTGGCAAAAAGAAATGTTTTATCTGACCATAGAACATGGTTCAAGTAAAATTTTCAGTGGCGTTTAGAAATTTTTAGGTGCTTACATTTATGGTACTAGCAAACCTTCCAAAAAATGTGTTGGCATGGAGGTGGTGTCTGATGGTAGTTTTGGAGACTTGGTGAACCCAACCCAACATGCTAAACAGTGATTTTTTTTTATGCCTCCATTGACATACTTTATATATATATATATATATATATATATATATATATATATATATATATATATATATATACAGTATATATATATATATATATATATATATATATATATATATATATATATATATATATATATATTCTTAATAATATCGAAGAATTCAAAGTGTGCCAGACTGCCCTATTAATTAAGCAGCAACAACACTTGGAGCAGCACTAGTGTGGATAGCTGCTTATTTAACAATGTTACACAACTAAATTCCTTTAATTCAATCTCCCAATTTAAGTGAACTTCATTGATTAAAATATAAGTCACTGGCATGTCTACTTCACCCTATTAACCTCACCCTGTTAACCTATCCTTTAAAGTTTAAGCTTCTAAAAACACAATTTGTCAACAACTTTGCATTATTGGCAATAATTTGTAGATCCAAAAACAAGATCCAGTTGGTTCAAAATGCAGTAGCTTGAGTGCTAACAAGTACTAGAAAATTTTATCATATTAGTCCTATTTTATCATTTTTGCACTGGGTGCACATAAAATTACACAATAATCGCAAAAGACTGACTTGTCGTGCTCAATAAGCTCACTCAACAGTGTTTTCACTTACAATGTGAGGGGTGACTTAGTATTTTACCTAGAAATTAAACATTGGGGAATAGCATTCTCATACTTTGCCCCACAACTTTGAAACCCAGACTGCTGCAGAAGATTAACATACTTAATTAAACATAAGTAACATTAAGTAAAACATACTTATTTATTCAGGCCAAAGTGTGGACTGTGGATGCAGCACACTGTCAGAAATCTGGCATCTACAGTGTGCAAAAGTTTTAGGCAGGTGTGAAAAAATGAGTACAGTAATGTACTGCTTTTAAAAATAGAAGTGTTAATAGTTTATTTTTGTAAATTAACAAAATGCAAAGTGAATGAAAAAGAAATCTAAATCAAAATCAATACCCTTTGTCTTCAAAACAGCAATTTTGAACAGGGATTACCCTGTTCTTTTGTAATACAGGTCAACTAGTTTAACTGTCATCCAAACGAAGCACATTTTTGTTTGTTTATATTTGTACTACAGCGCATTGTTTTTCGTCCAGAATTAAAGCCGTTTTTTGTGAATACCAGCAAAAACATCGGTGGATCCAACTCAAACAGCACTTCAACACTTCATTTAAAGCTAAGTATATTTTTCACTGTTATTATGGCTCCTGCAGCAGCTCTGTATCCATGTGTTGAGTGTGGCATGTTTAGCATGTTTAGGGCAAAGCACCGACCATCTCAGTTGCACGTGTCCAACAGGTTTTCCCCACTCAGTGACCCACCCGCTGAGAAGCCTGTTAATGTAAGTGCTCTGGTTATAGGAGATTCTCAGCTTAGAGACACCAGCAACCATAGTCACTTGTATTCCGGGGGCCAGGGCGCCTGACATCAGAGCAAATCTGAAAGTGCTGGCTAATGCTAATCGTAGATTTTTGAAGATTGTTATCCATGTCGGCACTAATGATGTTCATTTACGGCAGTCTGAAGTTACTAAGAGTAATGTTAAAGAGGTGTGTGAGTTAGCTAGGTCGATGTCCGAGGCAGTAGTGTGCTCTGGCCCCTTACCGATTCGACCCAGTGGCGAAACCTACAGCAGGTTGTTGTCGCTGAACCGCTGGATGTCTAAATGGTGCTCAGAAAACTGCATTGATTTTGTAGATAACTGGTCCACCTTTGAGGGAAGGCCTGGTCTTTTGAAGCGGGATGGTGTCCACCCCACGTGGGAGGGTGCTGCTCGCATTTCTTGCAACATAGGTGACAGGCTTTACCACCGCGTTAGTGTAGTGGCAGATAGTGGTAAATGACTACCCAGAGCCAAGACCAGGCAGCAGACAAACAGGCCTAATCGACTGTCTGCGAGTCGCCATCGGACGTCACCCGGAATCCTTAGGTCACAAACCATTGAGACTGTGTCTGTTTACCGTGGCAGGTGTAAGCCAAAACAATATCAAAAAGTATGTCATAATAATTTTATTAAAATTAATCTAAATGAGCATCATGAAAACCATAGTAGGGCTAAACTAAAGTTAGGACTTCTAAACATCAGGTCACTTGCATGCAAAACAGTAATTGTAAATGAAATAATTACAGATAATTGTCTTAGTGCACTTTGTTTAACCGAGACCTGGGCTAAACCTGATGAGTATCTAGGTTTAAATGAAGCATCTCCTCCGGGTTACAGTTATGAACATATGCCACATCTTAGCGGTCATGGAGGAGGAATAGCCACAATTTATGATAAAGACATACTGTAGGTCTTACTGTAAAATCATCTCCCACAACAAACTCGTTTGTAGTTCTTATCTCTGACATAACCAATAAATGTTCATCTGATAAAACTAGTATGTTTAAGCTGGTTACTGTTTATCGACCCCCTGGTCCTTGATTGATTGATTGATTTTATTGAACCATTTCACATTTTCTAAATAGATGCAATGCCTCTTATAAGAAACTGAAACAGTCAGGGATAACACAAAAAATCCGTAGACTTATTTCCATTGTGGTCCCTATACATAATCTAGTCCATCAATCAGCAGCAAAGCAAGCTTGACATCATAATACAATCATTATAACATAACACAATATAGTCAATTTAATTCATAAACATTATTAAAACTTTTAATTAACTAACGTCCCCCTTTCATACAACCATTCCTTAACAGCTTGTCTAAACCCTCGCAAACTGTCACATATTTTAAAAGGCCCTGGCAAAAGATTCCACAAAGATACTGCATTAAACCTGAATGAATCCCTACCCACTTTACTTTTACAGCATGGAAGTACTAAATCTGTGGATGATCTTCTTGTAAAATAACCATGAACATCCCTCACCTGAATAAAATAATTTTTAAGATATTGTGGAACAGTTCCATGTATAATCTTATACACATTACACATTTCTATCAGAGCAACCCTATCCTGAACTTTTAACCACCCAATCATTTGATAATGATTAACTTCCAAATGGGTTCTCATGGGGAGGTTTAAAATAACCCTAACTAATTTATTTTGAGATGTTTGAAGCCTAGTTTTAATCTGTTTTGCAATGCCATTATACCATGAACAACAGGCATAATCAAAATAAGGCTGAACCAAAGCCCCTGACAAGGTAATCATAGTTTTTCTATCTAAGAACTTTGAAATTCTTGCAAGAAACCTAATTCTTTGATTAACCTTAACTAAAATCTTATCTGCCTGACCCCTACCTGATATATATCTATCTAAAATACATCCTAAATACGTAACTGAATCCCTAGTTTTTAACACAATGTCCCCCACAACCACATCAAAAACTGGGATCTTGTTTAGTTTTACTCTCGTACCAAATAAAATTGATTCAGATTTTCCCCAATGAAGTGACAACCTATTCTTGGACAACCACCTACTAACCTTTAATAATTCATTACTTAATGTACGTTCAATAATACCTTTATCTTTGTCAGAAAATAAAAGTGCTGAATCATCGGCGTACAAAAGAAGTTTACATGAACATATCGACTTTAAATCATTGATATACAAAAGGAAAAAAAGTGGACCCAATACACTTCCTTGGGGAACCCCACAATCAATAAACCTGGGTGAGGACAAAACACCTTCTATATCCACCTGCTGTTTACGTCCATTTAAATATGACGCAACCCATTTTACAGCAATATCCTTAAAACCAATAGCTTTTATCTTTGTCAATAAAATCTCATGGTCAACAGTATCAAAAGCCTTCTGCAAATCCAACATTACCATGCCACATAAATTTCCTTTATCTATCTCACTTCTAATAAAATCGGTTAAATAAAGTAAACACGTATCCGTGGAATGAGACTTCCTAAAACCAGATTGAAATTCATAAATAAGATTTTGGCCAGTCAAATAATCATCTATCTGTTCAAAGATAATCTTTTCGATTATCTTTGATAACGTACTTAGAATAGATATCGGCCTATAATTTTCTTCATTTAATTTACTACCTTTCTTATGAGAAGGAATCACCCTTGCATCTTTAAACTGTACTGGAAAGTACCCATATTGAATTGATAAATTAATAATATGTGTAATGCATGGGGAAACAACCTCTGCAGCATCTCTTAAAAATCTAGCTGGGATATTATCCAGACCCGTTGCTTTAGAACAGTTTAAATTCATAAGTTTTTTACATACTGTTTTCTCTGACACATAATTAAAAGAGAAACTATCCATTACAACTCCTTGTCGTTTATAATAGTTATGAACATAACTCTCCCCATACTGACCATTCTGACTGGGCAGCTTATCCACTAATCTACTAGAAACTGAGGTAAAAAAACTATTTAGCCTTTCTGCCACCTCTCTCTTATCTGACATAACCCTATTTTCAGATTCCAAACTAAAATTACTACTTTTAGTTATCAATTGATTACTATAACCAAGCTGTTTAAGCGACTTCCATAACTTGCTAGAATCCTTCCTATATTTAAATATCATTTATGCGAAATAAATCTTTTTATTTTTTTCTATTAATCTGTTTACCTTATTCCTTTGTGTTTTAAACTCTGTCCAACTCTCATCATCTTTATTTCTTATAAAAATTGAATACAATCTATTTCTCTTCTTAATTTCTTCCAAAATTTCACTATTCATCCAAGGTGCGGTTCTTTGCTTTACTCTAATATTTCTTACTGGAGCTAATTTATCTACTACTTCTAAAAACATACTTTTAAAAACTAACACTGCTTGGTCCACATTATTGCATTTTAAGACCTCTGACCAATTCATTTGACTCAAACCTTCTAAAAATGCATCCTTAGTATACCGTTTTAGAGACCTAATATTTATAGTATTATGACAATTAAGCACATTTTTCTTAATCTTTCTTGTACAAAAGATACCACAATGATCACTTATCCCACAATGTATAACACCACTTTTGACTATCTTAGACTTATCAGACACTAGAACAAGATCAATTACAGTCTGTGTAGACAAACAGACTCGTGTTGGTTCATTAATCAATTGATAAAAACCGAACATACGACAAAAATTCATCAGGGCCTTAAATTAGGTATTATTAGCATTCCAAACATCAGTATTAAAATCACCAACCATAATCACTTCTATTTTAACCATGTCTTCACATCTACCACATACCTCTCCCAATAAGTCATAAAAATTACTCTGATCTGGAGGTCTGTAACATGTTCCAATCAAAATAGGCTTACACATTGGTAACAAGATATCTAACCATACAGCTTCAATTTCATCATGATTTAGGTCTTCCCTTTGTTTAAAATTTAAATCTGCCCTTATATAAACACATACTCCTCCACCTTTACGATTCCGGTCTCTACGCACAATAACATAATTTTCAATCTCTATTTCTGCGTCTCTAATAGAACTGTCCAGCCAAGATTCTGAAATACACAGCAGAGCAACTCTATTGCTTCTACACAGAAGTCGAATCTCGTCAATCTTAGGTCGAAGGCTTCTGATGTTAAGATGAAGTATATGCAGACCCCGTGATGAAAAAAACGAGTCCACGCTGTGGTTTTCTTGCTGCACAATATGCTCGAAACCTGGCTGAGTATTCCGGCTTCCCATTCGAGCAGTCGGCGTTTCCATATGTACCGGCATATGTGCAATACCGCTTCCATCGCTACTTGCACAAACTTTCGCTTTCGCCTTAAGTCCTCGCCAAGATAACCCTCCTGGCCCTGGACATTGATGTATATCCCCTGATATTAACAAACATATTGAAATAATCAGGTAATTCATTCTATTACTTTGATGATTGCGAGTACATTTGAGCTGACGCCTGGCCGGAAACAAGGACGGGTAAACAAACATTTCCAGAAACACGTTCTTTCCATGACCAAAATGCTTGTCTCTACAAATTTCCCGATGATCCGAAGTAATTTTAAAAAGTTCCATGCGTCGTCCATGCGACTTTCCACGAAAAAACTCTAAAAGCAACACATAAATTAAAAGAGTTAACAACACTCCAAACATGCCACACTTGCCAGCCGCCATCTTGATGGAGGATCATCTCATTTAAAATTACTCAGAATTTCTTAACGAATTTGCCGATTTTCTTTCTAAATTAGTCTTATCAACTAAAAAAGCTTTAATTGTTGGTGACTTTAATATCCATTATGAGGATAAATGTAATCCACTCAAAATTGCATTTGATTCTATTTTAAAATCCTTAGGCATCACTCAAAATGTAACAGGACCCACTCACCGCTGTAAACATACCTTAGATTTAATACTTACTTATGGTATGAACCTAGACAACCTGGTAATCATACCACAGAATGACTTAATTTCTAATCACTCCCTACTAATTTATGAAGTGTCCCTGTCCAATAATATACAGCAACCACATCGTTTTAAATGTAAGCGCACTATTACATCTGCAACTGCAGCAGCATTCATAAACTGCCTACCAGAATTACCAAATATATCAGCATCAGAACCTAAAGAACTAGATCAGGCAACTCAAAACCTAGAGACCGTACTGCGCACAACCTTAGATAACGTAGCCCCACTCAAAACTAAACAGATTAGGGAGAAAAAACTTGCTCCTTGGTACAATGACCACACATGCGCACTTAAACAAGCAGCACGGAAATTAGAACGCAAGTGGCGTCACACTACACTGGAGGTGTATCAGATTGCTTGGAAAGATGCTCTAACTGAGTATAAACATGCACTTATAAAAGCTAAATCTTTATATTATTCGTCCCTAATAGAGAAAAATAAAAACAATCCTAGATTCCTTTTCGAGACAGTGTCCAAATTAACTAAAAACATCAATGAAACTGAATCTAATATACCACCTGACTGTACCAGCGATGATTTTTTAAAATTCTTTAATGACAAGATAGAAAAAATACGACTTCAGAGTCAAAGTGTGTCACTTGCCAATGTTAAGTATGGACTCACTCTGAGCAGCACTGGTGATAATAGTAACGAGTTAATCCAACTAAATTCCTTTAATCCAATCTCCCAAAATGAACTAACTGTGTTGATTAAATCATCAAAGTCATCATCGTGTATACTCGATCCTGTTCCAACTCGTTTACTTAAAGATTTACTCCCAGCTATTGTAGAGCCCCTGCTTACATTAATCAATGCATCCCTTAGCCTTGGGTATGTACCTAAATTGTTTAAAAGTGCCGTTATTAAACCCCTGATTAAAAAACCTAATCTTGATCCACATGTTTTATCTAATTATAGGCCAATTTCAAACCTTCCTTTTGTCTCTAAGATATTAGAAAAAGTAGTTTCCAAACAATTATGTTCTTATTTGAATGAAAATTGTATTCATGAAAAATTTCAATCAGGATTTAGACCCAATCATAGTACCGAAACCGCATTAATTAGAGTAGTTAACGAGTTGTTAATGTCTTCTGATAATGGATGTGTCTCTTTTCTTGTTCTATTAGATCTTAGTGCAGCGTTTGATACGGTCGATCATAACATTTTACTGGATAGGCTAGAAAATACAGTAGGTGTTAAAGGACTCGCACTCTCTTGGTTTCAATCATATCTGACTGACCGCTCACAATTTGTTTATGTAAATAATAAATGCTCGGAAACTACAAAAGTAAAGTGTGGTGTTCCACAGGGGTCGGTACCGCTATTATTTACACTCTATATGCTTCCACTAGGTGAAATTATTCATAATCATGGCACAAATTTTCACTGCTATGCAGATGACACACAGCTGTATATATCAGCCAAACCAAATGATACTGACACAATCAGTAAGATAGAAGATTGTGTAAACGACATAAAAAACTGGATGTCGTGTAATTTTCTTTTACTTAATTCAGATAAAACTGAGATTTTACTTGTTGGCTCTAAAGCTGCAAAAGACAAGTTGTCTAACCTGGTGCTAAACCTAAACACTTTCTGTTACTCCCAGCCCAGATGTAAAAAACTTGGGTGTCACAATAGATTCAGATCTCTCCTTTGATACACACGTTAATAATATTACTAGAGTTGCTTTCTATCATTTGCGTAATATTTCTAAAATAAGAAATATACTATCTGTTAATGACGCCGAAAAACTGATCCATGCGTTTATAACTTCTCGGTTAGATTATTGTAATGCTCTTCTAACTGGATGCTCTGGTAGATCCATAAACAAACTCCAGTTAGTTCAAAATGCAGCAGCTCAAGTGCTAACTAGAACTAAAAAATTTGATCATATTACTCCTGTTCTATCATCTCTACACTGGCTGCCAGTTAAATTCCACATTGACTACAAAATACTTTTACTAACTTATAAAGCGCTACATGGTCTGGCTCCACAGTATCTGAGTGAGCTTATTAATCACTACAACCCAGCGCGTCCACTTCGTTCACAAGATGCAGGGTTACTTATAGTTCCTAAAATTAAAAAGACCACAGCTGGTGGAAGAGCATTTTCTTACAAAGCTCCACAACTTTGGAATAATCTTCCTGCCTCTATTCGGGATTCGAACACAGTCTCAATGTTTAAGTCTAGACTGAAAACATATTTATTTTCTCAGGCTTTTGATTAGTATAGACAAAGGCACAGAGCTTGGGGGTTCTTGGTCATAGAAACTTGTGGTGATCAGGGATGTTGGGTTGCTGTCATGCTGCCTCTCTTGTCCGATCACTCCAGTTTGGGTAGGAGAGGTGGGCGCTGATGTCCTGTGAAAGCCTTCATGACCTTGTTACCTGCTTGCTCTCCCTTTTAGTTATGCTGTAATATTTAGGGCTGCCGGAGTCTAAAACTCTCTGTAAAACTGTTTTACTCAACTAGCATTGTACATTATTAACTACATTCTTTGTTGTTTTACTCCAAAGGCATTCTGATGGAAACCTGTTTACCCGCCAAGGTTAAGGATTAAAGTCGAGACTGCCGTGACAACGATGCTGCTCCTGCCGGATGTGAGGGGTCTGGAGTAATTGCACCAAGAATGACAAGAAATCACTACAGACTTTATTGAAGACTAGAGCGAATAACAACTCTATTATTATTTATTTATTTATTTATCTATTTATTACCAGTTATAACTTTTAGATCATTTAATTCTGTGTTTGTATGCTTTGTGTAAATCGTGTATTTATTTAAAGTATCCTCCAGGTCACCCAAGAAGGATGGGCCCTGCTGAGTCTGGTTCCTCTCAAGGTTTCTTCCTGTAATTTTAGGGAGTTTTTCCTTGCCACAGTCTATTGTAAAAAGCGCTATATAAATAAAGTTGACTTGACTTTTTCTCTCTCTGTCATTAATAATAATTTTACATGTGATAAGTGTAGACTAGTACTTAGTTTAACGGAGAAGATTTCAGTGCTAGAAGGGCACATTCAGGCTTTAGAACAGACAAGTCTTAGTGAGAAGTGCTTAGAAACAGCTGTAGCAGTCCTGAATGCCACTAGTTCAGATGTAGAGCTTCAGACTCCGGCATTAGAGCCCTCACAGCAGGGAGACTGGGTGACGTCTCGGCGACATAGTTGTAAGGCTAAGCACCAAACTTTTCAGGTCCACGTGTCCAACAGGCTTTCCCTACTTAGTGACACACCTGCTGAGAAGCCTGTTAATGAAAGTGCTCTGGTTATAGGAGACTCTCAGCTTCGGCATGTACGTATTGCAACCCTCATAGAGACACCAGCAACCATAGTCACCTGTTTACCATGTCAGTTGTGAGCAAAAACATTATCAAAAAGCACGTCCTAATGACTTAATAAAAATGAATCTAAACGAGCCTCATGAAAACAATAGTAAATTAGATAAAAGTTGCTTGTGTGTCAAACTAATTGTAAATGAAACGATCACAAATGTCTGTCTTAGGCACTTTGTTTAACTGAGACCTGGGCTAGTCCTGACGAGTATCTACGTTTAAATGAAACAGCTATGATCTGGTTCTGAACATAAGCCACATCCTCATGGTCGTGGAGAAGGAATAGCCATAATTTATGTCAAAGACATAGGCCTCACTGTTAAAGCAACTCATATAACCAACTCTCTTGAAGTCCTTGTTGCTGGCATAGCCAATCAATCTTCATTTGATAAAAAACTAGTAAGTTTAAGCCGATTACTATTTACTGGCACCCTGGTCCTTATTCAGGATTTCTTCAGGAATATACTAATTTTCTTCCCAAATTAGTACCATAAATTGAAAAGGCTTTAAATTGTTGGAGACTTTAATAGTCATTATGAAAATAAGCATCATCTGTGTCTGATTCTATTTAAGAATCTATATGTAGATTCAGGACCCACTCACCACTGTAAAGATACATTAAAAATAACTTACATTATTGACACAACCTTAAATAGTGCATCACCAGTTAAAACTAAATTGAATATGGTAAAAAAGCTTGCTCCATGACCACACACGTGGTGGCCCACTACACTGGAAGTGTATAAGATAGCATGGAAAGATGCCCTAACTAAGCATGAACATGCACTTATAAGGACCAAATCCTCATTCCTCATTCATTTACTTAAAGATTTGCTCCCTGCCCCTGATTAAAAAAATACCTAATCTTGATCCACATGTTCGGTCTAATTATAGGCCAATTTCAAACCTTTCTTTCATCTCCAAGATTCTACAAAAAATCTTTAATGTCAAATACAGTCATGAACAATTTAGTATCTCTAATTCACCACACTTGCATGTCTTTGGACTGTGGGAAGAAACCAGAGCTCCTGGAGGAAACCCACGCAGACCCACACCACCCCACCTGGGGATCGAACCCAGGACCTTCTTGCTTTGAGGTGACAATGCTACCCACTGAGCCACCGTGCTGCCACCTAATAAATAAATAAATAATAAATAAATGTCCTCTGATTATGGATGCGTCTCTTTTTTGTTCTTTTAGATCTTAGTGCAGTGTTTGATACTGTAGATCATAACATTTTACTGGATAGGCTAGAAAATACAGTAGGTGTTAAAGAACTCGCATCCTCTTGGTTTAAATCCCATTTCACTGACCGTTCTCAATTTGTCTATGTAAATAAAAAATGCTCAGAAACTACAAAAGTTAAATATGGTTTCACACGGGTCAGTATTGGGACCTCTATAATTTACACTGTATATGTTACCAATAGGAAAAATTATTTATAAACATGGCATTAATTTTCACTGCTATGCAGGCAGCACCCAGCTGTATGTATCAGCCAAACCCAATGACGTTAACACAATTAGTAAGATTGAAGACTGTGTAAACGACATAAAAGACTGGAAGTCGTGCAGTTTTCTTTTACTTAATTTAGATAAAACAGAGGTATCAGTTGTTAGGCTGCAAGAGACATGTTGTCTAACCTGGTGCTAAACCTAAACACCTTCTCTGTTACTATTAGCTCATACGTAAAAAACTTGGTTGGCACGTTTACTTCGTTCACAAGGTGCAGGGTTACTTATAGTTTCAAGAATTAAAAAAAATTACAGCTGGTGAAGGAGCATTTTCTTACATAGCTCCACAACTTTGGAATAATCTCCCTGCCTCTGTTCAGGATTCAGACACAGTCTTAAAGTTTAAGTCCAGATTGAAAACATATTTACTTAGGCTTTTGATTAGTCTTTCCAAACCAGGCATGTGTGGCTCAGATCCTGGGAGTGTGGGGTCTGGGCAGCCTGGTGCCCTCATGTTTGATGGTTTTGCTGGCCGCTAGGTGTAAGCTTCTGGCTGTGCCAGAATTTTGACCGCTAGGACCTGAACTGTCCATCCTGACTGTAAACAAGCCACAGAGCTTGGGGGTTTTAGTTCATAAAAATGGTGGTGATCAGGGATGTTGGGTTGCTGTTGTTCTGCCTCTCTTGTCCGATCATTCAGGTTTGTTGGCGATGGGGGCGGAGGGCGCTGACATCCTGTGAAAGCCCCCATGACTGTTACCTGCATGTGCTCCCTTTTACTTATGCTGTAATAATTAGGGGTGCCGGAGTTTCATGCTACTTTCTGCAAAACTGACATTTTACACTTATTGATTTAATATCACATTTTAACTATGTTTTCTGTTGTTTATACCAATGTGGTTCTGACAAAACCTTTTTACCCACCTAAGACTGAAGCCTGCAAGTTGAGACTGATGTGATAACAATGCTGCTCCTAATAGATATAGAATAACATAGTTGATAACTATATAACTTATACTGACTTTGTGTTTTTATTAATTCACTACTAAGTGTGTAATTAATCAAAAGGTTCACTAAAATCAAGTCCTCTGAAATGTTATGGTTTAAATTTATGTATTGCACGTATGCCAACATGATTAAACATATTTTATCTTTTATCCTTTTTTTTTTTTTTTTTTTTTATCTTTTGACAATTAGACATACCATTCTAATTATCTAATTAAAACAGTTAAGATATACTCTTACCATGCTTGCATAAAACAAATCCAGTTTTTAATGGAACAGAATGTGAAATGCAAAAAAAAAAAAAGGATTAGTTAAAATGTTTAATTTATTGTCCATTGGTGGGATTTGGTATTTTGCTTTTGGTATGCATGTGGTTTTTTGCTGCCTATTCTGCTGATATCTAATATATGGTGATGTTTTTAAAGTCTGTGCATATGAGTATCCTTCATTTTTCCACGAATTCTGCTTACTATAATGCTAAGTGCTTGGGCTTTTGCTGTAAAAATTGAGCTTTGCTTTGGGAGTCTTCCTTTCTGTTATTGACCATCACTGCTGCTAATGTTTGTTTGTTCGTTCGTCTTTGTGTTGTCTGTGTATTTAGGGGTGTATGTAATAATAAGGGGGGAAAAATAAAGGGGTTTGTTTGTGCAATGGTGTTCAGGTTTATGTCTAGTTCTTTTAGGGCTGATTGAATGCATGGACCAAGGGTCTGACATTGGGTCTGGCTTCATACAGTGGCCAATACTGTGGGTGAAGAACTGTAGGGTATACTGGATTATGTTGGTTGGATTTCAATTTATTAAGATATTGCAAAGCTAGTTTCAGCCACCTATTATTGAACGGTGGTCAATTGGCTTTAGGCCATAGGCTTTGGACAGGAAACATTCTAAAAGCTCCTATGTTGAGAGTTTGGATATACATTTTTCTAGCTAATCCATAAATGATACTCCCATAATTGAGTCTGGATCTTATTAGGGTTCTGTATATTCCGAATAGCAGTTGCTGGTCTGCTCCCATTTGGTTCTCGCTAAGATTTTATTACATCCAAGCTTTTAAGATATTTTATAGTTTAATATGTGGAATGAAGAAGATAATGTGTGATAGACTGTATAATCTGAATAATCCACACCCTTGCCCTGACAGGTCGATAGAAGAGCATAACAGCAGATGTTCCTGCTACGTACAAAGTGTATTTGTATGTAAAGAAAAAACATTTATTAAAATTGTTCAAAATAGCCGCAATTGGCTTCATATAACAATACATTTATTTATGTTATAATATACAGATTTCTATATCAAACTATCATACTATATAAAATCTACAATGACGTCAATCTGTTTTTAACAGAGGTTATATGCTTTAGAACTTTCCCACACGACGTGTGTAAGGCAAAATGAAGTACTGTTCTATTTAAAAGTCAAAAACGTAACCGGTGTTCTGTCGATTTATCCTACCCATCGATTTGTCCTACTGAGCATGCGCACATCGGTTTTGACTCGTTGCGGGGAACGCCTATAATTCTGTGCTACCTTTGCCTAATTTATTTGTTCTAGCGGTTAGTAACGTATGGTTTCGTTTTAATTCTTTAAAAAGTTTAAAGTTTAAGTGTATGTAATGATGTTATTATGTGACTTTAAAAAAAAAAGCTATATAAAAATATTCAAAGTGCTTAAATGAGCTGTACTTGATTGATTACAGTTAAATAACTGTGTATCTTAATAATGCTGTGTTAACGTTGTATTTAACCACGTTTATACATGCCTTTGGTAATTTTAGATGCGTTTTTCATACATCTAGAAAAGCCAATCATTTTTAAATAACCATCTGCGACCTTAACATTATGACAACACAAAATGTATTAGGTTATTTTTCAGTTTTGTGCTTTATTAGCAGTTCAATATGTACAGTAACGGTTGTTTGAAGTTAAAGTTGAGTTTAAAGTGAATTACTGAATGAATATGTTGAGCATTTATTACGTTTTTTATGTACTCAGTTATTTGTATATGTACAACTATTTTTTGCTGCTCCCCTGTCAGTTTAGTTCTAATTATTTGAGATTAAGATGTTCTTCGGGTTAGAATATTATTTACTACAAAATCAAAATGTACATACATCATACACACATACACATATATATATATATATATATATATATACATACTGTATATACATACATATACTGTATATACATATAATACTCACTACATAGCCAACACTACATATACACACTACATAGCCAAAAGAACTCGCTTGTAGTTCTACAATTACTGACTGTAGTCCATCTGTTTCTCTGCATGCTTTGTTAGCTCCCTTCATGCTGTTCGTCAATGGTCAGAACCCCCACAGAGCAGGTATTATTTAGGTGGTGGATCATTCTCAGCACTGCAGTGACACTGCCATGGTGGTGGTGTGTTATTGTGTGTTGTGATGGTATGAGTGGATCAGAAACAGCAGTGCTGCTGGAGTTTTAAAATACAGTGTCCACTCACTGTCCACTCTATTAGACACTCCTACCTAGTTGGTCCACCTTGTAGATGTAAAGTCAGAGACGATCGCTCATCTATTGCTGCTGTTTGAGTCGGTCATCTTCTAGACCTTCATCAGTGGTCACAGGACACTGCCCACAGGGTGCTGTAGGCTGGATATTTTTGGTTGGTGGACCAATCTCAGTCCAGCAGTGAGGTGTTTAAAAACTCAGCACTGCTGTGTCTGATCCATTCATACCAGCACAACACACACTAACACCATGTCAGTGTCACTGCAGTGCTGAGAATGATCCACCACCCAAATAATACCTGCTCTGTAGTGGTCCTGTGGGGGGTCTGACCACTGAAGAACAGGGTGAAAGCAGGTTAAAAAGTATGTAGAGAAACAGATGAACTACAGTCAGTAATTTTAGAACTACAGAGTGCTTATACATGATAAGTTTTTCAGGATGAACTCAAGTTCATATGCATGTATAAATAGCTGGAGGTAATATTGTTATTGAACATTTTAAACTAGTTAGAATTTTGCTAAACCAGATTTTGCCACTGTCTCCATTAATTAATAGGAATTATAAAGCCAAGTGAACTTCATGACAGCAGGGCTGAGTGGTGATTTAAGACAATGCAGAGGATTACTGCATAAGTTGCTCCATGCTGCAAGACAGAGCTGACAAGAGCATGATTGAAATGATAGATATTTAGAGCAGCTATATTATACAGATATACAGATATATTTTATCTAATTTTACCTTTATTATTAAAAAGTTATTGTGAACATTATTTACTGATTTGTACAGCATTGTTACCTGTTTTACTCAGGTGCAGTGTGACAGTAGATGGGTACATTTTAATGTGCAGAATATAACAAATCACACCCAAAATACATATGTAAAAAATGTAGACACATCCACCAGAGACTCAGGATGTGTTGTTGTTAATAAACTAGTTTAAAAATTACACAATTATTTGAGATGTATGGGCTGTATAGTGGCTCAGTGGGTAGCTTTGTTGATTCACAGCAAGAAGGTCCTGGGCTCCATTTACAGGTGGATTCTTTCTGTGAGGAGTTTGCATGTTCTCCCCATGTGTATGTGGGGGGTTTTTTCCGGGTGCTCTAGTTTTCTCCCACAGTCCAAAGACATGCAAGTGAGGTAAATTGAAGATACAAAACTGTCTCTGACTGTGTTTGATATTAAATGTGTGAACTAATAAATCTTGTGTAATGAGTAACTACCTGCCCTGTCATGAATGTAACCATGATGTTAAAATCCTAATAAATAAATTAAAAATTAAGATAAATGTCTGAGAGACAGGTCAATAAATCAAGTGTGCTACCTATCATTTGTAATAAAATATAAGCCCATCGAGATGTGCTAACACTATTTATAATAAGACATAGATCTATCGAGATGCGCTGTCTATTGTTTATAATAATATACATACCTATCGAGATGTCCTACCTATTGTTTATAATAATATACATACCTATCGAGATGTCCTACCTATTGTTTATAATAAGATACATACCTATCGAGATGTCCTACCTATTGTTTATAATAAGATATAGAGCTATCGAGATGTCCTACCTATTGTTTATAATAAGATATAGAGCTATCGAGATGTCCTACCTATTGTTTATAATAAGATACATACCTATCGAGATGTGCTACCTATAGTTTATAATAAGATACATACCTATCGAGATGTCCTACCTATAGTTTATAATAAGATACATACCTATCGAGATGTGCTACCTATAGTTTATAATAAGATATAGACCTATCGAGATGTGCTACCTATAGTTTATAATAAGATACATACCTATCGAGATGTCCTACCTATTGTTTATAATAAGATATAGAGCTATCGAGATGTCCTACCTATTGTTTATAATAAGATACATACCTATCGAGATGTGCTACCTATAGTTTATAATAAGATACATACCTATCGAGATGTGCTACCTATAGTTTATATTAAGATATAGACCTATCGAGATGTGCTACCTATAGTTTATAATAAGATACATACCTATCGAGATGTCCTACCTATTGTTTATAATAAGATATAGAGCTATCGAGATGTCCTACCTATTGTTTATAATAAGATACATACCTATCGAGATGTCCTACCTATTGTTTATAATAAGATACATACCTATCGAGATGTGCTACCTATAGTTTATAATAAGATACATACCTATCGAGATGTCCTACCTATAGTTTATAATAAGATACATACCTATCGAGATGTCCTACCTATTGTTTATAATAATATACATACCTATCGAGATGTCCTACCTATTGTTTATAATAATATACATACCTATCGAGATGTGCTACCTATAGTTTATAATAATATACATACCTATCGAGATGTCCTACCTATAGTTTATAATAAGATACATACCTATCGAGATGTCCTACCTATTGTTTATAATAAGATACATACCTATCGAGATGTCCTACCTATTGTTTATAATAATATACATACCTATCGAGATGTGCTACCTATAGTTTATAATAAGATACATACCTATCGAGATGTCCTACCTATTGTTTATAATAAGATACATACCTATCGAGATGTCCTACCTATTGTTTATAATAATATACATACCTATCGAGATGTGCTACCTATAGTTTATAATAAGATACATACCTATCGAGATGTCCTACCTATAGTTTATAATAAGATACATACCTATCGAGATGTCCTACCTATTGTTTATAATAATATACATACCTATCGAGATGTGCTACCTATAGTTTATAATAAGATACATACCTATCGAGATGTCCTACCTATTGTTTATAATAAGATATAGAGCTATCGAGATGTCCTACCTATTGTTTATAATAAGATATAGACCTATCGAGATGTCCTACCTATTGTTTATAATAAGATATAGACCTATCGAGATGTGCTACCTATTGTTTATAATAAGATATAGAGCTATCGAGATGTGCTACCTATAGTTTATAATAAGATACATACCTATCGAGATGTCCTACCTATTGTTTATAATAAGATACATACCTATCGAGATGTCCTACCTATTGTTTATAATAATATACATACCTATCGAGATGTCCTACCTATAGTTTATAATAAGATACATACCTATCGAGATGTCCTACCTATTGTTTATAATAAGATATAGAGCTATCGAGATGTCCTACCTATTGTTTATAATAAGATATAGACCTATCGAGATGTCCTACCTATAGTTTATAATAAGATACATACCTATCGAGATGTCCTACCTATTGTTTATAATAAGATATAGAGCTATCGAGATGTCCTACCTATTGTTTATAATAAGATACATACCTATCGAGATGTGCTACCTATAGTTTATAATAAGATACATACCTATCGAGATGTCCTACCTATTGTTTATAATAAGATACATACCTATCGAGATGTGCTACCTATAGTTTATAATAAGATACATACCTATCGAGATGTCCTACCTATTGTTTATAATAAGATACATACCTATCGAGATGTCCTACCTATTGTTTATAATAAGATATAGAGCTATCGAGATGTCCTACCTATTGTTTATAATAAGATACATACCTATCGAGATGTGCTACCACTAGTTATAATAAGATACCTATAATTTATAATATGATAGACATAATTTTAATAAGAATAGATCGATAAAACTTAAATATTTACTACAGGAATACATTTCGATAGGGTAGGACAAATCGACAGATAGATCTATAAATCTGCGCTACGGTAGGAAGTTTCGATAGGGTAGGACAAATCGACAGAACACCGGCTGGATAGCAGGTAGTCGGATTATTTGTATCAAATTGGACAGCTATTTACTAACACGTCTATTATGCCCGTAGTAAAGACACTTACCAATTCAGTGCATTTTCATCTGAGATATAAACATCAGTGAGAATTTGTCGACATTTAAGGGAGGATTTCTGATCTTCTTCGGTGTGTTGATTAAATTGTTTTAAAGTTGCCATCTTCATGTGATACCAAATCCCCTTCTTCGTTTAACACCACTTAAAATTGTATTTACAGTGGTTCGCGATCCATTTAAATAACTTGAGAATCGTTAACAATAGTCATTTCAACTGGGCTTTATCACCACTTCGACCACTGCTTCTTCTGTTTCTGGCAGTCTAGACGCTGCTTTGGCGGATTGCTGCCTCTGGCTGTTGAAACGAGAGTACTACTCCTTACTCATTACTTAAGGTTTGTGGCTGCATTCACATGATGCAAATACCGCTTTTGAGCTGTAAAATAGGGATTGGGTTTGCGTTTTAGACATTCTCCCCTTCATTAACTAAATAAACTTCATAAACTAAAATACATTTCATACAAAACTGCATCTGAGTAAAGTGTCAATACTGTCAGGCAATATTGTCAGTAGTGTTTTTTACTTGAAGCTTTGTGCTCAGTGGCACAGCCAGCGGAAAGCGGTTTTGCAGCATATCATGTGACAGTCTTATGCCAAGTTCACACTACACAACTTTCAAGTTGTTCAGATCGCTGTACAGTTCACACTACACAACTGGATCTCTTGTAATCAGGAGTCTTTTAAGTCGTTGTGGTTTTCATCACTACACAACTGATCGGCAATAGGGGGTCATACACTACACGTTCTATCACCAGGAGGAATCTCAGATGAGTCTATCTGGTCTCCCAAACTAGAAGACGCGAGAAGTGACAAAGGGTTTAGTGATACCATGTCCAAAAATGCACGTCAGAATGATGCGAGCGATCAAAGTTGTTTGTGCACTGGTGTGTAGCATAAAAACAAAAAGGAAAAATAAATGAATCTGAGTAAAGGAGTGGGTTTGGCTACGCGGCCAGCAGGGATTGTCTCTTCTGCAGAAAGAGATGGAAGTAAAATAAATATTTTTTTGCAATGCAACATTGGTATTATGGTTTGGTGTGGAAGTCACAAATACTGTAAAGCTTGTGTGTGCCAATGTATTTTGATATAAACTATATTATGCCCCTGTTCCACATATTTAGAACTCCTCCCCCAGGGTTTCCCTTCTGTATTTTGCGTTCATAACAATTACAACCTGATCGCAACACCTTTCACACTACATGATTTTGAGTCGCCGACAGGTCCAGATATTTAACATGCTAGATATTTTTCTTGTGTCTGCGATCGATCGGCAAGAGCTCGGTGAGCTACAGAGAACTATTACCACCTACAGTTACAGTGATATATATTCATGTTCTTGGACTGGAAATTAAAAAAAGAGTTTTAATTCTGATTTTAGACCTCTCTGCAAATGCAGACACTGACACAAAATTCACATAAGACATACCTTGAAAAGGCAAGGCCTGGTACCTTGGTTAAAGTGATACATAAAAAATACCAATTAATAAGATAATGTTAAAATAATTATTAAATTAGTGGTGGCACAGTGATTGTAAATGCAAACACAAGTTGACACTGCCCTGATTTTTGCTCGCCGAAACATCGCCGCTAGATGTGCCAGCTCAAAGGCAAATAGGCGTTTGAAAATCGACTTTTGAACGCTATGTGTGAACTGTTCAATGACTCGATCACATCAGCTTGCTGATTACTCTGCGATCATACGCAGACTCAAGAAAAACAGCTTCCATGATAAATATCTGGACCTGTCGGTGACTCAAATTCATGTAGTGTGAAAACTGTTGCAATCAGGTAGTGAGTGTGGTGTCGAGCTACAACCAATGAGAATGCAAGATACAGGGTAAGGGAAAACCCAGGGGAGGTGTTGAATAAAAGTAAAATGAATAAAGTAAATGTGTGGAGCAGGGACATGATATAGTTTATATCAGAATACACTGGCACACACATAAGCTTTACATTATTTGTGACCTTACTGTCCACACCAAACCATAATACTAATGTTGCATTGCAAAAAAATATTTATTTAAACAGACAATCCTTGAATACTGAAATGGAGACAGTATAAAAAATTTTTGGTTTGACTACTACATGCAATTAAATCACACAGGCTGAATGCTGCATTTAGCTATAATAGGTTAATGCAGTAATTTCTGTGGAGAGCTAGATTTGCAGATTCCTGCAGGATCTGCAGTTAGCTTTTGCAGACTCTAAAACAAACTGATTAATGTCCAGATTGTGGTGGTTTCTCTTGTGCCAAAAAATACTAAATCTTGTTTTCTTGAATGCAGCAATGTACTGCCGAGCATCAGCTACATTGCTTTTGCCAGCGATTTTACTGTTCAAGTTGTTTCAAAATGCAGCAGTCGAGTACCAGCTTGAACTAGAAAGTTTAATCGTCTCTATTGACTTACAGTTTAATTCTGAACTAACTAATAACTTTGTTCATATAACATTTTAACTTTAAATTCATTTTATTTTTAACTGGAGATTCTCATGCTCTAACATGAAACTTTTCACCCACCTGAGACTTTAGCCTGTAGGTTTGAGGCTGCCATGCCAACAGTGAAGTTCCTGCTGGACTGCTGGATGTGATGATCTGCAGTGACAAATAGTTCTGCACTCACAATGTCCAGAACCCACCAACAGACTTTGCTGTGCCACAGAATGAACTGTTAAATTCTTTGTGCTTTTGAAATTTTGTTATTTTTTTATTTTTACATGTCTGTTTTTTAAAACCCATCACAAATTGGGTGATTGATTGACTAATATTCCATGGCATTATAAAAAATTGGGCATGATAAAAAAATGAAAGAAAAAATATATAAAAGGGGTTACATCATAATTTGCATTTTTGATATCAATCCATTCACATGATCTGTTTTCAGCCTTATTTTCCACGTCTGTGTGCACATTGTTGTTCACCGTGGCATTCAAGTGTTTCTACATCATTAGAATGCACACACTTAATGGTAAGCTTAAACAATTGACTGTTAATTGACTGTTCAGTTTTGTGTACAGTCACAAAATATGGGTCCTTAGACAATGGGTCGTCAGAGAATGACTGTGGGGTGTGTGAGTGTGAATCGTTGTGTGTAAGAAGTAGAGGTGGTAAAGGAGGGGTGCTGCTGTTGATATAGGGGGATGGTGTTGTGCTGAACCTTCACCTCCAAGAATACATTCAGCTTACTGACTGTGTCGAAACTGCCCCCTACAGTTTGTTGTTATCTCCTAGTCAGTGACCTGTTTCATACCATACCATTCTTTTGCATTAGTTTGTTGAAGTCTTCCCTTCAGTTTCCTTTTATAGGCATCTTTATTCTTCCTCAGTCTCACTCTTTAGCAAATCCTTATCCTTTAGTCTGAAGGCCTGCTTCTTCTTAATTAATAATTCCTTCAGGTCCTAGGTGATCCATGGTTGATCAGTTGTTGTAATCTGTGATGCATTCTGTCTTCTTGTCCTCACTAACTGGTTTACACAAGACCCCACAGTCTGTGATGTTAAAGCAGACCTTCAGAGCCTCCTCTGCCTCTGGTGACCACCTCCTGAATGTCTTCTTTGTCACTAATTGCCTTAAGATCACAGGCCAGTGGAGGAAGTGCAGAAGTGCTATAAGCATCCTTAATGTTTGCATAAGGTAGATCTAGCACTCTGTCCCCCTTGTTGGACAGTTAACAAACTTGTGGAAATTTGATAAAGTGGTGGTAAGTGTAACATGATTAAAGATGAGATGGCAATAAAAAAGTTTGTATGCTGAGTCTGAAGTCTCATGACAGCGGAGAATATGATGTCACACACCACTTTCTCAGTCAGCGGTATAATAACAATAACAATAGAACTGAGGACTTGTAACATCACCTTTTTGCACTTTTTTTAATAAAGCATAAAGCAAACAAGCCTGTCAGTTCTCTGCAAGCTGGGCATTTAAAAAGTGGTGTAATGTAACAAAGTAAAAATACTTTTGTATTATTTTTTGTTAATTTTCTATATTACATTTTTTATTACTGTACCCTGGCTGATCGGTGTATATATATACTTGCATTTCTCTTCAATCTGACATGTGTCACACATCCACACATCCATAGTAAAAAACAGCTCTTTTGAGTGCTCCAAATATATTTTGTGTGTTTTAGATTATTAAAATATTTTAGATATTTTAAAACTGTTTACTGGATTAAGGTTTAGGGTTCATGTGCAGAAGTGCTAACTACATAAACTACATAAATATGAGGGGGCAGTTATTCTTTTTTTTGCAATTAAATTATTGCAGTATATAAAGTTCTGTGCAAAAGTCATTAGATTTGTTGTTTTAGCAGTGGTACAATAATAATAAATATTTGTTTCTCAGTCTCTTTATTAGAATACAACCAGATACTAATACAGAAAATGTATATACAGTATGAAAAAACAGCTTCTATAAGCTAAAGTGGTATAGGCTATAGGCTAAATATTAAAGTATTTAGTGTAACCTTTCTTTAAACTAAAATGAGATGATAGCTAACACCTCTACATAGCATTGCATAAGCTTGTTGTATAAGTTTAATTTATTGAAAGCTTTCAATCACATAATTCTATGAAAATTTATTATTGAATTTATTTTCTCATTCTGCATCAGCAAGGCCACTCTCAAAGAGAAATCATGTCCAACAAGGTGTTCAAATGCTTTTGGCCATATAGTGTATTTTAAATAGCAAAAATAAAAGTGGCTCAATACTTATTTGTCCAACTGTATATGTTTCAGTTTTTAAGGTTTGAAATAATAATGAATAATGAATGTTGTTGTTAAGTGTCAACCTGGTTATTTCAGTATGGCACATTGCCTTTGGAATAGTTTGTATTCCCTGAACTACAGGATTTTAAGTTCAGTTGATTCCACAGCTTTCTTCCTTTTATTATTTTCATACACATCATGTCCTAATGTTACATACAGTTTTTACATGCATCACTGTCACACATATGAAGGAGATATAGAGGAGGAACACACAGATATATATACATAATGGTTTTCCCAAAACAAGTTAGGATTTAAGTTACACACAGTTCACACACACACACACACACACACACACACACACACAGACAGAGAGCGAGAGAGAGAGAGAGAGAGAGAGAGAGAGAGAGAGAGAGAGAGAGAAACAGCCAACTAGCAAGCCACACAAACACAATCATATTCACACACAACAAGGCACATGCTGTGAATTCAATAGCATAACAACACAGACCGGTGATTGCTGTAAACCCCAGAGACTGTAAGGCACAGTTTGTAGGTTTGTAGTTTGTAGTTTGTATGGCAGCATAGACAGCAAGTCAATGCATAATTTAACTCTCCCTTCTTGATTTTCTTATTTATCCTAAACTGCTCCATTTTTCCTCCTCTGACAACCCCTCCTCTTCATTTTTTCAGGGTTGCTGTTGCTACTGTCAGCAGGAGAGTATTTTCATTTCCCCTTCGTAGGATTATAGGAGCTGTACTCGGTGTTTCTCCATTATTCTTCAACCTCAGAGACTCAAAGCCTGGTTGGTTCGGATAAGGAAGACTGAAAGGAGGTGAGTGTGTCTTTTTATCCAATCATTTGAAATATGCACAATTTTCTATTAAAACATTATACATACTAAAAATACAAAAACATACTAAAATATTGAAGTATTCACTGTATATTTTAGATAAAAATTGAATGTAATCTGTAATAGAAGACAATAATGTCAATACAGAATGTGTGTGTGTGTGTGTGTTTAAGAGGAAGACAGAGAATATAAGAGGGAAAACAAAAAAGGGCATGTTGTAAAAGAGATAGATAAATAGAAAGATGGATAAATAGAGAGTGAGAGAGAGAGAGCAAGAGGGAGAGATTTTAGAGTCAGACAAGTGGGAACACTGTTAGCCTTGCTGAGCATGTGAGAGCAATGGCGTATGTTTAAATAGAAGCCCTAAACACGCACGCACACACACACACACACACACACACACAAACACACACACAGAATGAGAGAGAGAGAGAGAGAGAGAGAGAGAGAGAGATGTACACTATTATATATTTATTTTTGTGGATTTACTGTTGTACCTTGTGTCAGCATTATGTGGTCTTACTTCATTTTCTTATTTTTAAAGTAAAGAATTGATGTTTGAGTGTGTGTCCTCCTCTTTAGAGCTTGCTCTTAATAATTGATGCCAGAGGCCTAAGCGATTTTGTTACTAGCTTCTCTTTGTTTTGTTTCTGACCCTATTAATTTGTGGTATAGCCTGTATGTGTGTGTGTGTGTGTGCGTGGATGGAAAGTATGTGTTAATGTTTTAGTGTAAAAGAAGTATACATTTTTTAAGAAAAAAAGTAAACATAATAAAGCATTATAATCAAACATTTACAGTCATTAATTAATAACACAATCTGTCTAAATGACTACAAATTATTATAAATGAGGCATTCAGACTCAAAAACTGATTAAATTTTTCTGCAGTTTACAGTAATTGCTAACTGCTTAGTCAGTTTTTGCACAACACTAAAGGCAGTTTAATGACAAAGACATGTAATTAAAACACATTGTATCAATACTGTAACAGAAAATTGAAACATTTAGAAATCAGCACTGGAGCATTTGCCCTAAAAGCAATAATGGATTAACACAATGACTGCCTCCTATTGACCTGAAATTTTTAAATAATTATTCTAGGCTTTTGAGCAACTAAAGCTTTATCAAAAATATTAAATTAGTCAGTTTAGAATTGGTTAGTTTGGATGTCAAATTAGTTTGGCATATTTTAGATTTGGTTAGTCAGTGATGTGGTTCACTTAGTGGGATGGCTACAGGTAAAAATTTTAAATCAGTGACTTTTATAGACAATATACTTTTCACAAACTGTAAAACTACAAGCCCCATCAGTCCCTGCACACCATGTCATTTGCACACCATGTCACCTGACCATCCTCACATCTAATCTTCCCCCAACTATTCATCAAGCCTCCTTTAACCCTTGAGTTCTGTTGACATTGACTGCACTACCTTGTTCTTTGGGGTCCCAAATACCCCCGGTGTTGTGTGGGTAAAATATAATTATATTAAATTAAGCTAAGGAAAATAACCAATTTACCCAGAGAGAAAGATTTTGTAAAGGGTTATGTGTGTGTGTGTGTGTGTGTGTGTGTGTGTGTGTAAGAGAGTCAGCTTTATCCTCAACACCATACAGAAAGAAAACATATGAAAATGTATTGCTTTTAATCACGAGACCCCAAACAGAAATGTATAAAAAAGTGGTGTTTGAAACACAATATCAATATAAAAATATAGTTTATTTAGAGTTCTCATAAAATTGGGAAATTGTATGAAGTATCATGCTGATTAAAACATTCAAAGGATATTTGGTGAGCTGTTAAAGAGGCTCTGGGGTCTCAGGGACCCCAAACCGAACATGAGGGTTAAATATCCGTGCTTACATAAACACAGTGCACAGCATTATGCCTGTTCCATGTGGGCTTGCTTCTTGCTCCACTGTATTCATAGTGCTTCCTTTTTGTCTTGTTGTTCTCATTTGTATATATTTTTTTCTTTTTTGTTTATATTTAGTTTATTCATTATAGTTTTGTTATTATTGGATATGTTAATATGTGCATATGTATGCATTTTTTTAAAAACAATGTGTTTTAAATACAACACCAAACATAAAACCATAAACAGTAACAAAAGCGTAACCAAGAATTGCTCTCATTACTCACTATGCACTTAACTGCTTATCTGCTAATTGTCCTAAACCTATGTCTGACCCCAGGCTAACCTTAACCATTTTAAAAACTATGGCTATAAAGTTAACCTAAAAAGCAAAAGAGATGGCACAAAATCCATTAACTGTGATTGCAGGTAAAACTAACAAACAGATAAAGCATACTGGTCTATAATAGGGCTAGGAATGTTTCTGAACAAAGACGCAAACTTTGCTGCAGTGGAAAGGCAGCATAAACACTTCTAAATCACTTTCTGTAAAACTTTAAATAGTAACTAAACCAAATGATGAGTGCCATCTGCAGTGTATTGTTTCACTTGTAATATAGGCAGCAACTGTTCCAAATCATGTGAAGTGTGTGTGTGTGTGTTTGTGTTTGGAAGTACTTTCTACTTAAATGTGCTTTGCTAGCATTAAAAGGGGAAAGAGTCATGGTTTGATTCAACTTTATCACAGTTTAACACATTTGCAAGACCTCTACAAGTTTAAGCCTTTGTACTCCTTGGCTTTATATGCACACCCAAATTGATCTCTTACAAGCCATGGTGGACTCCAGATTTAGTGCAGAAAAACTCTGTTCACGAGCAGCAGTTCTAACCGGGATTTCTTGGTTGCATTTTTAAAATTGGCTGTGCTGGTGGATCATCTCTACATTTGCTGACATCTGGAGTATTAAAGTTAAAAATCAATCTGAGTAATACCACAGACATTACCCATAGTAAAGTAATACTAAAGTAAATGTCTAACATTAATCTTATATACATCAAAATATTACATAAATGTTTGATCACTTTCAGGCAATGACAAACTTACACATATTTATAGATGCCACATAAACTGACTATCAAAAAGCTGTTTAACATCACTAACCTGTTTAACCTCACTCTCAGTCTCACTCGCAGAATGTCCATCTGTCTCTATCAGTCCTCACTGGCTGAACTCCTCCCCCACCTAAATCTACATATATACTGTATATATATACAGTATATATATATATATATATATATATATATATATACTGTATATATATACAGTATATATATATATATATATACAGTATATGCACACATATAATGTATTTTGTAATGAAAAACATTGTCCATAACGCTAGCCATTATGACTACTAGAATTATATAACTATTTTAACACATTTGGATTGACAGCTTTGACAAAATGTTTTACTTACCTTTTTTTTCTTTTTGCTTCTCTCTTTATA
The DNA here is from genome assembly GCF_030014385.1 of Trichomycterus rosablanca. Taxonomy (NCBI): domain Eukaryota; kingdom Metazoa; phylum Chordata; class Actinopteri; order Siluriformes; family Trichomycteridae; genus Trichomycterus; species Trichomycterus rosablanca. The sequence goes on along the minus strand of NC_085988.1, from coordinate 53,225,657 downwards.
TAATTTTAGTCCAACACACTAAGCAGTGAAGGGCTTTTTGCTCCACAAGACATTCAATCCACTACCTAAATGTGTTTTACTTTGGTCTGATGCTATGTAGTTTGTAGGAGTGAGGTAGTCACGAGCAGCCATGGCAAATCTGAAGTACCAACCAACAGTGTTCTGAAGAAAGACAAACCATGAACTGCCAACAGGGTGTTAAGTTGCCAAGTACTAAAGCCATAGGACAATGAAGGTTACCATGTATGGTACAGACCAACAGAAGGGCAAAGGTAGCGTAAGTTTCACTTAATTTTAATACTGTTTGTTTAGTGTATGAGTCGCAATACACAGTGGATCGAAGTATGTGGCTAAATATTTACTGGTTAGTCAAAGTGGCCATGGTACCCCTGTCCACCAGTGAAAGCATATTTATTTAATTATTAGAATTTTAACATCATGTTTTACATACTTTGGTTACATTCATGACAGGACAGGTAGTTACTCGTTACACAAGATTAATTAGTTAAAGTTTTTGATGTTAAACACCGTCATGGACAATTTTGCATTTCCAGTTCACCTCACTTGCATGTCTTTGGACTGTGGGCAACAAGAGCTCCTAGAGGAAACCCATGCAGACATGGGGAGAACATGCAAACTCTTCACAGAAAGGACCTGGACCGCTCCGCCGGGGAATCAAACCCAGGACCTTCTTGCTGTGAGGCGACAGTTCTACCCACCGTGCTGTCCAACTGAAAGCATAAACAAGCATCTGAACTGGACATTGGAATCCTATGGTGAATCATATTTTGTCCCAGAACATGTGGATAGTTTGTATGCACTACAAAATATAAAATCGCTGATGCCAATGGACATCTTTTTTGCATGCCAGCCTCTAAGCCTATGGCAATATAAAACCAACTTGATTGTGGCCATGCATGTTACACCAGGTTCTTATTCATGGCAGTCCTGTTATTAAATTACAAAATTATAGCACTTATACACTTCATTAGGAACACCTTAATATTCTGCTATGACAGCCTCAATTCTTTGTGGATTGTAAAGTTTATTTTGCAACTTATATTGCTTTGCAATACGATACAATTACTTTGACTTTTATTTTACCACAGACAGTATGAACACAAGATATTTCATGTTTTGTCTGGTGAACTTCATTTAATTCCTGCATTTCAGGCCTGCAACACAGTCTAAAAAAAGCAATGCCTTTGTAATGTGTGCAGCATGTGGTTTTACACATTTTGTCTTGTTAAAATATGCATGGACATCCCTGGAAAAAATGTCATCTTGAAGGCACATATGTTGCTGTTAAATCTTATTATATCTTTCTGCATTAATGCTGCCATCACAGAACTGTAAATTCTGTATATTTGCCACATGCCAAAGTAATCCATTGCCCATGCAGTTATATCAGCTTTTGATGAATGACAGTTCAGGCTTGCCCTTTACACACTGAACTTCCTTTAGATTCCTTGAATCATTTAATGATAATATGCACTATAGAAAGAAATATGCAAATCTGTTTCAATCTTTCTTGAGTATTAAATTATTCAATAATTTTAATAATTTTCTCATGCATTTGTTGACATTCTTGAGATCTGCCCATATTTGCTACTAAAAGACTTAGCCTTTCATAGATACTGCATTTTTTTCTCGGTACTAATGTCATAGTCTTCATTGCTTCATATTGTTCTCCTTTCCTCAGCTTCATGCCTCCTTGAAACAAAAAAGTTTCAGTACCTGCATGAAGTACAAAGAAATTGGAAACACTTGACATTGTGTCCAGCAAAAAATTTATTTAATGGTTAAGGCCTTTAACAGGCTAATGTGAAAACTGACAAAACTCTCAAAATCCTCAAAACTTGTTCTGTTTTAATAATGACAAGTAAATGTGTCTACAACAGATGAACAATGTACAATACATTTAAAAACATACTGTTATGAGCAAAATCTCTTCAGATTATCTCTTATAATATGTACAATGATTGACTCTTTCCCCCATCAAAACAAAACACTAAATTCCTAAAGTAGTTATTCTCTTTGCCACATACCCCTTTTTGTGTGAGCTTTCTTTGCCCAAACAAGACTTTACCTAGGGCAGTAAATCCCACTGCATGCATTGTCGTCCACTGAGCTGATGAACTGAGCTGCACTGAGCTGCACTAAGCTGCATTTTGTCTTGTCAGTTTGCTTCTATACTCAGTTATAAAATTGTTCATTGAACTCAATCTCCGCTCATAGTCTGCAGTACTTGTTGGCAGTGTGTTCACTGCCATAAGCAAATTCCTCATCTTGTTGGGAATGCTTCTTCCTCCACTTGCCTTGTATTCAGTGAGCTCAAGGTGTGCCTCTTATTCATTCAGATGTAGGACGTCATGCAATGCCGTCACCTTATCTTCTCCATATCAAAGATTGTAATGGTTCCATTTGCCATTTGATATATTGTACGCCTTACTGTGCTGTGATTGTGAAGAGTCTCTCATTCATACTCTCTGCCACTGCTTGGATAAATTAAGCAGAATCAATGATGGAAGACCTGCCAATTCTCATATGTTATTCCCTAAATTCCATTACTTCCTCTGCCTGGCTTGCCTCAAATGCATGTTGTCCTGGGTGTGTACTAAGGCTTTCAATGTGTTTGAGATACGTTATAATGATCTCATGGGCCTTTGGAAGTGTGGTCTTTCTGTTCTAAAGAATTTTTGATGAGTTATTTAGTTCGGTCAGAACATCTGCTATCAGTGCATTCAGATTTTTAGCAACCCTTTAAATGTTGCTCTCTTTCTGCCATTCCTTGTGTCATCCTCTGATGCCCCTCGGAAATGTTGTGCCAAGGCTGAATAAGACTGCCAAACTGCATTGACTGTGCTGCATAAAAATGCTACACACGCAACACTGACACTGAACACTCTTCCAATTCTTCTGAGGATGATGATGTGTAGGTTGTGAACACATTCACTCAACTCCTGCATGATTTTGCTGACTGGCTATATAATGAGAATAGAATGTCAAGAAAGGCCTGGAGAAAGGTCACATCCAGTGCCTGGTCCATAGCAAGCTCCAGTCTGTGATAAAGGCAGTGTCACAGTATGATGCCTGAAACATCATCCTTGAGCAGCTTCCCAACACCTGACTCCCAGTATCACACTGGCCCCATCACTGCAAAATCCAGTGAGACATTCTTGAACAAGCAACTCATTTTCTAGTCTTTGATATGAGAAGCACACCGACTACTTAGCCCAACCAGGTGTTTTGTGCCCCACACTAGTTTTCTTCTGTAATGACACATGATCAATTACATCAACACACACACACACACACACACACACACACACACACACACACACACACACACACACACACACAGTTTCGCATTAAAAACAAGCATGGTTCAGTGCTGGAAATCACTGCATATGCTCAGGAACACTTCCAAAAATCATTGTCTGTAAATACAGTTTGCATTGCAATCCACAAATGCAAGTTAAATCGTGCAAAAAATAAAATAAAATTAAATAAAAAAATGAAAAATGTAGGCAAAATGGAAAAAATGGAAAGGACTTGCATACTTCAGCAAGACAATGCTAAACCACATACTGCATTCATCACAACAATGTGGCTTTACAGAAGAATAGTTTGGATGCTGAACTGGCCTGCCTGCAGTTCAGACTTTTTACGAATAGAACACCTTTAACGCATCATGTAAGGAAAAATTCGGCAAAGAAGACCCAGGACTGTTGAGCAGCTAGAATTCTACACCAGACATTGGACAACATTCCTGTCCCAAAACGTCAGCAATTGGTCTTCTCACTTCCCAGACATTTACAGAATGTTGTTAAAAGAAGAAGAAATGCTACACAAATTTTTTGAGATCAAGTTTTAAATAAGTTAATGTTTTTTATAAAATGGTAAAATGTCTCACTTTCAACATCTGATATGTGTTCTATGTTTAACTGTGAATAACATATGGGTCTTTGAGATTTGCAAATCATTGCATTATGTTTTTATTTACATTTTTTCACAGTGTCTCAACTTTATAGGAATTGGAGTTATAGATAAGGACAGTGGAGGAAAGTCACTGTCTGTGAACTCTCGCAACTGAGATCAAACACAGTCCCCATTGGGCACTTCTGGACAGGTAGAAATCGGGAAGAGTTTGGGAGGATTGGCTGGGGCCGGTGACAGCAAGCCAGGTGGAGGTACACTAATGATTTCTAAAAGAACCTAGTGGCAGCTCAGGGTTTGGGGAAGGGGGAGGACCCCGCATGCGGTAAAATTTGCAAACTCAGCTGACGGTTCAGGGAGGAGCAGAGAAAGTTCAGGTTGTTCTGTAAACTTGCCAAGGACAAGACTTGGGAGTTATTGAGTGCATATACATACACACTGGTCACATGGTCAACAAAGTGGGATGGTAAAACTGGCTAAAAACAGCGACAAGACTATCTGACTGACAGGGAACGGGAGTATAACTAAAGAATAAACTGAACACTATGACATGGCAGAGGAACGGTCTACAACCTGGGACATAATAAGATTGCTACAAATGCACAGCACTGTGAAATTGCTACATAACACAGACAAGACTGTGGAACTACCTGTGAACAGTGACTTGGCTGACTGACTGACGTGGTACAGAGACAGGGCTGGAGAACTACATGGGTAACTGGGCAGTTGAAGTAAGTAAGGACAGAGACAAGACTGAAGAATTACATGGACAGGACACAGGGACTGACTGGAACCGGGGCTTAGCTGAATGGCTAACAGTGTAAATCAGTGTAAAACTGTATGACTAAGTTGTTATATGGAAACAGTGGTATGAGTACATGACTGGGTGTATACATGGACATGATGAAAATACTTTCTGATAAACTGGCTAGAAACTAAGACATAACTAGTGGGTCATAAAACATTTTAAAAAGATCTAATGGCTCAAACAAAGACAAATAAGCACACAGGTCAAGAGATGACCTACATGGAACATTAACCCTTTTAAAACCAGGTGGTTGTGATACATAGTCTTTGACAGGAGCAGTTTTCCCTGTGTCCGCGCAAGTTTCCTCTGGGTGCCCCGGCTTCCACAGTCCAAAAGACATGCAGTCGGGTTAATTGGAGCTACTAAAATCACCCTAGTTATGAGTGTGTGTGTGTGTGTGTGTGTGTGTGTTTGTATTGCCACGAGCCTGCAAAAACCCCTGCAAAAAATGTGAGAAAACCCAGAACTCCTAAGAGGCAATTTTTGGGATTCTGTCATGATGGCCTAAAAGTGCCACAACGTTGCCTGGGTTCCCAGGAAAAAAAAAAGAGTGGCAGTATCTGTCCTGGCAGAAAACCAAGTTGGATCAAGCCCAGCATCATGGTATCAGAGAAAAAGAACAAATGCCATCAGAGAAGCTAGAGACACTGTAAGAAAGAAACCGTGATTGATAACAAATTCTTTTTTATGTAAAGCTAATTAATGAGCCACACGTGACTGCTAGCTAAGAAAAAATGGCAAGTAAATCATCTGCCCCTTTTTGCCCTTTCCACTGGTCATAAATGGCATGGCAGATGGGCATGATTCTCATGCCTCCATGCAAGGCAGGTGGGCCAGATACAGCTTGACTATAACTAGTTTAATTAATTTTTAATAATTTTTAATTAATTGATTTTGTTTACAGTTTAAGTTTTAATTTTTTTCATAAATTAATATTCTGTATTCATATAAAAACATATTATCTTGTATTATAATTATTATATTATGTTATATTTATTTACACTTAATTTTGTTAAAAAAAAGCTATTTTTCAAAATTTCCCCACAATGTGTAATACAACCACCAGATGGACATAAGTGACTCACAAAATTGTGAGATCCTGATTATGTACCTTATTATTATTTTCTCACCAAAATAAAATTTTACTTCTTTACTGTTGTAAAAGTACTACATTTGTTTATTATTTGCAATTATTGCAATTATTTGCACTTCATTGTCAGGACAAAAACCCAGCCATGAAGTCCAAGATGCTATCTGTAGATTTCCAGGACCAAATTCTGGCAAGACGGCAAGGATATAAAACAACATTTTATACAATATACAATATACAGTATACAATGATAAAAGATTTTGTGGCGTCGACACAGACTGAGACGATTAGCCATCCACTAGAAAATCACTAGATGTTGGGACAGATACTGTTCCTGTCAGGGTTGTACTGGCTGTGGTGACAATTCAAAAATCCAGTGAGACATTCTTGAACAAGCAACTCATTTTCTAGTCTTTGATATGAGAAGCACACAGACTACTTAGCCCAACCAGGTGTTTTGTGCCCCACACTAGTTTTCTTCTGTAATGACACATGATCAATTACATCAACACACACACACACACACATACACACACACACACACACACACACACAGTTTCGCATTAAAAACAAGCATGGTTCAGTGCTGGAAATCACTGCATATGCTCAGGAACACTTCCAAAAATCATTGTCTGTAAATACAGTTTGCATTGCAATCCACAAATGCAAGTTAAATCATGCAAAAAATAAAATAAAATTAAATAAAAAAATGAAAAATGTAGGCAAAATGGAAAAAATTGAAAGGACTTGCATACTTCAGCAAGACAATGCTAAACCACATACTGCATTCATCACAACAATGTGGCTTTACAGAAGAATAGTTCAAAATGTGCAGGCACCTTCAGTGGTATCGAACCAGCTTTAGCCTGATATGGCACAAAACGGTTGCGGTGTACCACCAACACTCTGTGCCGCATCCTAACCTCATGCACTACCACCAAAAGCTGCTCAGGCACTTTGTAGGGCCCCTCCCAAACATTCTGAAGCTTCAGATTCAACCCCCTCTTACAATGTGGGTTATACAGTTAAATTTTCACCCCTGGCCTGAGCAGCTCTTCCCAACACCTCTCATCATAGGTGAGCTTCTGTTGCGCACTGGTTCCCCATTGCTGCTGCTGACAGGGTTCCCACACTGCGTCCATCCTGGCACTCAGCTCCTGCACACAATCCGTGCAAGTGGTTGGCGACTCCCCAGACCACCAGATGGAGACCAAAATTGCAAATACATTGGCATGCAAATTTCTCAGCCGAACATCAATATCACTGGCGAGAACCTGGGATCAATACAACAGTTGTCTGTAAAGAGTCACAGCTGACCATTCTGATGCAATGTTGGCCCAAATAAGGGTCCTGAGCATTGACAATTCTGGGTCCGCCTCCTGGGCATCTCCAGCTCACCTCAGCTGACCAGTGCCGATGCTGGATCACAAAAGAATACTTTTGCAAAACCAGCCACTGCCTCACCTCCCCCAGCGATTCCTATAATCTTAGCAGCCTTGTCAAGAAGGCAGCACAAATGGCACACTATACCGATAAGAATTGTTTTAATCCAGCAACCACTGCCAATAGCTTCCACTGTGCTCGGGTCTGGAGACCCACAGACTAAAATAAAAAGCTACCAATGGATCTGAACTTCCCCAATAGTGAGAGCCAAATTTTTTAGTCTCTGGTGTTAATGCCACTTGCCAATAACCATTACACTAATCTGAAGAACTGAACCAACCAAGTCATTATAGTCCACACAAAACCTCCAATCTCCACTTTTTTTTGGGACCAGAACTGCCAGCGCAAATATCAGACATTGGATGGCTTGATAATTCCAATTCTGCCATTTCTTTGATCTTTTCTTTTGCAATTTCTTTTTTCACCAATGGCAACCAGTGTGGACACAGTTTGAATCTGTGCTGCTGTCCCCGTGACGATGTGCAGCAAATGTGCAGCATAGAACCTGAAGGAAGATATGATACAGAAGCACTATGCCAAATGTCATGTCAGTTGGATCAATTTGATTGATCTTTGACTGCATAACAATATTGTGCATGTTACAGTGCCACCTACCACTTCAGATGCACCATGTTCTAGCCATAGCCTACAAACCTCCTTTGGTGTGTGCTTTTGAAGTTTTGTAATCAGTTCAGTGCTTTCTGAGTTAGAGCACTGTATGTGTTCTTTATGCTTGGCTTGCTCCACCCATGTTTTTGATTGGCATCTCGCAAAGGCCCTGTATAAAAATTCCAACATTTTTTTGATAATTATTCAAGATCAGATTTGTGTATGCGAGGTAAAAATCCTTTGGTGCTTGGACCCGTAATGTTAATAAGAAGATGAAATATGATATGCTTAATTCTAAATGTAGATCAGACAATCTTTGTTGGTGTATCATTATCTTGCATGTTATAGCGCCACTTAGCACTGCATTTACATCATATTTTTGCCATAGCTTAAAACCTTATATGCTAAGTTTGGTGAAAGCTGGTGCAATGCTTTTTGAGTTAGAGCAGTATATGTGTGCTTCATGGTTGACTTGCTCCACCCATGTTTTGATTGCCATCTGCTAACAACACTACAGAAACAGTAAAATTTTTGGTAACTAATAAAATGTACGTTTTCAGTGTTCCTTTTGATGCAACATCAGTAGAGGGAGGGACTACTACCTGTTGAATCTCATGTTTGTATGACTTTGTGCTTTTCGTTTTACTGGAAATTTTTTTTTGATGTTGAACCCAATTGCAGGATGCTTAACCAAGACAGAACAGCACTGTGGCTAAACAGCCAAAAACAGACAATGCTGCTTAGTCCACAGGCATGTAAGTGACTATAAAAGGAGCAGAGCAGCTAGTCCACCAACTGACACTGCCAATGTCCAGCCTTGAGCCATACTGTATGTCTAGTCTGCTCTTAGGGGTGCCTTTAGGGGTTTGGCTGTGATAGCCCAAGAATGTTGCAACACTGGTTGATGACCCTGGAAAGAAGACAAAGAATGCCAGCATACACGCTGGCAGAAAGACCAGGCTGGCTCGAGCCTGAAATCTGGCCTATGTGCATAAACAATAGTTAAAGCTGAGATGTCTGCAATGATCTGGAAAAAAGGACATGATCCACCTGGAGCGAATTAACACTTAATTAAGCACAGAAACTACCTGGTATAAGAACATGCACTGCCATCCAACTGTACCTTCATTTCACTCTGCCAGCCATTTGTGGCATAGATGTTGGACATAATTATATCCCTGCCGAGCTATATGGTAGATGGGCCTGTTGCACAATGTCACAATGAGTCCCTGTGTGCCACGCCCTCCTCTCCGTGAGCACACTCAGTCTCCTGCCACGCCCCATTTTTGATTGGTTCCCCTACTAATCAGCCCCAGCTGCGCCTCATTGGGGAACAGTTAAAAGGAGAGCTGGGGAACAGGTTGGCTGGAGAAGAGCATTGGGATTTTGTTGAAACTGGAAGACATATGTACAATATTCAAAAACAGGTTGGAGCTGGGAGGATGGCAGGTTCTAGAAGGAGAGAAGAAAACATCATCACACGTCTTAGAATAGGTCACACAGGACTTAACTATACTTTATGGAAAATAGGCAAACACCCAACCGGAATGTGTAGCTTTTGTAAAGAACCCGAAACAGTAGAACATATACTCCTCAATTGTAAGCAATATAGTACCAATAGAACACAACTGTTTGAGTCAGTACAGCGGGCAAAACATAATGATCTTTCATTATCAGGACTCTTAGGAAAAGAGGTAGGGAGGATAAGTTATTACATCAACAAGTTCTTAACAGAAACAGGTCTAGCAGAAAGAATCTAACAGAAATATATATATATATATTTACTAAATTTACTATTATTATTTATGTAATTATTATTTTATTTATTTTTTTATTTTTTTTCTTCCCTCCTTCCTTCTGTACAATCTCCTGTTCCAAACACAAACAGTAAGTGGCGGTAATGCGCCTTTAAGCTGGTATGCCAACCGCCAATAAAAACAAAAAGAAGAAGAAGAAGAAGAAGGTTGGCTGGAGACTATTCCTGTTACTCTGTCAGTTTGGACTCTCTGATCTGATCTGGCTTGTTCTCTGTTTTGCTTCTGAGCTCTGTATTTTGATCTGGTTTGTCCTTGTTTTTGCCTTTACCTTTTGTCTTAGTCTGTTTGTTCTTGTTTAGTCCTGTTCAGTCTGTTCTGTCCTGGTTAGTCCTTGTTTAGTTCTATTTAGCTTTGTTAGCTCTGTTTCGCCTGTTTAGTAGGTTCAGTTCTGTTTAGTCTGTTTAGCCTGTTTAACCTTTGTTTAGCCTATTTAGCCCAGTTAGTCCTATTCTGTCTGTTTAATCCTGTTTTGTCTGTCTAGTCCTGTTTAGTCCTTGTTAGTCCAGTTTAGCCTGTTTTGCCTTGTTTATCCCTTCAGTCTTGTTTGCTCTGTTTGTCTTGTCATTAATAAATCTGTTTGAGTCCATCTCTGCTCTTCTGTCTCGTCCTAGCCCTGCATTACACACAATCTATGTCCAATTTATTCAAAATGCAACAGTTGGACCGCAATTCTTAACCCCATGGCGGTCCAGCCTTTTTTTTTGTGCATTTTTTGCCTGAAAGACATACCTAGTTTCTAAGGCTTCTCATTCAGAAAGTTTATAAGATAAAACAAAAATTATACTTCAGTGTTCTAGAAAACCTTTTAAAGTATCAGAAAAACACAGCCAAATGCCATGAGTATATTTTACCATGCTTAAATGATGATAAAAAAAAACCAAAAATGTAGGCGCTTTTTAAATTTTTTTTGAAAATCCAAAGTTTCAGTGAGTATAAGTAGGACTGCAGGTCTGTATATCACCTAAACAACACTATAGAGTTGTGCTGAAGGGTATTTTCTAACATCATCTCACATTTTAGGCCTCTAACTCATTCTGATCTGGAGTTATTGAAGTTGGAACAATATGAGACCCCGCTGCTCTCCAAATCTCTCCAAAGCTTTCCAACTCAGAATAAACAGATTATACTGCAGATTAAATGTGTAAAATGCATTATTTATACTTAATAAAGTGATTATTTATAACATATAGTTGTTTTTGAGGCTGTAAAACTTTTCCCTGCTCTGTGGGGGCAGCTGTAGCCCCCCTCTCTCTCCTCCTCTCACTCTCTCCCACAGAGCGCAACACTGTAAACATTCACTGTTGCGTCACCAAACTGAATCGTTTACGCACGGGACACTGTGTGAACCATTGATTCATATGCTAATAAACCGATTTCTAGACCAATCACCACAAAAACAGGGTGGGATCTGAGTTCTTACTCCAATCCAAAGCAAGATATGCTAATGTTTTTGCATTTCTCCAATGAAAATCATTATTATATGGAGTCATGAATAACTGTCTCTACATTGGCTGTAAAAATATAACGTGACATAACGGATAACCAATGAGCAGAATCAGTAGGAGGGACGTTTTCTGAACGTTTTAAGTGCGGTTTTGGACAAATATTCTCAGAAACGCGCTTTTTATTGGCTTTATAAATTATAATTATTCTTTGCCCATATTCAAGATGGCCACCGATTGTGTAAACATTTACAAAAAAGTGGATTTTATCTCGAATAAAACGGCTAATGGATATAAATGTGGACTCAGATTGAAGATAACAGAAGCAGGTATGTGCTAATTTAGCTCTTGTGCTATTGCTTGATATAACTTTGTCGCAGTGTTGTTGTTTACCGAGTGCTTGAATTATGCATGATGACATGATCATGATGATGCTTTATCAGATATAAAACTTTTCCGGGATATTTTTAATGCTGATTTATTTGAAGTAAAACAGACAGCAGAAATGTGATTGTGAGGTTGTGCTGGCTTGTTTGGTATAAATGTTGTCGGTATGTATGTAAGTACCGCTGTATAATATTACCAAATTTAAACACTGTACTTCTGGCAGAATTTATCAGACCTACAATTCTTTTGTGTTTTTAAAAGAACTTATAAATAAGTTCAATGTTTACGTTGCTAAAAAGTAGAGATTTTAAGCTATCAGAAGGTACCTTGTTTACCAACAATGATATTTTGACGGTGTAACAGTATACAGAGAAACACAATAATATAAATTCCTAGCCCGTCGACGGGCTAAGGACCACCAGTAATTAAAGCCAACAGGATGCTGATGGCCACAATTTGCAGTACCACAGCAAAAAGAATAAATACTGAATAGATGGTGAATAAAAAATGTTTTTTGATATATTTTTTTATAAATTTTTGAAAAACTCTAAACATATTCACTTTTTTTTATCATGGTTAAGTGTAGATTAATGGGTTAAAATGTTAATTATATCCAACCATCTAATCCACAACACATACGCAAACAGTCAAGGGATCTAAATATTCTCTGAACCAACTTTATTTGTTAGGGTCACTAATAAAAAAAGATAAAACCCTAGAATATAGCTAAATTTGATAATACATTCTATTCTTCCACTTCACATTAACCAAATATATAAACAAGTATGCATACAGGTTACACTACATTTGTTTGCAGAGTTATGGTATAAATGTAATTAGGTGTGTTGCGTCTCGCGAGTGAAAAGCAAAATGAAGCCTTGCACCTGAAAGAATGAAAAAAATAAATAAATAAATGCAAAATGGGTAGAACAACATTGTGGCTCATAAACAAGGTGACAATAATATTGGAAACAAATGAAGGACACAAAAACATCCACAGCCTGCAACTGAGAAAATGGATAGAAACGAGATAACGTGAAACTAAGAAGTGGTTGGCCCAATATGACAAGCTGAAAAGCAGGGTTGTCAACAAAGGACCTGGCACTCTGAGAGGGACTGTCGGCATAATATATAGAATACCTTCCAATTGGAGAGAATTACCGCTCATGAGGCACAAGTGATTGTCAATTAAGAGAAACAATTAAGAGAATCATTGCCTCCATGCTCCCTCTACCAGTCAAAAATTGCAAAGCTGATGGACACAACTTTCATGTGACTCACTACTGAACTCATTCAGCAGCTGAGCCATGTATTAACCTCCTCACTCCAAATGTCCAGTATACTGGAAATTTTTTTTCTGGGTTTTATAACTCGACAGGAAGTTTTACTTTGTTACACTCACTTTTAGACACTCCAACACAACTCTGTCTTTCTACTGGTTGGTCAAAGACATTGAAATTTTTTTTTAAGCTTCTTGAAAAAAGACCCGAAGATGGCAGCTGTTGAGAAAGACGCTTGTTGCCTCCGTGACCGAACAAAACATACGTTTTTATCTATTAATGTGCACATATAACCAAAGTGTTTTAGAAATGATGTATTTTTAGAAGGTTTTTGTAATGATTGGTAACAATATAAGCGATGAATATGTATTTACGCATACTTAAATTTCGAGCAAATGTTTTATGTCCAGCCAGCTGGACATTTGAATTTAACGTATTGAATGTTGTTTAGTTTGTCATGCTAACTATGAATTAGAAGATGTACATCAGTATTACTTTTTGCATTTTTTGTGCTGTACATATCTTTTTCATGTATTTTAAGGGCTGACAGTAGATGATGTGCTTAAATTACTAGATGATAGTAATAGACTGCAGTGTTGAGAGTAGTGGGATGAATATCAACAGGATAGTGATAGGGAGTCAAGTAATTCTAAGCCAAGATGTTAGATGCAGTGGGGCAGAGCACTTGCCAGTGGTGGGTAGTGATAGCACCAGCTTTCAGAGGTGCAGAAACCCTGGCTGCACCAAAAAATCAAGCATAAGATGTTTAAAATGTAATGTATTTCTTTGCATTCAAGTTGAACGAAACTGCTTTTATGAGTTCCACACAAGGTCCCGTTAAAAAAAGAAAATAAAAACTCAAAGCTGAAATGCAAAAGGTTTTGATTTGAATAATTTAGATATCATTTATTTTCAAAATATTTATATTGAAAGATAGATATGTGGATAATTTAAAATTTAAAATTTATATTCACAAACTGAATATTCTGTTTTATGTTTTAGTAATGTTCCTTGTTTTTAAAATATATCTATAAAGGCAAAGTTTGTTTATAAGAAAAGGGGAAATGAACAAAGCTAAATGTTTTAATTAAAAAGTCTGAGTTTTCATTTTTAAGGTTTGAGTTTTTAAAATTAAAAGTTTTAAATTTAATATTTAAAATATTCATATAAATAATTAAAATGTAAATTTTAACTTCTGTATAAACTAGTATATGCTTTTTAATATTATAAACATGTATTACATTATGCCATAAATGTACAATACTTGATATGTCACATGTTATAATGGTAATAATAATATGTAAATTTTTTCAGAATCTTGCACATTTCATGCTCTTAATTCCAAATGTCCAGTATACTGGACACTAAATAACTCACAGTCCCCAAGCAAAATTTCTTTTTTTTTTTTGTATAATGTCATTTAAAAGGCTGAAATGAACAAGTGTTGTTACAGGATATTGTTTGTTTTCAAAGCGTCCAATCTCGGGGGTGAGGAGGTTAAGTAAGATTTCTAATAAAAATATTTGGATTAAATGTTTACAAAAACACAGTATTAACTGTTATTTCTTGTTAATGGACTTTTTTTATTTCAATTTAAACAAGGGAATAGTTGTATTATTTGCATTTAAAATTAAGACTTTATGTAAACTCTTATTTACAGCTCTCTCACTGCTCTACGTTACTGGGGACCAAATTCATAAATGAACAAATAAATCAATTAAATTATTTTTACTAGCATGTACTGTATAAAAACTTTATACATTTTTAATCCATGTCAGGGCTGTAGTGAGTCAGATTTGTGACAGCTGTTTAGCCAAATATTTATGTACCTTTTGTATATCATTTGGCTTTTAACAGCAAGGAATTTCAATGACATTTACAATACAAAAAATGCATTTACACTATACCCCCCACCGCATCATAAAAAAGTATTTTTTATAAAAAACACAATTTACTTTTGCAGGTATAAACTTAAGCACACAAATAAATACATACAAAACGACAAACATTTTACTACACATTCTTATGTGACTATTTTTTTGTAAATAAAAAAACTAAAACCAGTAAAAAGTTCAAAGGAACAAATATTATATTTGTCTAAAAAATAGGGAAACATCCATGGCAGCATGGCAAAGTGAAATGGTTTGGCAAACGGTGATCCAATTTTAAACATAAGCTGTGGGGGAAGGGGAAAACCTGTTAGGCCATGTCACCAACATGTCAGCCATCTTGAATGCCATCTTGAATTCCAGTTTTCATATTGACCATAAAGTCTACATAATGTGTTTGATATGCTGTCCACCAGTTTTGAGCGTTAAGACTTTTCTTCTGTTCACCAAAACATCAGACGAACAACATTCTGTATCTTTACAGAGTAAAGTGTCTTGGCACAGATAGAAATCCAAAAGGGTTAAAACAGTAGAATGTGGTGGCCACTTGATTGGACCCCTAAACACTTTGGGGGACACTGCCCTTCAAGATAGTTTCTGACAATGCATTCCTAATGAGGGCGGCGCCATCTTATTGGAAGAAATCAGAAAATGTTTCATCCTTTTACAACAATGAAGAAAACACGTCCTCATCTAACAAACTTGTGTAACAGCCTTGTTTTAATGTTTCATCAATAAAGAAAGGTCCCACAATTCAGGCACCCCACAGACCACACCATACCATGACTTTAGGTAATGGATCTGTCCAGTAAGGGGTTGTCAAACCAATATTGCTGGTTCTGTTTGTTGACCTCACCATTCATGAAGAAATCTGCTTCATCACTAAACAGCACCTGATAAGGAAAATGAGGATTATTGTGATTGGGATTAAAACATGCATACCTGATAGAACACGCATTTAGATTACAAAGGAAAAGAAAAGAAATAAACGAATTAATAACAAAGAAATAACTAATGATAAGAATGCAGGCAACTACATAACTAACAAAATAAGGTCAGCAAAAACGAAGGTGGGAAAAACTCGAAGAAGCCAGTCTAGTAATGTAATTCCATCTGTCCAGGGGAGAGAACAGAAAGAGGCACAGACATGGTTACCCTTACACCCCAACCCTATGTAGCAATGCAAAAAATGCTAAACACCCACCAAAAAGCAGGGGTGGACAGCACAAACACCAATACTGAAACTGTCCACAAGCCCACAATCCAGCCATCGACTAAGACATCCACCCCAGTGTCATGACCTGGAAACCACCAGAACAGAAGTTATCACCCAGACAACGCATCTCCTACCAGCATTAGGTCAACCCTATTTATAACCATTTGGGAAGCACTGATTGGCTTCAAACCAAAAATAAATAAATTGGTGGAAACAAAACATTAAAATGGGATGAAAAAGCCATACTGAAAAACAATTAAATAAAAGATAATAAAAAAAACATGACTTTTTACTTGCATTTTCCATACTGTTCCAGTTTTCTGAAATGAAATCAATAAATTGTACCCTGTAATTGGCCCACCTGCCATGGAGATCGGCGGGGAAGATGGGGGTCATGGTTACAGAATCATGCCCTTCTGTTTTGCTATTATTTTATGCCAGTTCCATCAGAAATGTTGATAAACTAGTAGTGTGTAAAACATATAACTAATTTAGCAAAATTTAGCTCTGAGTAGCTAGACTAAGCGAGTACTTTTCCCAAAATTGTGGCTGGGATGTAAAATTAAGCCAGAGCCTCAAGGGGTAAGTGTTTACATGAAGTTGTCAAATATTTGTTATTTAAATTAGTGTTTGATCCTAATGAATGACTTTAATCTTTACATGGACTTTACATTTCACATTTTAGTTGTGGTATAACAGCTGTCATTCCATGTAAATACAAAAGTAAAATGGGCTCCACAGATCCTGCTGATCTCTGCAAAAATTAGACAATAAGAAAACATTAACAGCTAAATTAAAAGGAATCTCTGGTGTAAAGAAGGTATTAAAAGGAAGACATATGAAATCAGATGCAGAACACAATAAAAACTTTCACAAGTTCTATGCCGTCACTTTAAAGAGGTGATGTGAACTGGTATTTCAACTGGCAAAGATGAACAACATTCCAGTCCCCAGAAACTGGTCAGAGAATAGTTAGTAAATGCAACAAAAATGCAGTCTGCAATGTTAAAACAAGAGACAGTACTTTTTTTTACTGTCAAGATTGGTTTCAGAGTTATAAGACACAAAAATCATGCTGGCTTTATGCCTGAAGTAACATCGTAAGGGGGAATTCTTAGACAATCAAGTAATGGGTAGGTACAGTCATTGGAAAAAGAAAGAACACCCTTTATATATCCAACACTTTTTCTATGTGTGATTTTTCTTGTCATAGCCAAGAATTTTTTTGTTTAGCTTAAATCCCTGCATACACCCAATGCACCCATTGCAGAGACCTAACTGTGATGGAAACAAAGTTCCAAGGGGAACATAATCGAGATCTAGTTCCTACTGTTAAGCCACATGAATGTTTTCCTCCGGACAAAAGTTAGATTATTATTATATAGACCCAGTTGCAGAACTCAATAGAAATAGAACAAACTTGAACCTAAACATGGAAGTAAATAGAAACCAAAAATAACAAACAAGTAACTCATCCCAGGCAGTGCATGAGGATGCGATTAGCTATAAGGTGAAAGACTGATGACCTACTTTTTTACTTTTCATTGGTCTTTACAAACCGGTAATGTGTGGCTCAGGTACTGGGAGTCTGGTGTCCTCATGGTCTCTCCTGCTGACCTGGTTTTTATGATATGTTGGGTGATCTGGCTAATTATAATTAATGTGGAAGTACACACAAACACACACAGACTGATGTCAGAAATGACTACGAGCCAATAGCAGCCAATTAAAAATGCTTGTCTGTTGAAGAGCAGATTATGACTTCTAAAACACACTGACAACATGGCAGCAACACCACTTCCAATACACATGACCAAAGCCTATTCTGTTTTTTTCCTAAATGATTGTGATTTAGCTTATGTAAGTAATATTAAATCTTTTTAATAGCATAATGCATAAAAATAGTGCTAGGTTTATATGGTACAAGGGAATAGCCTTTATCTAATTTGTTTTGTTATTTTTCTCTTTTAGTTACTCTCATGCTTGCTTGCTGGACATCATGTGGCAGTGAAGTTTGGCATTGCAGCAGACTAATGCTTGTCCAAATTTAAGGTACAAAACCTAGCTGCTGGGTGTACCATAATCATGTGGCTTACTACTAGGCACACAGTGACGCGTTGCAGGGAAACCACTAAAAGCAGCCCGGGTGAGTCAGTTTAACCATCACATAGCCTTGATATTGAAGACATCAAGATAAAGCTTTTTTGTTTACTTGGGTTTAGCAATACAAGCAATGCAATACATCTAGTTCTTGTAGATAATACAATAACACCAGAGTGTGTGTAGTCTGTAGTGCATGTGCTTAAATTGATAAAAATGATCTTATCCAATATTTTATAATTTAGTTGTTGTCACCAAATGAATGAATAGAAATAAATTGATACTAAAAAAATTATTAAGCTCTGACAGGTTAGTGGGGAAGAAGATGTTTTATTCTTTACATGGCTAGGACACTTAAAGACCTAAATTAAAGTAAAACCACTAATGTTAACCTCTACATTTAAGTTAATAAACATTTTTACCTTTGCCTCAAGACCACAAAACGTTCTGCCACTTATTCTTTAAAAGCATTTGGGGAAAAAATGATAAAAACATTAACTATTATTACTATTACTTATAATATGAATATGAATATGAATAATAATAATAATATTAAACACAATGTATCAAGAAAATAACAGACAGTTTTGCTTTTCCAGAATTGACACAGTAAACCTCTGTCCATATTAGTGCCAATTTAGGCCCAAAACAGACATACTTTTATTTAACAAAAGAAACGTAAAATGATCAAAACTATACATATACCTAACTAATAAAAAAAAAAAATATGGAGTTACATGCACAAATGCCACTTAAAACTTTACTGTGCAAAAAAGAAGCCTTATGTTAACCATGTCCAGAAGCAGTGTTGACTTCTCTGGGCTCGGAGGCATCTAGGATGGACCATCACACAGTGGAAACGTGTATTGTGGTCAGATAAATCAGCCTTCCAGGTCTTTTTTGGAAAAAAATGGACGCCGTGTACTCCGGACCAAAAACGAAAAGGACCATCCAGACTGTTATAAGTAACAGTTTTAAAGAAAGTTTTAAAGAAAGGGTCCGTCATGGTATGAGGCCACATGCTGCACACATTACAAATTCATGGCTGCGGAAGTGTAACGGTGCAACGGTGTAACGGTAAGGGGGCTGGACCTAATTGCAGGAGAAGTGGAAGCAATGTGCTTGGGAAAACAAAAGTAAAACTATAAAGCGGATGAGAGGGTAACCCCAGGAACCTCTCACCATTACAAACAAAAACGTACTAAGGATAATTAGAAGAGAGCGCTAGGTGGAACCACGACCATGGCCAGTCACCCAGCTACTCGGTCCACCAGACTCCCGACACACAACCGTGGCCCCAATGCTTCTCTTCTCCTCTAAACTAAGAAAAGAGGGGGAAAAAACGCAAGGGAATCGATTACGGTATCGACTCTAAATCAATT
Organism: Trichomycterus rosablanca; assembly: GCF_030014385.1. Classification (NCBI taxonomy): domain Eukaryota; kingdom Metazoa; phylum Chordata; class Actinopteri; order Siluriformes; family Trichomycteridae; genus Trichomycterus; species Trichomycterus rosablanca. Next base: position 53,206,255 of record NC_085988.1, on the reverse strand, counting down.
AGGTATACAACTCTCAACTCAGAGTCGACTCGGCAGCGGAATCGCTGGCGTAGGGCAAAATGGCTTTCGGAATGTGGAAGCGAACGATAAAGGCGTTTGTATCTTTCGAGCGCTAATAAGCCGTTCACTTCTGTAAAAAGTTAGGGAAAGTAAGGAGGAACGCACACCGGCCAACTACCTTACCGACGATCAGGTGCTGACAATTAGCGCAGATTGGCGCTGCTGCAGCTCATGGGATTTGCAGTTTTGGACTACAATGGGTCGACTTGCGCTTCTGACTGCAAGCAGAAATGGCCGCAGGTGATCGACCCATTACAGTAAGAAGAGGGTGCGGGTACTGGACTGGCCTGCCTGCAGTTTTGACCAGTCCCCAATAGAGAATGTGTGGAGAATTTTGAAATGACGACCCCAAACTGTTGCACATCTTAAGACGTGTTTGCAGAAAGAATGGGACAAAATAAAAGCTGAAACATTAAATCGCTTGGTATACTCGGTGCCCAAACGTCTTTTAAGTGTGGTGAAAAGGAATGGCAACATTACAAAGTGGTAAATGCTTTACTGTCCCAACTTTTTTGAAATGTGTTGCAGGCCTAAAATGCATGAATAGATGTTTATTAATAAATTAAATAAAGTTGAACTTTTTCTGATTTGGGGTTGTATAATTTATAATGTATAATGAGAATTTATGCCATGTAATATTTTCCAATGCAAGTCACTCAAGACATTTCATAGATCGAGTTATGTCTTTTGTTACACTAAAAGTATACTGTTGATTTTGATAGGATAATTTGCTGATTGTGATATAATTTAAATTTTTTAAAAATCCCACCATTTTTGTTGCAATTTTAAATAAGATTTAGTTTACTTAAAATAATTTGAACTTTTCCTAATTAAAAAAGTTGGGCTATGCACAAAGCTGTTGGGTTAATGTATTCTTATTCATATTACACAATGAACTTTGATCATACATTGTAACTGGTGAGATAAATACACTTTTTTTGCATTTTCCCCAATTTTCCTCCCATGCTAGTCGTATTTAATTACCCGATTACATTACGCTTGCTCTCTACTGATGTTGATCTCCACCCTGAATGAGAAGAGCCGAGACTAACACACACCCCCTCCGATACGTGTGCAGTAGCCAACTGCATCTTTTCACCCGCATGAGGCGAGTTCATATGCGGATCAGCTTTGTGTTAGGAGAGCCACACCCTGATCAACGCATTATTCCTTGTCTTTGTGCAGGCACCACCAATCAGCCAGCAAAGGTCGTAATTGCATCAGTTAAGATGAATCCCCCTCCGGCACCCCCCTTGAACAGTGGCCATTTGTTGTTTGTGTAGGCGCCCAGCCTGCCAGATGGCAGAGCTAAGGTTCGAACCGATGAGTTCGAAATGTCAGCTCTGGTGGGCTAGCTGTGCCACCTGAGCGCCATAAATACATTTCTAAAAATATTAGGTTGTTTAAAACCACAAAATACCTTGAAACTCAACGTCAATTGGTTCTGGGAGTGGTGTTGAGTTTAAAAGGAGTTGAGATTTAAGGTATTTTTTTTCCATAAGGATGTATTGGAAACCTGTTAATGTGTTCCATGGTCCAGAGGAACTGCATATATTTTAAGCTAATGTAAAATAATGTGGTTGTTTTTGGCACTTATACACTAAAAATACCACTAATATAATATACAAAAACTGAAATACAATTGAATAACAGTTAAAAATCAATATAAAAATACAATAAAACCTGCACTTTACCATTACTTTTTCATTAAAGTATTTGCAGTATATTGCAGAACATACATGTAAAATGAATTATTTGCACTTTATAGTGTCATTATTTAATACATTTGTGCCTTTTTGGCCCTAAAGCTCTGTCAGACTCTGTCCATACACATGAAATTTACCCCTACCCCACAAATGCACTACTCTGTAGTGGTCCTGGGAGAGTCCTGACCATTGAAGAACAGCATACAAGGTGGCTAACAAAGCATGCACAGAAACAGATGGACTACAGTCAGTAATTGTAGAACTACAAAGTGCTCCTATTTGGTAAATGGAGCTGATAAAATGGACAGTGAGTGTAGAAACAAGGAGGTTGTCATAATGTTATGCCTGATTGGTGTATATATGAAATTTGTTGAGGGGGCCCAAATTTTATTTTATTTTTTCACCTGGGACCCATGAGTTCCTAGTTACGCAGTGACTTTGGAGCCACAAATGTATTAAATAATGACACAACAAAGTACAAATAATTAATCTTATGTATTTTTCTTGCAATATAATGTTTTTTGTGTGTGTTGGAAAGCTTTGGAGACCAATGTGCACTCTTTTTTTACAACTAATGCCTAGTTCACACTACACGCTAGATGTGGCAGCTCGGGAGCAACTCAGCGTTCGCTTGGCAATCTAAACTCGGCTCTCAATCGCTATGTGTGAACTACTCAACAACTCGATACGGCAACTGAGGAGAGATATCTAGCATGTTTAATATCTGGAGCAGTCGGTTGCGACTGGCAATGAGTGTGGTGAGGGGGATAATATAGTATATATAATTCTATCAGAATACATCGGCACACACACAAGCTTTACAATATTTGTGAATTTATCGTCCATGCGAAATCATAATACCCACACTGCATTACAAAAAAATATTTATTAACCTCCAACTCACTACAGAACAAAACAATCCCTGCTGGTCGCGTTGCCAAATCCACTTGGATTTATTTATTTTTCTCTTTGATTTTACGCTGCACATCAGCGCACAAACAAGTTTGATGACGTGCTACTTGTTGACGTGCATTTTTGGACGTGGTATCATTAAACTCCTCTTCACTTCTTGCATTTGTTTTCATGACAAAACATAGTTTGGGAGACCAGAGAAACTCACCTGCGATTCCAGTTGGTGATAGATCGTGTAGTGTGAAACCCCCTATCGCCGAGCAGTAGTGTAGTGTGAAAGCCACACCAACTTGAAAGACTCCCGATTACAAGAGATCCAGTTGTGTAGTGTGAACTGTACAGCGACCTGACGACTTGGATAATATAATATTCATATAATGAAATATATGTTCAACGGGACCATGAGACACATTAGCAGGTTTCCCATACATCCTTATGGGTAAAAATCCATTGAAACTCAACACATTTTAAACTAAACACCACTCCCAGAAACAATTGACGTTGAGTTTCAAGGTACCACTGTACTATGAATAGAGAATTAATTCAAGTGCCCACATGTACTGTCTTTGATTGTTTTGAAAATGTATCAGTTCAAAAAGTTTTTTGCAAAAGCGGCATGGCATTTTGTATTTTATTCAGTACAAAATAAGTACTAATTGTACTATTTCCACAAATATTAAGATGGCTAAATAAAACCCTTAGGAATAAATAATGTCATATGTCAGTTGTGTTAACATATTAGGCTATTAAAAGATAATTACAGGTCATCAAAAGAGGAAAAATAAAAAGCCAACAAAGTAAGAGATAAACTCCCAGATAAACTCTATTCTTGACTGGAGTTTAGATTCCCTATAATGCTGCCATCAGTACCATAGAAACCTCAACCAAAGAAAAGTTGAGACAGTATTTAAAATGTAAATACAAACAAAATGCAAGTCAGTCTTTCATATTGTTTACGCAAATAATAAACATTGTTTTCTACACCAAAAAACACCTGTGTTTATTTTAACATGACAACCCAACCACATGCTGCACAAAATTTAACAACCAAAGCTCTGTGTGGTTGTGCAGCTAAAACTTGAAAAACAGGAGAGAGGCACATTAAAATTAAGCTTTAAAACTGGTTCATTTGTGTCATTATTTCTCTAATGATTATTTGTGTGTTTTTACACACAAATAAAACATTAAATTGGATACTATTAATATTAATTAGTATATTTTGTATTGCTTTTAGTTCAATACAGTTTTAACTTATGGAATTGTGGTTTGGAACAAAATATTTGCTTCATGCACCAGGCTTAAAAATACTGTGGTGAGTGTATGCATTATTAAAGTGAAACAGTGGGCTAGGAAAAACTACTTACTGAGTAATGACGGAAAAATAAGGATGAATGACTAAGTTAAGAAGTACTCTGTATATCTCGTCTTGCACTAGGGTCTAACTGCAAGTCAAACAACATGGCTCAGGTGTCCCAGGGTGTCTGCATAACTGCAACCAAACGCTTCCATCAAACGACACACAAAACACACATAGTCATATGAACACACAGATCACATTACAGGAGAGTAAAATGAGAACATGCCAGACCAGCTAATTTTCCATGTGACAACAGTGTATCAGCTGACAGCTATTTAAGGCAACACAGTTTATCTTAGCAAATCTACAGCCAGCTTTATTAGACCATGAATCCTACAAAATTAACAGCATCTCCCATGAACATGAATTTCAAAAAAGTCATTTTTCATCTTTTACAACAGAATAATAAAAAATTGTACTAACAAAGGTACGGAAGCGTATTGCTGCCACACAGTTAAAAAAAAAATACCGTCAGTATGTCGTTATAACGAGAAAGGATGTCGTTATAACGAGAAAAGGATGTCGTTATAACGAGAAAAGGATGTCGTTAAAACGAGAAAAGGATGTCGTTATAACGAGAAAAGTTCATTACCTCAAATGCTGCACAGCTGATGGAGCGTATCTGCTGATGGAGAGACAGTTTGCACACATGCATGATGCTGTAACTTGTGTAACCTTACAGCTTGTGGTGCCGATCAAGATTCTCCTTTAGGATCTAAACTTGGTTTAATATTCAACATTTGTCTGACATTCGGCATTCCGATCTAAATAAGTGCTTCAAAAAACACCTAAGACCTTCTTATTTGATGATTTCTTACACAAATGAAAATAGTCAACATACTACAAAAACAAGTTTATGTTCAATTTAAGATTACGTCTATTTATTTAAAGAAAGGTTATAATGAAACCGTTTATCCAGCTCCCACTTCATGTAACGAGTTAGGGACCGTCATAAAACTAACTGAGAAACGTAGGAAACATGCACTTATCCACACTAATAAATCCATTTAAATCTGGTATGATTTGTATTTTTGGAAATATAATTTGTATATTTGAAATATAAATTTATTACAGATTTATTTATCTTTATTTAAATGTAATGTAAAATAAATACCATGTTATTTCAAAAAATAAGGTTTTTGTAGTAGGTGAGAAACATTGATGTGTTTTTGTAAAAACTGTTTGACATTAATTCATCAAATCATACCAGATTTAAATGGATTTATTAGTGTGGATAAGTGCATGTTTCCTACGTTTCTCAGTTAGTTTTATGACGGTCCCTAACTCGTTACATGAAGTGGGAGCTGGATAAACGGTTTCATTATAACCTTTCTTTAGATAAATAGACGTAATCTTAAATTGAACATAAACTTGTTTTTGTAGTATGTTGACTATTTTCATTTGTGTAAGAAATCATCAAATAAGAAGGTCTTAGGTGTTTTTTGAAGCACTTATTTAGATCGGAATGCCGAATGTCAGACAAATGTTGAATATTAAACCAAGTTTAGATCCTAAAGGAGAATCTTGATCGGCACCACAAGCTGTAAGGTTACACAAGTTACAGCATCATGCATGTGTGCAAACTGTCTCTCCATCAGCAGATACGCTCCATCAGCTGTGCAGCATTTGAGGTAATGAACTTTTCTCGTTATAACGACATCTTTTCTCGTTAAAACGACATCCTTTTCTCGTTATAACGACATCCTTTTCTCGTTATAACGACATACTGACGGTATTTTTTTTTTTATCTGTGTGGCAGCAATACGCTTCCGTACAAAGGCACCTCTACAACCAATTAATTTTGCAACAGGAAGTAATAATAATAATTATAATAAACTATTTTGACAAAAAAAATGCTTTCAAGAAATTAGCATCGATAATACTTCAATATTATATACCACAAAATACATTAACAAATAAATAAACTATTTGATATGTAACAATTCTATCTTCTATCAATCTTTTTGCTATGTCCCTCTGCCAGATACATCGAACTTCTGTAGAACAATAAAGAAGTCAATAGGATGGTCAACATGTTTAACATTAAATACTACAAAGAGTCTTGCCTCTTGCAAGGAAACATCTTGTTGAAGCCCATTAACTTATTACATGCAAATGTTTTAAATAATGTCCATTAGAACTGTTTACAAAACTAATTGTGTATTCCATATGCTTTTGGCAATCAAACCTGAGTGCAAACAAGGGACTCATTATTAGTTAAATTAATTTATGATCTTGGGTATGTAATTTTTTGATAGATTTTTTCATTATTACACAAATATCAATGACAATACTGGGAACTATTCTTCGTCATAATCTGGATCCATATGTAAACCACATGTTTTTTTTAAATTTGATCTATAAAACTGGGCTTTAAAATATAACCTGAAGGAAAGACATTAAAACCTTTATACGGACACTGTTGTGACTTGGAATTTTGGTTAGTTCAATGTGGTCGAATCTAATAACAACCACAATTGAATTTTCCTAAAACGTATGAATGTTTATTATATTTACAACAAAAAACAAACTTTCATGCTCTTGTGATTTAAAAAGAATCAATCTTTCAGTCCTAGTGAGTACTATGTTGAATTGCTCCTTATCTAAAAAGTTGGGACAGCATGGAAAATGCAAATAATAAAAAAACAAAGTTTCTTACATTTACTTTGACTTTTATTTCATTGCAGACAGTATGAACCTGAGATATTTCATGTTTTGTCTACTCAACTTCATTTAATTTATTAATAAACACCCATTCCTGCATTTGAGGCCTGCAACACATTCCAAAAAAGTTGGGACAGTAAAGCATTTACCACTTTGTAATGTTGCCATTACTTTTCACCACACTTAAAAGACGTTTTGACACCAAGGATACCAAGCGATTTAGTGTTTCAGGTTTTATTTTGTCCCATTCTTCCTGCAAACACATCTTAAGAGGTGCAACAGTACAGGGTCGGCGTTGTCACATTTTTCGTTTCAAAATTCTCCACATTTTCTCTACTGGGGACAGGTCAGGAGTGCAGGCAGGCCAGTCCAGTACCAGTACCCTCTTCCTATGCCTCTGTAATGTGTGCAGCATGTGTTTTTGCATTGTCTTGTTGAAAAATGCATGGACGTCCCTGGAAAAGATGACGTCTTGAAGGCAGCATATGTTGCTCTAAGATCTCAATGTACTGTACTTTTCTGCATTAATGTTGCCATCACAGAAGTGTAAATTACCTTTGCCAAGGGCACTGACACAGCTCCATACCATGACAGACCCAGGCTTTTGGACTTTTTTGCTGATAAGATTTTGCTGGATGGTCCTTTTCGTCTTTGGTCCGGAGCACACGGCGTCCATTTTTTCCCCAAAAAAGACCTGGAAGGCTGATTCATCTGACCACAATACACGTTTCCACTGTGTGATGGTCCATCCTAGATGTCTCAGAGCCCAGAGAAGACACTGCTTCTAGACATGGTTAACATAAAGCTTCTTTTTTTGCACAGTAAAGTTTTAAGTGGCATTTGTGCATGTAACTCGTATTGTAATGCTTGACAAAGGTTTGCCAAAGTAATCCCTTGCCCATGTGGTTATATCAGCTATTGTTGAGTGGCGGTTCTGAAGCAGTGCCATCTAGTCAAGTCAAGTCAAATTTGTTTATATAGCGCTTTTTACAATAGACATTGTCTCAAAGCAACTTTAAAAAATCCAAAACATATACGAAAACCCCTGTTGAGCAAGCCGAGGGCGACAGTGGCAAGTAAAAACTCCCTTAAAATTACAGGAAGAAACCTTGAGAGGAACCAGACTCAGCAGGGCCCATCCTTCTTGGGTGGTCTGTAGGATACTTTAAATTAATAAGATTAAGCAATAAATAAATAAATAAGAGTTATTATTCAGTCCAGTCTGTAATAAAGTCTGTAGTGAGTTCTTGACATTCTTGGTGCAAACACGCCAGGCTCCGTCACATCGGCAGGAGCAGCACTGTTGGCACGGCAGTCACGACTTCATTCCTTAACCTCAGGCAGGTAAACAGGTTTCCATCAGAACCACCTCGGGGTAAAACAACAGAAACTGTAGTTAAAAATGTAAAATGCGAGTTGAGTAAAATATCAGTTTTACAGAGAGAGTTTTAGACTCCGGCAGCCACCACCATCAAACCTGAGTGATCGGACAAGAGAGGCAGAACGACAGGAGTATTTGTGTAATGAACAACTTGACCTAACTGAAACTAATGAAACAACTATATTTTGATAATATGAAGTAACTCAAAGCCTATTGCTCACTTTATCTTAAAGATATTGTGGCGCCGGCGAGCAGGAAGGATAGCGTCAGGGCCGCAAGTGAGCTGCCTTTGGCAGTTCATTCAGTGGTTTAGGGACAGACACCCATTCATACACACATACATTCATACAACAGACAAACATATAAGCTACTTACCCAACCCTCACCGCAGCCACCCCACTCCCAACAACGGGATACACGGCTACGGTGAGCTTAGACACCACTGCCGCAAGGCTTTCTGGGTAAAGCCTGTGCCGATGCTACACTATTTTCTGATACTCCTGTGATTGAGGGTTGCCACAGCATATCTAGACAGCATTCCAGACTTTTTACACTGGATGCCCTTCCTGATGTGCTGGGCACCTCCCAGTGGCTGTGGAGATCGTTTCGGACCATGGACTCCATCACAGAGGTCAATGCCATGTTTACTAGGAAATTCTGGATCACCACAAGTTTCTATGACCAAGAACCCCCAAGCTCTGCGCCCTTGACTACAATAATCAAAAGCCTGAGAAAATAAATATGTTTTCAGTCTAGACTTAAACATTGAGACTGTGTCCGAATCCCGAACAGAGGCAGGGAGATTATTCCAAAGTTGTGGAGCTTTGTAAGAAAATGCTCTTCCACCAGCTGTGATCTTTTTAATTCTTGGAACTATAAGTAACCCTGCATCTTGTGAGCGAAGTGGACATGCTGGGTTGTAGTAATCAGTAAGCTCACTCAGATACTGTGGAGCCAGACCATGTAGCGCTTTATAAGTTAGTAAAAGTATTTTGTAATCAATGCTGAATTTAACATGTGTCACATTTGCAGCCTCTCTGTGCTCCTAGCGCTCCTAGGTGCCACACCCATCTCTACAGGAGCAATCAGTCTCAAGCCAGCTCCCCTCTCATGATTGGTTCCCTGGACTAATTAGCTCCAGCTGCCCCTTATTTAAAAGGGAAGCTGGAGAACAGACTTTGGGAACTATTCTGATAACTCTGTTTGATTCCCTTGTAATGCTGTTGGATTTTATTGACGCTCCTAGCTGGCTTATCTGGTCTGTTTGTTTGATTTATTGAGTTTTGTCCTGTTTACCCTGTGTAGTTCTCTTTAGCTTTTGTCTCTGTCAATTAGCCTTAGCCTTTGTCTGTTAGCTCTGTGTATTAACCTTTGTTTATTAACTTAAGTACTGTTTATCTCTGTTTAGTCTTTGTAGTTCTATTTAGCTGGTGTAGCCCTGTTCAGTCCTGTCTAGTTCCTGTTTAGCTTAGTGTATGTTTAGATTAGTTTAGCATTTATTTGTGTGTATAGCATTTAGCAGTTAGCATGTAGCTTAGGTCTTGTTAGCTTGTCTTGTTGTTACCTGTCTTGTCTTTTTTTTATCAATAAATATTTCGTTTCTAACATCTCTGCGTGTGTGTCCGCCCCTCTTGTCTGCCATAGCCCTGCATTACAACAGGCAGCCAGTGTAGAGATGATGGAACAGGACTATTATGATCAAATTTTCTAGTTCTAGTTAGCACTCAAGCTGCTGCGTTTTGCAAGTTTGTTTATGGATCTACCAGAGTATCCAGTTAGAAGAGCATTACAATAATCTAAATGAGAAGTTATAAATGCATGGATCAGTTTTTCAGTGTCATTTACAGGTAGCATATTTCTTATTTGAGATATTACGCAGATGAAAGAAAGCAACTCTAGTAATATTATTAACGTGTGTATCAAAGGAGAGATCTGAATCTATTGTGACACCCAAGTTTTTTACATCTGAAATGGGAGTAACAGAGAAAGTGTTTAGGTTTAGCACCAGGTTAGACAATTTGTCTTGCAGCTTTATATCCAACAAGTAAAACCTCTGTTTTATCTGAATTTAGTAAAAGAAAGTTACACGACATCCAGTTTTTTTATGTCGTTTACACAAACTTCAATCTTACTGATTGTGTCAGTGTCATTTGGTTCGGCTGATATATACAGCTGTGTCGTCTGCATAGCAGTGGAAATTTATACCATGTTTATGAATAATTTCTCCTAATGGAAGCAAGCATGTAAAGTGTAAATAATAGAGGTCCTAGTACTGACCCCTGTGGAACACCATATTTTACTTTTGTAGTTTCCGAGCATTTATTATTTACGATTTAATTATTATAACAAATTAAAAGCGATCACTCAAATAGAATTTAAACCGAGAGAGAGTGCGACTCCTTTAACACCTAGCTTGCGCCCTTGACCTTTTACACACTGAAATTCCTCCCGATTCTTTGAATCATTTAATGATATTATGCACTGTAGAGAAAGAAATATGCAAATCCCTTCCAATCATTTTTTGAGGTACAATATTTTTTTCACGCATTTGTTGACAAACTGGCCATCTTTGTAATCATAGTTTGGTACAAAACTTTTTGGAATGTGTTGCAGGCCTAAAATGTGGGAATGGAGGTATATTAACAAATGAAATGAAGTTGAGCAGACAAAACATAAAATATCTTGGGTTCAAACTGGCTGCAATCAAATAAGTCAAAGTAAATGTAAGGAACACTGCATTTTTATTTTATTTGCATTTGGGGTTGTAATTAAACATTTAATGGGATGTCCTGTCCTGCTAAGATTTGTATGCAAATGTTTACAGTAATCTTTAGCACAGGTAAAATTGTAAAACCGGGAATTTGCATCTCAGAACGCACAAGACATTGAACCTTGAAGAAGAACAACAGAAGAACAAAATGTGTTTTATGGAATTGATTAAATTTATTTTAAAAGAGAGGGAAAGTATTTTAAAAAGTAAGACTTAAGTATACTAATCTTTAATATGCTACAGTGCACTATAGTGTACTTGATATCACACTAATGATCAATGCACTTAGGAAGTGCTAAAATGGAACAGCTATTTTTGTACTCATTATACTTTAATTGTACAAAAATAATACAAAAGCTAGTCTCAAATTATGTTAAGTGTACTAAACTGTACTAAATTGGGACTATTTTAAGTATATTTAATTTACCTTGAGTACACTACAGCATGTCTATTTAACTCCACGTTTCTCACACACAAAGTAAAATTAAAACACATTTAAAGTATTACAAGTGCACTTGGAGTACGTTAGAAATATTGTAAAAAATAGATTTATGATATAATTACTTTAGAGTAAAAATGTACTTTTAGTTCTTGTCTTTTTAGACCAGATTCTTTGTAGTGCATAACAATATAATAAACTGCCATTATTGTGAGCTTTAGTCAATAAATACACTTGGGATGTATAATTTAACTCGTTCGTTTGTTAGCTTCTTATCATAATTAGGGTTCTGAATTTTAACCCAGAGTTCATTAGGTAAAATGCAGGGAGACACCTAATTGGTTGTGTTTTAAAATCTAATATATTTTTAATGTGTTTGAAATAAGACAGACATAAGCTAGTTTATTTACAGTATACTTAGACAAATATATTTGTGTATATTTTAAATACACTTATGTGCATTTTTTTCTCTAGGAAACACACTCAGAGACTAATGGATGTGGAAAGTAATATTTATCATACCACAATTATTGGCACCCCCTGGTAAAGATGAGTAAAAATGGTGATAAGAAATTAACCAATTTTGGTAAATTAGCTTAATCTCACACTGAAGAAAATATGAAAAACATGGAAAACACACAAGAACACAATTGACAAAGATAAAAATGTGTTAATCATCAAATGTCAGGGAATGCCTATAGAATAGCTTCAGAAAATGCCTTTATCTACAGTCAGGGCAATAATTACAGTTTCAAAAAGTTTCAATCAACTGACAAACTTGCCAGGGACAAGGACCCAAGTCTGTTTCTCCTCCACGCACAGTGCAGAGGATGGTGAGAAAGGCAAAAAAAATAAAAAATACAACATGCTAGCCCACCAGTGCTGACATCTCAAGCTCACAAGTAAGAATCTAATCTACCGGCAGGCCAGGCACCTACACACAGACATGATTGACTTTTGTCCAATGCAGACAGGTAAGAAGGCTGGAATAATTCCTTATCACTGCTGCAAAAAGCCTTTTCTGTCATGTAACCACAAACATAGTAACCTTAAGTTTGTAAAATGCTACTGGGACTTTGACTGGAACCACATCTCTGGTCTCTAACTGCTAGCTGAGTCTCTCCCACATGGGTTATGCCATCCTGTGGTCACTTTTAGCTATCCTGTCAGTCGTGAGAGGGTGGCACGGTGGCTAAGTGGGTAGCACTGTTGCCTCATAGCAAGAAGGTCCTGGGTTCAATCCCCAGGTGGGGCGGTCCTGGTCCTTTCTGTGTGAAGTTTGCATGTTCTCCCCATGTCTGCATGGGTTTCCTCTGGTTTCCCTCCACAGTTCAAAGACATGCAAGTGAGGTGAATTGGAGACACTAAATTGTCCATGACTGTTTTCGATATATCCTTGTGAACTAATGAACCTTGTGTAATGAGTGGCTACTGTTCCTGTCATGAATGTAACCAAAGTGTAAAACATGACGTTAAAATCCTAATAAACAAACAAACAATCAATCGTGAGAACAAGTGTCACAGAACTGTGTGACTGGAACTGGGTTTTCAAAAGCAATTTACAGTAGTAATCACTGATGTGAGATGACACTGAAACTGGAGATACTTTCTAACCTACTTCTGGTAGCTAAACAAAACTTATAACACTATCAGTTGTTATCTGGATATGGCCCTAATTCCAAACATAACTAATTGGGCTAACTACAGTGGGGAAAATAAGTATTTGATCCCCTGCTGATTTTGTAAGTTTACGCCCTTACAAAGACTTGAACAGTCTATAATTTTTATGGAAGGTTTATTTTAACAGAGAGAGACAGAATATCAACAAAAAATCCAGAAAAAAAACATTAAATAAAAGTTATGAATTCATTTGTATTTAATTAAGGGAAATAAGTATTTGATCCCCTACCAACCAGCAAGAATTCTGACCCCCACAGACCGGTTATGTGCACAAAAGGCACACAAATTAGTCCTGTCCCTGTATAAAAGACTCCTGTAACAGAATTAGTTTCTTCCATTCAAATCTCTCTACCACCATGGGCAAGACCAAAGAGCTATCAAAAGACGTCAGGGACAAGATTGTAGACCTGCACAAGGCTGGAATGGGCTACAAGACCATCAGCAAGACGCTTGGTGAGAAAGAGACCACTGTTGGTGCGATAATTCAAAAATGGAAGAAATACAAGATCACAGTCAATCGCTCTCGCTCTCGCTCTGGAGCTCCATGTAAGATCTCACCTCGTGGGGTAAGAATGATTCTGAGAAAGGTGAGGTCAGCCCAGAATTACACGGGAGGAGCTTGTCAATGATCTCAAGGGAGCTGGGAGCACAGTCACCAAGAAAACCATTAGTAACACACTTCGCCGTAATGGATTGAGATCCTGCAGTGCCCGCAAAGTCCCTTTGCTCAAGAAGGCTCATGTACAGGCCTATCTGAAGTTTGCCAATGAACACCTGAATGATTCAGAGAAAGCTTGGGCGAATGTGATATGGTCAGATGAGACCAAAATTGAGCTCTTTGGCATCAACTCCACTCGCTGTGTTTGGAGGCAGAAAAATGCCCGGTGGGGATGGTGTTCTTGGGGTCATATCCAGCTCCCGTGTAATTCTGGGCTGACCTCACCTTTCTCAGAATCATTCTTACCCCACCAGGTGAGATCTTGCATGGAGCTCCAGAGCGAGGGCGATTGACAGTGATCTTGTATTTCTTCCATTTTCGAATTATCGTGCCAACAGTGGTCTCTTTCTCACCAAGCTTCTTGCTGATGGTCTTGTAGCCCATTCCAGCCTTGTGCAGGTCTACAATCTTGTCCCTGACGTCCTTTGATAGCTCTTTGGTCTTGCCCATGGTGGTCGAGAGATTTGAACGGAAGAAACTAATTCTGTTACAGGAGTCTTTTATACAGGGACAGGACTAATTTGTGTGCCTTTTGTGCACATAACCGGTCTGTGGGGGTCAGAATTCTTGCTGGTTGGTAGGGGATCAAATACTTATTTCCCTTAATTAAATACAAATTAATTTATAACCTTTATTTAATGTTTTTTTTCTGGATTTTTTGTTGATATTCTGTCTCTCTCTGTTAAAATAAACCTTCCATAAAAATTATAGACTGTTCAAGTCTTTGTAAGGGGGTAAACTTACAAAATCAGCAGGGGATCAAATACTTATTTTCCTCACTGTATGTGCGTTATACACTGCCTGGTCAAAAAAAAGGTCTCCACCTGAATTTAATGGATAATTACTGCATGGGTGATTATGTTTCAGCTGGCAACAAGTTATTTAACCCTAACTGATGCAGTGAGTAGCTTCTCATTTGTTAAATAACCATGTCGAAAGACACATCCTGTGGTCGTGGAAAAGATGTTAATCTGTTTTAGAAGGGTCAAATTATTGGCATGCATCAAGCAGAGAAAACATCTAAGGAGATTGCTGAAACTACTAAAATCAGGTTAAGAACTGTCCAACGCATTATTAAAAAGTGGAAGGACAGTGGGGAAACATCATCTTTAAGGAGGGAATGTGGTCGGAAAAAAATCTTGAATGATCGTGATCGGCGATCACTTAAACGTTTGGTGAAATCAAATGGTAGAAAAACTACAGTAGAACTCAGGGATATGTTTAATAGTGAAAGTAAGAGCATTTCCACATGCACAATGTGAAGGGAACTCAAGGGATTGGGACTAAACAGCTGTGTAGCCTTAAGAAAACCACTTGTCAGTGAGGCTAACTGGCAAAAATGGCTTCAATTTGTTAGGGAGCATAAAGATTGGACTCTGGAGCAATGGAAAAAGGTCATGTGGTCTGATGAGTCCAGATTTACCCTGTTCCAGAGTGATGGGCGCATCAGGGTAAGAAGAGAGGTGGCTGAAGTGATGCACCCATCATGCCTAGTGCCTACCGTACAAGCCTGTGGGGGCAGTGCTATGATCTGGGGTTGCTGCAGTTGGTCAGGTCTAGGTTCAGCAACATTATGTGCCCAAAGAATGAGATCAGCTGACTACCCGAATATATTGAATGACCAGGTTATTCCATGAATGGATTTTTTCTTCCCTGATGGCACGGGCATATTCCAAGAAGACAATGCCAGGATTCATCAAGCTCAAATTGTGAAAGAGTGGTTCAGGGAGCATGAGACATCATTTTCACACATGGATTGGCCACCACAGAGTCCAGACCTGAACCTCATTGAGAATCTTTGGGATGTGCTGGAGAAGACTTTGCGCAGTGGTCCAAATCTCCCATCATCAATACAAGATCTTGGGGAAAAATTAATGCAACTCTGGACAGAAATAAATGTTGTGACATTGCAGAAGCTTGTGGAAACGATGCACAGCGAAGGCGTGCCGTAATAAAAGCTAAAGGCAGTCCAACGAAATATTAGAGTGTGTGACCTTTTTTTTTGGCCAGGCAGTGTATTTGGGCGCATAGATTTATGGTAGTAACCAATAGGGCAATAAAGCAGACCACTTGCAGAGTTAATTCTAGAGCAATATTGCTGAAGAGACCACAGAAAACCTGTGAGGGGAGCTAAAGAGAAGAGTGCATAAAAGAGGACTTAGGACCCTGGACAATCTAGAGAGATCCTGTAAAAAAGAATGGTCATAAATTCTCTAATCTGTATTTTTCAGCCTTATGTTATAGGAGAAGACAAATAATTAAGTGCAAAGGTGCCAATAATTGTTGCACATTTGGTTTGGTTAAAAAAGTATTTCTTGATGAGGGATTTTCATCTTTACCAGGGGTGCCAATAATTGTGTAGGGGACAGAAGGAACACTACAGGTGCTGCCCAAACACATGCTAAAAGACAGCTATGTGCATACATAATAAATATGAAAGTAGTATGATACATAAAAAACATTAGTGTTATATGGGCTTGTTTTACTGTTTCCCTGTTTGGTTGCAACACACCACAATATAAGTAACTGAAAATGACAATTTGGTTTTTCCTTTTCTTTTCCAAGTACAAAAAGAAGTGGTGCCCCATTTACTTATAATAACTACTTATAATGATGTTCATATAATTAGCTCCATACATACAGTATAATTATTTGGCATTATTTTACTCTGTAATTAAAAAAAATCCTACAAAGGTGGTAATACCACTACAAACACCAATCAGGCATACCATTATGACCACCTCCTTGTTTCTACACTCACTGTCCATTTTATCAGCTCCACTTACCATATAGAAGTCTGTGACCACTGATGAAGGTCTAGAAGATGACCAACTCAAACAGCAGCAATAGATGAGCAATCAACTCTGACTTTACATCTACAAGGTGGACCAGCTAGGTAGAAGTGTCTAATAGAGAGGACAGTGAGTGGACACAGTATTTAAAAACTCCAGCAGTGCTGCTGTGTCTGATCCACTCATACCAGCACAACACACACTCACACACCACCACCATGTCATTGTGACTGCAGTGCTGAGAATCATCCTCCACCTAAATAATACCTGCTCTGTGGGGGTCCTGACCATTGAAGAACAGGATGAAAGCAGGCTAAAATGGACAGTGAGTGTAGAAACAAGGAGGTGGTCATAATGTTATGCCTGATTGGTGTATATTGCTACATATTTTATTGGTGCCACATGTAAGGCAATCACTATCAAATTATATGACACATCATAACTCATGTGCCAAAACTCCTGTAAGTAAGTACTGATAAGTCAGTTTAAAATTCCAGAAACATACAACTTGGGTGTGAATGTATTGGTATACGTTTATGTTAAATGTTTTTTGAAAACCCTGAACTAAGCTGTTACATGACACAGTGTGTTACATGTTAGTGTGTTACATGTTAGACTGTGTGCTAGTGATGGGGTACATCACTTTGTATTTAAATAGTCTGTTTAGAATGTGCCACTGTCTGCTGAGTTAAGGTTCCGTTAATCCAAGTGACTTTGCATGCATAAACAGACCATACGCTATTAATAAGGCTTATATTTGGTGTATCCTGGATTTTACGAGCTTTTAAACCTGATGGGGTACATCCTGAATCATGCCCCAATTTGCTGAGAGACTCCAGGAATTGCAGGATGCTTTAAAAACCCCAGGCTTAACTTAAAAGAAAAGACTACCAAAGTGCTTGTTGCTTAAACTGGGTTTCAAGCTTGAATTTAAAACTGTGCTAGAGAGTTAACTGCCGTACTGAAAGCTGCATCTGAGTCAGTGTGTTTGTGATACGTGATGCCACTGGTTAAAATTATTCTGTGCATGGAAAGCCCTTTAAGGGGCTGCGCTTTCAGATGCAATGACCGACGAACTCACTACAGGTCCTTCTCAAAAAATTAGCATATTGTGATAAAGTTCATTATTTTCCATAATGTAATGATAAAAATTAAACTTTCATATATTTTAGATTCATTGCACACCAACTGAAATATTTCAGGTCTTTTATTGTTTTAATACTGATGATTTTGGCATACAGCTCATGAAAACCCCTCAAAAAATTAGCATATTTCATCCGACCAATAAAAGAAAAGTGTTTTTAATACAAAAAAAGTCAACCTTCAAATAATTATGTTCAGTTATGCACTCAATACTTGGTCGGGAATCCTTTTGCAGAAATGACTGCTTCAATGCGGCGTGGCATGGAGGCAATCAGCCTGTGGCACTGCTGAGGTGTTATGGAGGCCCAGGATGCTTCGATAGCGGCCTTAAGCTCATCCAGAGTGTTGGGTCTTGTGTCTCTCAACTTTCTCTTCACAATATCCCACAGATTCTCTATGGGGTTCAGGTCAGGAGAGTTGGCAGGCCAATTGAGCACAGTAATACCATGGTCAGTAAACCATTCACCAGTGGTTTTGGCACTGTGAGCAGGTGCCAGGTCGTGCTGAAAAATGAAATCTTCATCTCCATAAAGCTTTTCAGCAGATGGAAGCATGAAGTGCTCCAAAATCTCCTGATAGCTAGCTGCATTGACCCTGCCCTTGATAAAACACAGTGGACCAACACCAGCAGCTGACATGGCACCCCAGACCATCACTGACTGTGGGTACTTGACACTGGACTTCAGGCATTTTGGCATTTCCTTCTCCCCAGTCTTCCTCCAGACTCTGGCACCTTGATTTCCGAAAACCGGACCACTGAGCAACAGTCCAGTGCTGCTTCTCTGTAGCCCAGGTCAGGCGCTTCTGCCGCTGTTTCTGGTTCAAAAGTGGCTTGACCTGGGGAATGCGGCACCTGTAGCCCATTTCCTGCACACGCCTGTGCACGGTGGCTCTGGATGTTTCTACTCCAGACTCAGTCCACTGCTTCCGCAGGTCCCCCAAGGTCTGGAATCGGCCCTTCTCCACAATCTTCCTCAGGGTCCGGTCACCTCTTCTCGTTGTGCAGCGTTTTCTGCCGCACTTTTTCCTTCCCACAGACTTCCCACTGAGGTGCCTTGATACAGCACTCTGGGAACAGCCTATTCATTCAGAAATTTATTTCTGTGTCTTACCCTCTTGCTTGAGGGTGTCAATGATGGCCTTCTGGACAGCAGTCAGGTCGGCAGTCAGGTCGGCAGTCTTACCCATGATTGCAGTTTTGAGTAATGAACCAGGCTGGGAGTTTTTAAAAGCCTCAGGAATCTTTTGCAGGTGTTTAGAGTTAATTCGTTGATTCAGATGATTAGGTTAATAGCTCGTTTAGAGAACCTTTTCATGATATGCTAATTTTTTGAGATAGGAATTTTGGGTTTTCATGAGCTGTATGCCAAAATCATCAGTATTAAAACAATAAAAGACCTGAAATATTTCAGTTGGTGTGCAATGAATCTAAAATATAAGAAAGTTTAATTTTTATCATTACATTATGGAAAATAATGAACTTTATCACAATATGCTAATTTTTTGAGAAGGACCTGTATTTGTAAATTCCGTATATAAGTAATCAGCCCTTGGTCTCCCTCTTGTGGCCAAGTTAAATGATTAACTTGAAGACTCAAACCAAGTGTATGCGTGAAAGATTAAGCATATGTGTTTTAACGCTGTAAGAACAAGTTAGAACAACTTTCTTGGGTTAATCCCTATTAAGGGCTATCACTGTGCATTACTTTACCTTAATCCAAAGAAAAAAAGGAATTTTTTTTAATCATTTTCCCACATTAGTCTAAGTCTGAGCCTTAACTCAAGTCTGCCCGAGCTCAATAACCCTGTGGCAACAGGTTTACTCAATAATCTGCTGCCACGTTTTTAGATAGATACATAGATAACTAATAGATAGCTAGATAGATCTGCTCTTGGTCTGTGTTTATGAATTCTGTAAAGTTGCTTTGAGACGATGTCTATCGTAAAAAGCGCTATACAACGACATTTGACTTGACTATTATAGCCTAACCTTCAGTTACATTAAAATGTACATTAACTGTAAATCTGCCACTGTTTGGTTGCAAATTTTCCAGTTAAAAAAGAAGCAAGTGGTTCCCTATTTACTTATAATTATTAGTTATAATTATTTATATATAACTAGCTCCATACATATAATTATTTGGTATTTCTTTACTCTGTGATAAAAAGAAAAAAAAATCCTTCAAAAGTTGTTATACCGCTACATAAATTGCTACGTATTTTCGCTTCGTATTTCATCAGTGCCAACCACAATCAACCCTGCTTACTCTAATTAATAGCTGTAATCTAATGTGCTCATCCAAATCAATTATTTTGTAACTCAGATACTGTATAACTGTATAAGATATGTCTTTTTGACACCAAGTATTATTTCTATAAAGTATAACATACCCTTTATACATGATGTATACCCATATTAATAAACCGACACAGTTGTATTAGTACTACATAACTAAATCAAACTATAAAATAATTTTTATATCAATTTCAGTTGGGTTTTTTTTTTTTTTTTCAATCTAAAATCTATATACCATCATGTAACTGGTATTTATAACTCTACAACAGCAGAACAATAATAATTTTTAACTGTTTTTACTGTCAGTTCATACCAGCTGTCACTCGATTTTCACCCCACCTTTTTTTTCTGTGCCATTGTGAGTCCTTTGATCTACAAAGCTTAGCTTTGATAGTATTGGAGCCTTTGCAGAGGTTTTAAATTTTGAAGGGGAGTAAGGCCAAAATCCACCAACCAGTTACAACCTAAACAGGTACACAGATTGGTTTTGGTGGTGCAGGTCCTCAACCTTCCAATTTTGAGCTCAGTACCTTTGGGGTCTGATCACCAGGAGTGCTGGAATACTGAAAGTTACTGTACTCAGCGATAGTCAAATTTGATCTCAAAGGTGACCTTAATGGGGTGTCCAATTTTGACACAGCAGCTCGGGTCTCTAACTGCTAGTTTGGGTTTTCTCCTTGTGGGATCATCGCTGATGTAAAAAGTTGCTCTCTCAAATTAGAGACAATTCTCTCTCCCAGTCAAATAAATAAAAGCTTTAAAACTATCATAACGTGGACATGTTTTCAAAACCGAAAACTACATAACTGACTGGGCCAGCTAAAGTTAGAGTATATACAGTTTGCATAGATTCTATTTAACAAAGTCAAATTACAATTACAAATTCAGGTTACCATTGACCTGGTCTGACAAGACCCTTCTTTTTTATTTGAATACAACAGTGAAGTACAACTAAAGGTCTAATTATATGTGAGAATTAAAATAAAATCTAATCTTTTCGGAACATTTCCACTTCTTTTTTCATCCTTGACAATCAAACCTTAAAAAAATACATTCTGATTAGTCATCCATTAGAAAAATGGATAAATGTAAATAGCAAGTAAATAGCTACTATTGCCCCGAAACAAATATAATTGGGATCAGTGTACTGTAGAGTCCTTGCATACACGGAGATTGGCCTTTCTTAACCCCCTTTCACCACATGTGGGCAGCTGGAACAAAACAAAAAAGGAAATCAAAGCTCGAGAAAACATGGAGTTGCTCGGCTGCTTAGGTGGCGCAGCCAGAGGCGATTTAACCTGCCTGTGGGCCCAGGGGCTATGGCTGGTTGTGGGCCCCCACGTATAGTTTTCATAAAATCAGTACACAACGCAAGACAACAGAGTTCAGTGGCGTAACTAGGAGCTCATGGGCCCCAGTGCAAAAAATAATTTTGTCTCTCTCTCTCTCTCTATATATATATATATATATATAGTAACGTCTAGTAACGTTATGCAGGTTACACAGATTCCCAAAATCCCTTGCTATGCACTCACTGTGTATTGTGATTACATGTATTCTAATATTTCATTGTCTTTTAGTTATTTCTATATTTTACTTAACGAAAATATTGTCGTGTTTTTACTTTCGCTATCGCGGCACTTTACCACTAGCATTAGCCACTTGCTACCGTAGAGGGTCGGCTCACCTAGCCGCTCTGCCTTTCCGACTGGGCTGGGCGGCACGATTGGCTGTTATCCAGGGTTGGAGGGTAAAAAAGTCGGATCATAGGTCCTCATAACTGGTGCAACTGCGGCCCCTGCTGGCTGACTGATGGCGCCTGCACAGGGCTGAGGAATAGTGCTGATGGGGCTGTGGCCCTTCATACACAGTGCCCGTCAAGTGTATGAACTCGACTCGTGCAGGTGAAAAATGCAGTCTGTACTGACTGTACGTGCCGGAGGGAGCGTATGTCAGTTGAGAGGCGTCCTCAGTCAGCGGTGAAGGGTCGAATCAGTATAGAGGATGCAGTCAGGGTAACTGGACACGACTAGATTAGGGGAGAAAAATTGGGGGGAAAGTGGAGAAAAATAGAAAATTGGTAGACGCTAAATAGCAGTTGCTGCTGAACCAGTTGGGGGGTTAGACTGTGTAACGTCTGCTGTCTTGCAATGACGTGCGTGAACCCACAAAGTTCTTCCTTCAACTTTCACTGCAGTCTGAGTAGTCAGCAGCACTAGAGAGGTCCTCTCCACCTTGCCTTGTTTTACCTGGTTCTTCTGAAAAACCTTCACGACTAACCAGCCGCCAGGTTTTAGGTCATGTAGAGGTCCCCCAGCTGGTTTGGGCAAAGCATTTGTCCACTGCATGCCAGTTTCAGCACAGCACCTAGCATCTAGTAATGATGTCCTTCAGCAGCTCCTTTGCATTTGAGTCTGGTTTGGCTGTCGGGTAGACTTCAACTCATTTCAAAAAATGTGTCACCAATAACCAAACAGTACTTTTTCCTTCGCTGGGTGTTAGTTTAATTAAATCCATTTGTATGTGTTCAAAAGGTTTATCAGGGACTGGATGTTTTGCACTAGGAACCTGCGGACCCCTTCCTGTGTTGTTTGTGACACAGACTAGACATTTGTTGCAAAGATTTTGTGCATAGATTGTTGTAAAGCCTTTTGTAAACCAGTGTTTACAAAATGCAAAAATGCAAACCTTGAGTCCATAAAAGTGTTAGCAGTTTTGTTTTCAGCTAGTTTACAAACTGCTATCAAGGCGTGTAGCTCAGCAGCTTGAGCCGATAAATGGGACAGGATGGACGATGATAAAAGAGTATAATCTAGAGATGTACCGATCGGGGTTTTTGGCACCGATTCCGATCTCCGATCTCCTTTCAGGGACATCGGCCGATAGCCGATTCCGATCGGGGGAAAGGGGGGGGGGGGGGTGTTGGGAGGTTTAGCAGTAAATAAAATAAATAAACTTAAAAAGAGCCTCATAGCGAAGATAAACCGGCGCGCGCGCGTGCGTGCGTGTGTGTGTTTGTGCCTTTAGAAGAGACGCTTTGTTCACAGTATCGCTATAAGTGATTCATTGATTCATGAGTTGATTCATTTTATGTGAAGCGTAAGTTTCTCTTCTCAGTTATCTCTCCGTGTTTACTGTTATTAATTAAATGTCGTGGTTTTAAATAAATACCAGCTACTACAGAACATTTTGTGTGACTCTCTTACATTAAAAAGCTTAATTAAAAAGCTTAATTAAACTGCTATTACCACAGATCTGTAACCGACCGTCAGACTCGTTCCGTCTAAGGAGCTAAAAGTTTTCTGATCCTAAAAGTTCAGCAGATGATCCTGAACTAACGAATTTGCTAATGAATAAACTTTTGGCTCTGTAACGTCTTCTGTTCTCATCTACATCACAAGTAAGAACCGCTTACGATTTACCAAAGTGAACCAGGAGTTTATATAACGTGCTGATAGAATCGACTCAGATGTGACCGGGTTGAATAATCTTTTTAAAGTAAATATTACAATCAGCAAAATTACATCGTATGTATGATGCACAACGTTAATGATGTTATTTTAGGTCATGAAGAGCTTTCACGATGGTTTCTGTGCGATTGTTGATGAAATTTGATGCGATGGTTGGTGCTTCGTAGCTCAAAGTCTGGATCAATCCACTGAGCTGTTAACTTAACATGGTCTTTATATATCACACGATCGGATCGGCTACATTTAGGAAATATCGGCCGATCGCCGATAGCATATTTTGATTAAAAATCGGCCGATACCGATTCGTAGCCGATCGATCGTCCCATCTCTAGTATAATCTGTTTTAACTACAGCAAAGCCCACTTGGTCCCTGCCTGTTGCAGCATCCCTAGATGCAGATCCGTCCACAAACAACTCAGAATCAGGGTGTCCTTCAGATTAGGCCTAGGAGAAGAAATAAGATTAGTGAGAGCAACACAGTCATGAGGTTCACCATCTCCTTTAAATGGTAACAAAGTGGCAGGATTAAGCACATTGTAGCATTTGACAGTAATATTAGGCCTTTTAAGGGTCATGCTGTGGTATTTGAGCCATCTTTGGGCTGATCAGTGAGAAGTTTTCCTTTCAGCTAAGAGACAGGAAACAGCATGTGGCACTAACAGGGTTAGGTAAGCGTAACCCTCAAGATCACGAGATGTATCTACAGCCTTTTCAGCAACAGAAACTGCACGAAGACAAAGAGGAAGTCCTGCACAACAGAAACAATCGTACACAAAAAATAAGCCACTGATCTCAAACTATCGCCAAGAAATTGTAAAAGGACAAATACCATGTGTCCACCTTTCTGGTCCACCGTTTGAATGAAATCAAGTTTTGGGCCAGGCAAACCCAAGGCAGGTATATTTTGTAAAGCAGTTTTCAGCTTAACAAAAGACTTTTCAGCTTCAGGTGTCCATTGAACAAAGCTATGGTCCTGCCCATGAGCAGTGTCACATAATGGAGCCTCAAGAACAGAGCAGTTATAAATAAAAGTTTGGTCATTAAAAAGAGCACATACCCAGAAAAGACAAGACTTGCTTTTGTTTTGGAATCTGTTGAATGACCCTGACTCGTTCAGGCGAGATAGTTGTGCCCTGAGATGAAATGTCATGACCCAGAAAGTGAACTTGTTGTTTTACAAGTTGTAATTTGAAAAGGCTGGCTTGGTGACCTTTTGCAGCCAGATGTTCAATGATGTTTGATGGTATCATTAAAAAACTAAAGCTCTGTAGGCATACAAATCATTAGATCATCAACATATTGGAGTAAGGCCGTGCCTCTGGACAATTGGAGAGTACTAAGGCTGTCCTTCAGGGCTTGATTAAAAATGATTAAAAATGGTGGGACTTTCGTAGTACCCTTGAGTCTTGTGAACGTGCATGATTTACCATTAAAACTGAATGCAAACTAAAATTGACTGTCCTTGTGCACAGGAATGTTAAAGAAGACATTAGGCAGATCAACAACAGAAAACCATTGGCTACCTGGTGGCACCTGACTGAGAATGGTGTACAGATTTGGGATGTCAGGTGCTCCAGAGATAACAGCAGCGTTTACTTCCTGAAAATGTTGCACAAACCCCAGGTTCACCTGGGGCAGCATGCTTTTTGACGGGAAATAATGCCAGCTTTTAACAATGAATCAAACACGTTTAATCCTCTCAACAGCCTCTGGCCTGAGCAGATACTGTTGTTAAAATGGTCTGTAATCATCTACCAGCTGAACATTGCGCTCAACAAGATAATTTCATTCTGAGAACCTTACATTCAGGGTGGTATTGAATGTTTGGGTCATTAGTGAATTCCCAAAGGAGTCCATCAGCCGCAGTTGGAAATTCAAACAACCATTTCCCTATCCCTTTCCACTGTCTTTGGCTTAGCCAGGGAGACATGTGGAACAGCTTTTACATTTTGCACAAGACTGGCCAAACTTGTCTCAAATGCGGTCTAAAACAACCATCGAGGCATCCCTTTAACTTTACTGAACAAGCAGCGCTGACTTCTAACAAGTAAAGAAAATCTAGCATAAAAAATTCAGGTGTACACTGGTCAACAAACCAGAGGTGCTCAAAAGCTTAATCTGGTCCCTTATGCACATAAGAATCAGAATCAGCTTTATTCACCAAGTATGTTTACACACACAAGGAATTTGTTTCCGGCTGTTGTTATAGTTGTGTTGTACAATTTACAAACAATACAATATACAGACAAAACTATATGTAGACAATGTACAAATGTACATGTTCAGCAGAATTTGCTTATGTACAGAAAATACAAAAATAGCATAAGATAAATAGTAAAGTAAGGTAAGATGCAGTTACAGTATTATACAGCATGTATAAAGTGCAGTGTGGCATGTAAACAGCAGTTCAATTTTAGTTATTAATGAGTTTGATGGCATTTGGAAAAAAACTGTTACAGTGTCTGTTTGATTTTGTGTGCAGGGCTCTGTAGCGCCTGCCAGAGGGTAGGAGGTTAAAAAGTTCATGTCCATGGTGTGAGGAGTCTGTGATTATTTTTTCTGCCCTGCTTCTGATTCTTGTTATGTATAAGTCCTGGAGGGTGGGCAAAGGAGCACCGATGATTTTTGCCGCTCTATCCACCACTTTTTGCAATCTGCATCTGTCCTGTTTTGTGGCTCAACCAAACCACACTGTGATGGATGTGCACAGGACAGATTCAATGACTGCGGTGTAGAACTGTATCAACAGCTCCTGTGGCAGACCGTGTTTCCTCAGTTGACGCAGAAAGTACATCATTTGCTGGGCCTTTTTGAGGATGGAGTTGGTGTTGGCCTCCCACTTTAGGTCATTGGAAATAGTAGTTCCCAAGAACCAGAAGGTCTCCACGGTAGACACAGTGCTGTTAAATATGGTGATGGGGAGCAGTGTCGAAGGTTTCCTTTTAAAATCCACTGTCATCTCCACAGTCTTTAGAGTGTTCAGCTCTAGGTTGTTCTGACTGCACCAGAGCACCAGCCGACCAATCTCCTGCCGATATGCAGACTCATCCCCATCCTGGATTAGTCCAATGATTGTAGTGTTGTCTGCAAACTTTAGAAGTTTCACTGTTGGGTCTGTAGAGGTACAGTCATTAGAGTAGAGAGAAAATAGCAGTGGAGAGAGGACAAAGCCCTGTGGTGCACCAGTGGTTATGGTAGAGGTGATATCCCCCAGCCTCACTTGTTGTGTCCGGTCTGTCAGAAAGCTGGTGAACCACTGACAGATGGCGGGGGACACACTGAGCTGAGACAGTTTAAAGTGGAGAAGTTCTGGTATAAAGCAGTACAATGCAACTTGTTTGGTTATTCCTCTACTTATATTTCAAACTATGACACGAAACAGCATTCTGACCCTAGTTTTTAGCCATAAATATAACATTAGGGTGAGTACATAACCTCAGTTTTATTAGGTAATTGTGATTGTGGTTCACAAATTATCACCTTACTTTTACCCATTGTACTGCTTAAGTTTACCAGACAGAATTTTTTTTTTTTTTTTTTTGTGTGTGGGTGAAATAGTTTGTATAAGAAAACACAATTACAACACAGCCAGTAAAGAAAACACAACCAGGACCCAACACCCCTATATCTTACAATAACAAATACGTGTCTTACCAAATAAAACAAACTAATTCAATAAATGCTTCAATCCAGTTACCAATCCCCAATTTTATTATTATTGTTAATTGTGCAGATGTGAATTTTCTTAGCGCCTCTCTCTCAGAGAGGTGAGTGCACTCACAACACTATGTAAACACTGCAGATCCCTTTTCTCTAAAACAGGAGGTAAGGTTGAAGATTTTCTTTACCAGGCTTCCCTGAACCTGCACACTCATCTGAAGGTCCGCCAGTTAACCTGCCCCACATTGGGCGCCAATTTGTCATAAAAAATAAGGTCAGGTGATTAAAAAAGACAAAGATTACAGCTGACTGGATTGGAGAATTTATTGGCACGATCGGTTCCTACAGCAGTGTATTAGCTGAGGAACAAAGAACAAAACTGTGGGCCTCCCGTTATACTGCTCTAGTCACGTTACAGTTTCAGCACTTCCTCTAAAGCTTGGGTGTAATACATTTTGTGGCAACTGTTGTTACTTATATGCTTATGATCCAGTCCATGGAACTAGAACGTATTAACAGAAACCTATGAGCAAAGGGAAACAGTCACAATGTTGAAGGTCTAGAATGTTCCCTCTAGAGTTGCAATCTTGAGCTAGACACATCTAGAGCCAGAAAGGCAGAACTAGAACTGCAGGTTTATGAAGGTACCAAACTGCTCGATCACTGCCTATTGTCGAATGATGCACTTTTTGTCTGACCCTATACTAGATCAGGGGTTTTCAACTTTTTTGAACATCCGCCCCCTTCCCTGTGCCGACCTCAAACTTGCGCCCCCCAACACAAACCCCCATACCCCTCATCAACCCTTGCACAGAAACCATTGAGAAAGCTCTTGACAAGCTAAAATAATATAATTAACGTTGTGCACATCATACATACGATGCAATTTTGCAGATTGAAAAGACAATACAGCCCTATATTGGCTGAGCCTATTATAGCCTATTACTGTGAGCACATTATAGAAATTCAATGTTAAATATCAGTTACAGCTAGTGGTAAATCATAAGCGGTACTTGATTTTGATATAGATGAAGAGCAGAAAATGTTTCTTCACAGAGCCAAGTAGAGTACATCAGTTGCTAAGTTTGCTAGTTCAGGATACTCTGCTTTGACTGACAGAAAACTTAGGGGAGCTACCTTTTAGCTCCACGGGCACAAGGAGACTGACTTGGACACCAAGTAACATGGATTAAAACTTAAAATAAGCTAATTCTCATTGGCCACTAGTCCTGGGGTCTACCCTCAAAGCTCAGCCTACTTTCAGAGGAGAAATTTAAAGTCAGGTCACAGAGAAGTTAAGGCAAAGTTTGCAGATAAGGTGAGTTGCAGAAAAGTAAAGCTGCAGTTGGGGTCTGTTGCTGAAAACTACTGCAGCCCATCTTATTAAATTCCAAATTTAGTGCTTTTAGATTAATTCAATTGTCTCCCATTTAGTTTTCCAAGTTTCTAAAGCTATCTGTAAGTTTCTGTTTAAAGTTTTGTCGTTAAAGGTGGAAGCCTTTACTGTTAGGAGTGGCACTAGGCCAGTAAAAGTTTTTTGGAACCACAAAGCAAACACCACACCAAGAACTCGAAGATAGATCTTAACAGGTTTATTATGGACAACAAAACAAAGACTCAGGACAGGTTTTACAACCCAAAATCAGAAAAAGTTGGGACAGCATGGAACAATGCAAATAATAATAATAATAAAAAAAGAGTTTCTTACATTTACTTATTTCATTGCAGATAGAATGAACTTGAGATATTTCATGTTTTGTCTGGTCAACTTCATTTAATTTATTAATAAACATCCATTCCTGCATTTTAGGCCTGCAACACATTACAAAAAAGTTGGGACAGTAAAGCATTTACCACTTTGTAATGTTGCCATTCCTTTTCACCACACTTAAAATATGTTTTGGCACAGAGGATACCAAGCAATTTAGTGTTTTAGGTTTTATTTTGTCCCATTCTTCCTGCAAACACATCTTAAGATGTGCAACAGTACGGGGTCGTCATTGTAACATTTTTTGTTTCAAAAATTCTCCACACATTATCTATTGGGGACAGGTCAGGACTGCAGGCAGGCCAGCCCAGTATCCGTACCCTTTTCACAGCCATGCCTTTGTAATGTGTGCGGCATGTGGTTTTGCATTGTCTTGTTGAAAAATGCATGGACATCCCTGGAAAAGATGGCGTCTTAAAGGCAGCATATGTTGCTCTAAGATTTCAATGTACTTTTCTGCATTAATGCTGCCATCACAGAAGTGTAAATTACCTTTGCCAAGGGCACTGACACAGCCCCATACCATGACAGACCCTGGCTTTTGGACTTGTTTCTGATAACAGTCTGAATGGTCCTTTTTGTCTTTGGTCCGGAGCGCATGGCGTCCATTTTTTCCAAAAGACCTGGAAGGCTGATTCATCTGACCACAATACACGTTTCCATTGTGTGATGGTCCATCCTAGATGCCTCTGAGCCCAGAGAAGTCACCGCTGCTTCTGGACATGATTAAGACTTCTTTTTTGCACAGTAAAGTGGCATTTGTGAATGTAACTCATATGGTAGTTCTTGACAAAGGTTTGCCAGTAATCCCTGGCCCATGTTGTTATATCAGCTGTTGTTGAGTGGTGGGTTCTTGATGCAGTGCCATCTAAGGGGTCGAAGATCACTGGCGTTCAGCTTAAGCTTGCGCCCCTGGCCTTTTATGCACTGTAATTCCTCCCGATTCCTTGAATCCTTTAATGACATTATGCACTGTAGAGGGAGAAATATGCAAATCTCCTTCAATCTTTCTTTTAGGTAAAATACTCAGGCAGGAAAACTTGGAAGGGCAAGCAAGGGAACCACAAGGTTGGGAAAGAGGCTGATGAGACAGACAGGAACACTGGAGACAGGAGTAGAGTATAGTGGTGTGGAACGGAAGATACAGATGAGGGGGAAGGAGCTTGACGACCAGGTAAAAAGGGAAAGCTTGATGTTCAGGAAAAAATATGGAAGCTTGGCATTTCAGGGAAAAAACAGAAGAGCTGCTCTCTGTAGTAGTGACATTAACAGGTAGCGTTAACAGAAACGGTAAGATTGGCGTCACAAGGAAAAAGGGGTAAAAATCAACAGGAAACTACTGTGGCTCAAATTACAGATAGGGTTTATATTTACAAAATGCAATAATTAGTGAAAACTCTTTTTCTTTTACTTACTCTCAGTTAAATAAACAATTAACAAATCACAGATTATTCTTTTTACTGCATTTTACTAAATGGTCCAACTTTTCTGGAAATATGTTTGTAGCTAATATTGTACATAGTACAAAACATGGTCTGGCTTCAGTTTATTTATTTGAACTTATGCAACCTTACTGTCCCGCATGATCACATAGGTTTTAGTGGTCATAGTGGTCTTTCGTCTGTGCCTAAAGTTGGATTAGTTACTGCTGGTGGAAGATCATTCAACATTATGGCAATGTGCTGTGGAATTCATTACGCCAGATCTCTCTGCTTTTCAGTCTCTACTTTAAAAAAACATACATTTTCTCTCAGTAATTCCTTTCTGCTCCTCTGTCCTTCATGTTTTTTCTCTCTCACTATGTAAAGTAACACTTGCAATTTGAAATTATTCAAATTTCATTATTATTATTATGAAAACTGTATTGCACATTAAGTTGATGTTATTTTCTCTTTTTATCTTATCTTATTAAAGTCAAATTAAAGTCATGCGTTTATTTATTTATTAATTCATTTATTTATTTGATTTATTCGTTTTTTGATCATTATTAAAGTTTAAGTATTAGGGGTTTCTTTGATACCACATTTGTGTTTGTGGGGTGACTAGTCCACACTCAAAAATTTGTGTAATTTCGCATATTATTTATGGTAAAACATTTAGTCATTAGAGCATTGAAATTTTATGCTCTAGATTCGACAAATGCATGTGGTATTTATTTATTGATTGATTGACATATTTTATTTATGCATTTTCTCCCAGATTAGTCTTCCGCTTCTGGGGACCCTGATCGCGTCTGAGGAGGGTATGTGTGCCTGACACATGCTCCCTCCGACGTGTGCGCACTACTTTCTTATTCGACCATACTTCAGTGGATTCGCGTGTGAGCCCAGTCTTGTTGTGTTAAAACCACATGGGCATTAAGAGTCACACGCTCTACATTCATCCACTTCTGTACAGATGCCTCAGCCTACTAACTTGTCTGCTGCCTGCTAGGGGCCACTCAGCTAGTCAGTATCAGAGCTAAGATTTGAACTCAGAGAGTTCAGAATCCCAGCACTGGTGTGCTAGCGGAATATTCCACTGTGCCATCTGGGCACTGCATGTGGTTTAGTCACTACACATGACTTTAGTGATGTGACAAGATGCCTTATGTTTAAGCAAGGCATAAACAGTACAAAAAAGAGATAGCCAGTGAAAAACAAATGCCCACATGTGCAAGCCATGTGCTAACCCCTCTATGGCGAGAGTGGGTGATGTCCATAAAGCAGGGGTTAATTGAAACGACAAATCAACTTTGCAGTACTCTTTTTTTTTTTTTATCCTAAAATGTTTTGGAGTATGACCCATGTGATGCTTTCATTACCTGCAAAAAAACAATGCTTTTTATGTTTTGCAGCTAGGTTTGTATACATTATATAAGCAAAATATGTGGACACCTCTCCCACTTTTTGAGGTGTATAAAATGAATTGGACAAAATAAATTACATGCTTCTAACAATGTGGCAACAGTTTGTAGAAGATTCTTTACTGTTCCAGCATGACTGTGCCACTGTGCACAAAGATGTGGCACCGCTGACACATCTACTGTGGCACACCGCTCTGCACACCCCTAAGTGGCATCCAACCTCTCACAGTAACGAGATGCCCCTTCCTGACATGATCGACGAGAAAGTGTGTCAGCGTTACAGTACAAATGTTTATCAGTTTATCAGTTTTATCATGTTGCAGTGGCTATTGAGATAAATGCTTTACTTAAATATTACATCTAAATTGTATATATGTAAACACTGTTGTTTCTTTTTCCATTTTAGCTCTGCTTTGCCTGTTTTATCTATTCGTTCTGCACCTGCAGTCATTCTCTGGCTGCCCATCTGCATGTGTTTGCAGTTCCACTGAGGCGGACTGCAGCGGGCGTGGCCTTATTTCCCTCCCTGCCCTTTTTTTGCTTCCATCAACCACTGAAGCACTACTCTTGCCAAATAATCACCTCTCCTCCTTGCCTGCCTCTGCCTTTACCAACCTCAGCTCCCTGAAGAGACTTGACTTGTCCAACAACTACCTTAACAAGCTTCCTGCCACTGTGTTTGCTAAGCTGGCAAACCTGACTGACCTTAGCTTAAGGAACAACAGTCTGACTGTGCTGGATCGTGACCTCCTGCAGGGCCTGGGAGACCTTCAGCGGTTGGATTTGTCACTAAACGGCTTGGGTGGCGTGCCGCTCGGCCTGTTTGGCCATCAGCATGGCTTGACATGGCTCTCGCTAGCTGGTAACAGGCTCAGAGGACTGGAGAGGGCTGCTTTTGAGCCCTTAGGAAATCTGCAGCACCTTGAGCTGGGCTCCAACCCATGGGAGTGCGACTGCAATCTGCGTGACTTCAAACACTGGATAGAATGGCTCCTGTACCGAGGTGTGTGACAAATGGAAGTGCAAGTAGACTATTTTGTGTCATCCCAGCATGTTAAAGTGTATTCCTGGCATGGAATAAGAGCAGTTTTGTGTTTGTGTGTTAGTGTAACCAAACATTCATGCATGGTAGTTGATGAAAAAAAATCTGGTTTTGCAAGCACACACAAGCTATAATTTTTGCCATTGCTGGTTTTGCTATTTTCTTGTGTTCGAAGCTGTAATTCAGATTTATCAATGTTGGCTTTTGTTAACTGGAATTTGTGTAATATTAACCCACTTCCTACCCCCCTCATCTCTTTGTCTCTCTGTGTGTCAGGTGGCTTTGTAGATGCTGTGGAGTGCACACTTCCAAAAGAGCTGAGAGGGCGGGACATCCGGAGCATTCCAGTGGAGATGTTTAACTACTGCTTTTTATTAGATGATGAGAATGGAGGTGGGACTGGGGGGACAAAGGGTCCTTTACCCTGTATGCGTTCCACTGCTGCTCCATCACCTGAGAGTGTTGTGGCTCGGAGTGAGTCAGAGTTAACAGATTGCGCTAAACAACGTTATCGCCCTGTCAGCGTCCGTCGTGCTATTGGCACAGTGGTAATTGCTGGTGTTGTGTGTGGCATTGTATGCATTATGATGGTGGCAGCAGCAGCTTATGGATGCATCTATGCCTCACTAATGGCCAAGTACCAGCGTGAGCTAAAAAAGAGGCAGCCACTAATGGGCAGTACAGAGGCGGAAGCTGATCCAGAAGAGAAGCAAATCTCATCAGTTGCATAAAATGAAAAGGAAGAGTATAGAGGGTTCTAAGAGACTATTATACTATTTGTTCACTAGAATAAAATGGCACATTGCAAGAAGTAGGCATAAACAATATCTTTGAGCATTACAATTTGTTGTGTTCTACAACCCCAAATCAGAAAAGGTTGGGAGAGCATGGAAAATGCAAATAATAAAAAACACAGAGTTTCTTACATTTACTTTGACTTTTATTTAATTACAGACAGTATGAACCTGATATATTTCATGTTTTGTCTGGTCAACTTTATTTCATTTATTATTAAACATCCATTCCTGCATTTCAGGCCTGCAACACATTCCAAAAAAAGTTGAGACAGTAAAGCATTTACCACTTTGTAGCTCTAAGATCTCAATGTACTTTTCTGCATTAATGCTGCCATCACAGAAGTGTAGATGACCTTTACCAACACACAGCCCCATACCATGACAGACCCTTGCTTTTGGACTTGTTGCTGATAATAGTCTGGATGGTCCTTTTTGTCTTTGGTTCGGAGCACACGACATCTATTTTTACCAAAAAAAAGACCTGGAATGCTGATTCATCTGACCACAATACGTGTTTCCACTGTGTGATGGTCCATCCTAGATGCCTCCAACCCCAGAGAAGTCGACAATGCTTCTGAACATGGTTAACATAAGGCTTTTTTTTTTGGCACAGTAAAGTTTTAAGTGGCATTTGTGCATGTAACTCAGTATTGTAGTGCTTGACAAAGGTTTGCCAAAGTAATCTCTTGCCCATGTGGTTATATCAGCTATTGTTGAGTGGAGGTTCTTGATGCAGTGCCGTCTAAGGGATCAAAGATCACAGGCGTTCAGCTTAAGCTTGCGCCCTTGGCCTTTACGTACTGAATTTCCTCCCAATTCCTTGAATTGTTTAATGATATTATGCACTGTAGAGGGAGAAATATGCAAATCCCTTCCAATCTTTCTTTGAGGTACATTGTTTTTAAACATTTCAATCATTTTTTCACGCATTTGTTGACAACCTGGAGATCCTCTGTCCATCTTTTCTCATCAAAGACTCAGCCTTTCCTGGGTGCTGCTTTTGTACCAAACCATGATTACAATCACCTTTTGACCTCACCTCTTTGGAATTGCATCATTATTTAGTTTTTTTACCTCATTACTAGCCCTAAATTTTTGGAATGTGTTGCAGGCCTGAAATGCAGTAATGGATGTTTATTAATAAATTAAATGAAGTTGAGCAGACAAAACATGAAATATCTTGGGTTCAAACTGTCTGCAATCAAATAAAAGTCAAAGTCAATGTAAGGAACACTGTGTTTTTATTTTATTTCCATTTTACATACTGTTCCAACTTTTTCTGATTTGGGGTTGTACATGTTTTAATCTGCTCTTTCGGAGTTGTTACAAATCTTTTCTTAAGCTAAGATATAAACACAGACAAACAGATTTTGTTAAATATGGCTGGTAAAGCTGATTCTGTGTGCAAACAAAAACCCTACATGCATATTTGCCGGATTACTTTGACTCAAGAATGTTAGATTTATATACACTGGTCACTCTTAAGCACTTTTTCTCTAATTTGCTGTTAAGTATTTGCTGCAATGGTTTTTCTGGAAGCCTTGATAGGGGAGTGGTTGTCTTTTTGTGCAGATGCTTGTTTTTTATTTCTAATAAAGTTGTTTTCATTGTTTGAATGAAAGGACTGGTAAATTTTAGTATAGTAACCCAATAGGTATTTCTTTTGTATGTACTAAATATGAGTTGGTTCATCATAAACAACACAGGTAATTTGCATTTCAGTAAATAAATACAGAACCAGTAGAGATATTAAAATATTAAACTAATTACTCAATGTTAATATTTTTGTTGTTTTTGCTGTAACCTTCTTGTTAAGCCCTTACTCTTTAAACATCCTTTCATAATGCTTTAGCTTATCATGGGTCATGTCTTCTTATACCTGTTAAGGGGTGCAATTACATAACGCACAAACAATTCCACAAATATATTACCACAGGTAATAACATTGACTCTTTTTAATTAATTTAAAAAGTAAAAGACACAAGTAGTATAGTTTTGTCAAAGTCTCCACATGTGCATCTGCAACCATTTATTCAGTTCTTTTTTACAGCTAAACAAGTTATAACCTTGAGAGAACCAAGGTTGACCAGCACATTAGGTGCTTATTGGACTTACACATTTATTACATTTGCATTTATTAGATTTACACATTTAATTACATTTGCATTTTCTAAAGGACCTACATAGTGCTTGCACAATGTTGCAAAGAGAAAAAAATGGCTAGGTGATTGCTTATTGTTAGCTATGGAATCCCTCAGGTTTGCTGCAGTTGCTGTCAAAATTATTGAACCCCACTGAATTTATTAGCAACATTTCCGAACTTTCATTTGTTTGCAATAAACTAATCAAACAAAAACTGTTTAAGTAGCTCAACACACCCTTTATAACAAGTGTTTTCTCCAAAATCAACACAAAATGTCATATTTAATGGCTACTGCACTCTCAGAATTATTTAACTCTTTCATGACAAGCGCTTTAGTACTTAGTAGAGCACACTTTGCTGTTTTGCCCTGCTGCAAACATCACCCACTGCTTCTGGCAGCATTTCTGGGAAATCTTAACCTATTCCTTATAAGCAATGGCCTTCAGTTTACTAATATTTTTGGGTTTGTGTGCTGTAACTGCCTTCTTTAAAAGCCACTAAAGATTCTTTCTGGGGTCAGATGACTGAATCTTTCACTCCAGAATTTTTCAGAACTTGGACTTTGGAAAGC
This sequence comes from Trichomycterus rosablanca, assembly GCF_030014385.1. Taxonomy (NCBI): domain Eukaryota; kingdom Metazoa; phylum Chordata; class Actinopteri; order Siluriformes; family Trichomycteridae; genus Trichomycterus; species Trichomycterus rosablanca. Next base: position 53,170,041 of record NC_085988.1, on the reverse strand, counting down.
AAAGCAGCCCCAAAGCATCACCAAGCTACTGCCATGTTTCACTATAGGCAGGGCGTTCTTTTTAGCGTATGCTTCATTCTTCCCACTCAAGACATACTGCTGATCTACAGGCCCAAAAAGAACAGAATCCCAAAACTTCTGTGGATTATTTACAAGGTTTTGAGCATATTGGAGCTGACTTTTTAATTTTTTTTTCTGCAATTGTAAGTGGTTGCTATGGTGATGCTAGCTGATTGCTAGGGCATTTCAAATGTGTCGAGTTAAAAACCTTTAATAAGTGCTTGTTAGTGTTTACTATAATGTGTCACATGGTTGCTATGGTATCATCGGTGATTGCAAGGTTGTTTGTGGTTGCTAAGGTATGGTAGGTGGTTGCTATTGTAATACAGATGGTTGCAAGGGTGTTCCAAAAGTGAGGGTTAAATAGTTTTGGTAGGTGTTAGAAGGTGGTTCTTATGGTGTTTCAGATTGTTGTTTTGGAGTGTTAGGTGGTTAAAATAGTCTCTCAGTTTGTTACAAAGGTATTGGATGTGGTTGCTGTGGTGTTTAATTGCTAGGGTGCTGGTAGGTGGTTGCTAAGTTGTTTCATGTGGTTGCTAAAGTATTACTATGTGGTTGCTATGAAAATACAAGTGCTTGCTAGGGTGCTCCAAGGGGTTACATTCTTTTTTTTATATTAAATCCATGGTAGGCAAGTGGCTACCATTGGTTTTTCGATGGTTGCTATTGTATTTACAGTGGCTAAAGCTGTGTTTCAGGTGGTTGCTAGATTGTATATGTGGTAGCAAAGGTACAGGGGTTGGACAAAATAACTGAAACACCTGTCATTTTAGTGTGGGAGGTTTCATGGCTAAATTGGACCAGTCTGGTGGCCAATCTTCATTAATTGCACATTGCACCAGTAAGAGCAGAGTGTGAAGGTTCAATTAGCAGGGTAAGAGCACAGTTTTGCTCAAAATATTGCAATGCACACAACATTATGGGTGACATACCAGAGTTCAAAAGAGGACAAATTGTTGGTGCACGTCTTGCTGGCGCATCTGTGACCAAGACAGCAAGTCTTTGTGATGTATCAAGAGCCACGGTATCCAGGGTAATGTCAGCATACCACCACGAAGGACAAACCACATCCAACAGTATTAACTGTGGACGCAAGAGGAAGCTGTCTGAAAGGGATGTTCGGGTGCTAACCCGGATTGTATCCAAAAAACATAAAACCACGGCTGCCCAAATCACGGCAGAATTAAATGTGCACCTCAACTCTACCGTTTCCACCAGAACTGTCCGTCGGGAGCTCCACAGGGTCAATATACACGGCCGGGCTGCTATAGCCAAACCTTTGGTCACTCGTGCCAATGCCAAACGTCGGTTTCAACGGTGCAAGAAGCGCAAATCTTGGGCTGTGGACAATGTGAAACATGTATTGTTCTCTGATGAGTCCACCTTTACTGTTTTCCCCACATCCGGGAGAGTTACGGTGTGGAGAAGCCCCAAAGAAGCGTACCACCCAGACTGTTGCATGCCCAGAGTGAAGCATGGGGGTGGATCAGTGATGGTTTGGGCTGCCATATCATGGCATTCCCTTGGCCCAATACTTGTGCTAGATGGGCGCGTCACTGCCAAGGACTACCGAACCATTCTGGAGGACCATGTGCATCCAATGGCGGTGCCGTGTATCAGGATGACAATGCACCAATACACACAGCAAGACTGGTGAAAGATTGGTTTGATGAACATGAAAGTGAAGTTGAACATCTCCCATGGCCTGCACAGTCACCAGATCTAAATATTATTGAGCCACTTTGGGGTGTTTTGGAGAAGCGAGTCAGGAAACGTTTTCCTCCACCAGCATCACGTAGTGACCTGGCCACTATCCTGCAAGAAGAATGGCTTAAAATCCCTCTGACCACTGTGCAGGACTTGTATATGTCATTTCCAAGACGAATTGACGCTGTATTGGCCGCAAAAGGAGGCCCTACACCATACTAATAAATTATTGTGGTCTAAAACCAGGTGTTTCAGTTATTTTGTCCAACCCCTGTACATAAGAAGTGGTAGTTAGGGTGTTTTACCTGTGTGAGTTTGAATACTTGTGGTTAGTTATATGAGTCTGTAATATAAGCAATGTAAGCATCTGTTTGGGGTTGACTGCTGTTTATTAGATATGTACTTGTGAGAATGTCAGTATGTATGTGGGAGGTTAAATTGTTTTGGTTAGGTATGTGAGTATAGCACAGGTCATACTATGATCTACACAACTGTGTCTATATGTTAAACAGTTTAGGCTGTATGAAATGTGTGAAATAATAGTAATAACTAATTGCTAGGTGTTTGCCTTGGACCTCCTTGGGTTTGATGAGGTTTTCCAAATGTGTGAGGTTAAAGTGTTTGTTGGTGGTTGATAGAATGTGTCAGGTGGTTGCTAAGGTATCCCAGGTGATTGCTGGGTTGCTTTATGTTGTTGCTAACGTATGGTTATGTGGTTGCCATGGCAACTAAGTGGTGGCTAGGGTGTTCAAGATGGTTGTTATGGTGTTTCATGATGTTGCCAAAGTAATGTATGCCCAAGTGGTTGATATAGTAGTACAAGAGATTGTTAGGCTGTTCCAAAAGTATCTCTTACTTGTAGTAGGAATACTTTTAGTAGGTGTTGGTAAATTGTTTCTGGTTGATATGGAAATACAAGTTATTGCTAAGGCGTTGGTTTAAATATATGGATGTTCAGAATCCAACCAAGGCAACACAACAATGTGGCTGCAAAAACACACAAAGACAAAATGCAATCATTCAATGTGGGAGTGAAACCAGAGAGTGACTTAGTCGTGGAAACAAAATAATTAAGTCGTAACCATGATTGGACTTTCGTAGCCAATCCCTATTGAGGGGGTTAATGTGAAGGTGGTCAGGACCTATCAGTAACTTGATCTGCAGCTAGAGAAAAAACTAGACTGGTCAGAAAAATTTAAATGTAATGCAGACAGTATATACAGAAAAGCACAAAGCATTGTGTATTTCCTGAGAAGGCTGGGGTCCTTAAACATACTGTATGTAGGAAACTCCTACAGATGTCTTATCAATCCGTGGTCGTCAACATTCTCTTTTATGCTGTGGTGTGCTTGGAAGACAGCATTAAGAAGAGAGATGCAACACGGTTAAACAAAATGGTTAGGCAAGCTGAAGCAGTGGTCGGAATAGAGATGAAATCGCGGGCGGTTGTGACAGAAAATGACTGCTTTCCATTATGGACAGTGTCAGTCATCCATTGCACACAATTATCACGTGTTTTCAGTGGCAGGCTGCTTTTACAGAGCTGCTCAACAGACAGTCTCAGAATATATTTTGTCCCCAGAACCATAAGGCTCTTCATCTCCTCATGAGGAGAGGAGGTGTAGCTCAAGACTGAGCGTCTCAAACTTGTGTGCACATGTATGTAGATTTATGTATGTGTATGTGCACCTCTTTGCACAATCATTTGCACATTCAGAGATGCACTGTATTTTTGCACCTTTGCACCCCTACCTTCTCTGGAACTGTAATACTAGTGATAACTGTGTATAAGTTACCTCTATTTCCTTGCTCATGTTAAGGGCTGTTAGGTTAAAATTGGATAAGATAGTTTAGCCTCAAACCCTCCTTGTCATGATAGATTCCTTGTACCTTGGTAAAGCTTAGCCATAGTATTACCCTTAATAGCACTGCTTCTTGTTATAGCCTGGTCATAGGACTAACCTTATTATTCCTGTTCCTTGTTTGTTCTTTGTTCTGTACTCACAGTTATTGACTTGTTCCTTGTTTTCGTCTGTTTAGTGTTGTCAATAAAATCCCCTGCAAATATCTCTGCTTATGCGTCTTGTTAATAATCTGTCTTAGGCTTAGATGGGCAGACCTAACAGAACGGCCCTCCAACAGAAGGAAGCAGCAAGGTGCTTGCCTGCAGACCTGGGGAGGATATTTAGCTTGAGAAAGCAATCAAGCTTTCTGTAGTTGCTGGGGAAATTGACCATTTCCCAGTACCTATTTTCCTATTTTAGAGGTGGTTCAGTGCCAAATGCATAAAAAGGGAAGACTTCTGTTTACACAGCTGCCTGTTAAACCCACGAATCCCCAGGTTTCATGGTTTATCCTAGCCACATCATTGTTTCAGCCAAATTTGGCTAGTTCCCTGGATTCTTTGTTTATCACAGCCACAGCTAAGTCTCAGTCTCAGCCGGTTTTAGCTGGCCCCTATCTGGTCAGAGCAACTCTTTTCCACAGTTGTATTTAGATAATTCTCCCACTAGTCTGACTGTCGTAGCCACAGTCATGTCAGTGTCAGCCAGTTGTACTCATAGCAATTGAGTTTGTTCCGGCCAGTTTTCAGATGCTACTGGATTCATCTGGCCTCTAAGTGCCTCAGTCTGATTCCACCATCTTACAGACACTGCCCGTTCCTGCTGGCTCTATAGTATTTCTGCCTGTTTAAGCCAGCCCCTCTACTAGCTTCAGCTGGCTGTTTAACCACTCAACTGTTTTCCAAGCTTCACAGTCAGTTTGAGGCAGCTCCAGGACTTTGTCTAGTCTGGCTGGTCTCCTAGTACATCCCATCTCTGCCAAGTCCTTGACCTCACAGGGTCTAGCCTGTTCCCAGTTTCCTCTGTATGATTCATGCAAGTACCAGACTCAACCCTGTCACCGACTTTACCAGTGCCAGCCGGCTCAATCTCTCCTGCTTGTTTCAAGTGGCTGCCAGACTCTGCCGCTCTTAGTTGGTCCCAAGGATCCGCTGTTGACCCTTGCTGGTTTCCAGGGCCCCATGCTGACTTCTGATAATAATAATAATAATAATACATTTTATTTATATAGCGCTTTTCAAGATACTCAAAGACGCTTTACATAAGACAAATAATCAAAACAAATACGTACATACACCATACAAATCATAGTACAAAATCAAAATAGTACATCAACATCAAGAATAATTAAGATAAAAACAAAGAGAGCAGCATAAGACAGTTCATTAAAAATTAGCTAAATTATGAGAGAGAACAACAAATATAGAACAATTTCTTAAAATTAGACAGAAGCAGGACAGATTTACATGCAATCAGGAAACTGAAAACTTTACAAGTTTTAGGATCTAGGACTTCACATTTCTGTCGTGATCTAAGTATAAAAACTATTAAAAAGAATAGCAAAAATAAAAGCATTTATTTTGTGTTGTTACAAGTTAAATGCCACTCTGAATAGATGAGTTTTGAGAAGTGACTTGAATTTGGACAGGTCAGGACAATCTCGTAGGTGTTTGGGGAGAGCATTCCATAAAGATGGAGCAGCTATGGAAAAGGCCCTGTCACCCCAGGTCCGGTGCTTGGTCCTAGAGGGTATGGACAGTAGGTTAGCCTCAGAAGAGCGAAGGCTACGGGAGGGAATGTGCTGATGGAGCAGGTCGGTGAGGTAGGATGGGGCCTGATTATGGAGAGCTTTGTGAGTGAATAGAAGAATTTTGAATTGAATGCGTTGAGCAACGGGAAGCCAATGAAGTTTTTGTAGAACAGGTGTAATATGATCACGGGAGCGAGTATGAGTAAGGAGGCGAGCAGCTGAATTCTGGATATACTGAAGTTTTTTTAGGATTTTGTTAGATGTACCATAAAGGATGCTATTGCAATAATCAATTCTGGATGTAATAAAAGCATGAATCAAGGTTTCGGCGGCAGAAAAGGAGAGTGATGGACGTAGACGTGCTATGTTTTTTAGATGAAAGAAAGCAGTTTTGGTGATGTGATTTACATGGCGGTCAAAAGAGAGGTTGCTATCAAAAATTACACCAAGATTTCGGATGTTAGAAGACGGAGACAAAGTGTCATTATCAATGGTAATTTGAAAATTTTTTGTGGTTTTTGCCAGGGTTGTAGGACCTACGATGATCATATCTGATTTTTCACAGTTTAATTTGAGGAAATTAGCTTTCATCCACAATTTCATTTCAGTGATGCAATTTGTCAGAGTGGAGTGAAGTTCAGTATTAATGGATTTGGAGGAGATGTAAAGCTGAATATCATCAGCATAGCAGTGGAAATGTAAACCATGCCGACGTATGATGTCACCAAGGGGGAGCATATAAAGAATAAACAAAAGGGGACCTAACACTGAGCCTTGGGGAACGCCTTGGGACAGTGGAGCAATGGCAGAACTACAATTGTTGATATTAACAAACTGTTGTCTGTTTATGAGATATGACCTTAACCACAAAAGGGCAGTACCAGTGATGTTGACAGAGGATTCAAGGCAGGACAGAAGAATGGAGTGATTAATGGTGTCAAAAGCTGCAGTAAGATCAAGGAGGACGAGAATATTAATTTGTCCAGAGTCTGAGGAAAGAAGAAGGTCATTTGTGACTTTGAGGAGGGCTGACTCAGTGCTGTGCTGGGGGCGGAAACCAGACTGAAATGATTCAAATAGATTATTGGAATTTAGGTGATCTTTGAGCTGTGAGGCAACAACACGTTCCAGTATTTTCGACAGAAATGGAAGATTGGAAATGGGCCGAAAGTTACTCATAATGTTAGAGTCAAGTCCAGGTTTTTTAAGTATGGGAGTAACAGCAGCCAATTTGAGTGATTGAGGGACTGAGCCAGAACTAAGAGAGGAATTGATTATCTCTGTGATAAGTGATGAGATAACTGGAAAACAACCCTTAACAAGTTTTGATGGAGCAGGATCCAAAACACAAGTGGAGCTTCGCATCCCTGTTAAGATCTCAGATAGGTCCAAAAGAGACACAGGTGAGAACTGAGACAGAGGCTGGGTAATAAATTGAGATGAGATAGGCGGAGAAACAGAGATGACAGGGGAAACTGTCAGAAAATTGTGGATATTCTCAACTTTTGTTTGAAAAAATGAGAGGTAAGAGTTACACTTGTCAACTGTAAAGGAATTGGTAGTATTGTCAACTGGTTTGAGAAGTTTATTTATTGTGGAAAAGAGAGTCTTAGGATTTGTTGATCCAGCATGTATGAGTTCGGAATAGTAAGTGGATCGGGCTGCCGTAAGAGCGTCTTTGTAATGTTGAAGATAATCAGAATAAATCTGATAATGTACTGTTAGACCGGTTTTCTTATAAAGTCTTTCAAGCTGGCGTTTACGGGATTTCATTTGGTGAAGCTCAATTGTGTACCATGGTGCGGAATGACTAAATGAAACAAATTTGGTTCTCAAAGGAGCCAGCTCATCAAGACATGAGGCGAGTATGTCATTATAGTAATCGACAAGGTCAGATGAATTACTAGACAGTACAGGACAGACAGACATCTTTTTAACAAGAGAATCTGAGAAAGCAGAGGGAGAGATATATTGAAGATTCCTGAAGGATATTTTACGTTTAGCTCTAGTGATGGGCCTAGTGACCTCAATGTCCATGATGATTGTCAAATGATCAGAGACAGTAAGGTCATGGCTGGACGGCTGATGAACTAGGACACCAGTAGAGCAGACAAGGTCAAGAGTATGACCTTTTTTATGAGTTGGAAAATGTATATGTTGTGTGAAATTAAAACACTGTAACAATTCCAAAAATTCCCTGGCAAATTTACAGTTGTTGTCATCAATATGGATGTTAAAATCACCCATAAGCAGTACAGAGGATGAGAGGGCACTAAGCTGGGTTAAAAAATCTGAAAAATCAGAGAGAAAGGAAGCGTTTGGCTTTGGCGGACGATAAACTACAGCAGTGACCAGAGGAGTAGGCCCTGACAACTTGAAAGCCAGGTGTTCAAAAGAAAGAGCAGCAGGAAAAGACAAAGTGGTTATTTTAATATCATCCCTATAGACTGCAGCAACACCACCACCTCGCCCTTCCATACGAGGTTCATCAATATACGAGTATCCCATTGGCGTGGTCTGATTTAACGTAAAATAATCCAAGGGTTTATGCCAAGTTTCAGTGAGACAGAAAAAGTCTAGTTCACTGTCAGATATAAATTCACTGAGTACAGTACTTTTTGTGTTGAGTGAACGAACATTAAGCAATGCCATTTTCAAGTGGTATTGTTGTGTAGTTGGCTGTGAGGAACGAGGAAGAGAACGGAGATTTGCTAAGTCCACTCCGCGTTTCCCATCCCACTCCGTGGACAGCGTTGTCATGGAGACTACACCGCTACTGGTGTGCAAGGCAGCAGCGCTCTGATGACGTGTTTGCGGAGCGACAGTGCGCACGGCTGACCAGAAGGATGGAATAGCGTTACCGTTTCGAAGATAAACAAGCTTTCTCCGGGAGCCCCTGTGAATATAACGAGGCCGGCGAAGGAGTCCAAGCTGTTTGATGACTGAAATACACGATGGAGTAGTGCAGTTGTTGAACTTCCTCAGCTGGTCAACGGAATAGTTCAACATCGTGCCGATCCCAGGAAAACTCATCCACCGTTCACCACCGGCCGCAGACGCGATGTACAGTAGAAAGAACAAAAAGTATCAAAAGCACAAATAAAAGTATCAAAAGTAACATAAAAGAAATAGATCCACAAGGTGTGTAAAAAGATGAAAACGAAAAACGATAAAAATACAATAAAATACGGTAAAATACGGTAACGGTAGCGGCAGCCAAATGCGCCAGCGTCCACCATCACCATGGCAACAATGATGGCTCCCCAGATGCCCTGTTGCTGCTGCCAAAGGAATTTCTGTTGTTAGCTGGTCCCACAGAAGAATTGAGTCTAAGTGATGCCACAGCGACCAGGTAGCCAACGCCACAAAGATCACACCGCCACCGCTAGACCACACTGTCGGCACCAGTAGACACCACAGATCAAGTTGCCGCCACTGCCAGACAATTTTGAAAATGCAACATCACTACAGCCAAGTGTCTCTACAGAAGTAATGCCTCAGCCTTGTGACCCCATACAGGTCTTACTGGTGTGTCCAGATGGCTCCATAACTCAATTTCCTCTGCTACAGTTATTTTAGCCTTCAAGCAACCCAAGCCATGTAAAGAATGACCCTCTAAGGCCCGGGACCCCCTTCTGTTGTCTTGGTGCGTCAGGAGCTGCACATTAAGGAGGGGGTTCCAGCTTCTCCTGGCTCCTGGTTTGCTTTCATGTTCATGATCACCACCTGTTTCCTGTTAATCATATATGTTGCCTTGTGTATAAAAAAAAACCCTTTTTCCTTGTTCACGTTGTTAGCTGTTAGGTTGAAAGCTTAGCCTTAAACCTCTTTGTCATGATGGATTCCTTGTACGCCTAGCCATAGTATTACGTAGTATTAATATCACTGCTTCTTGTTATAGCCAAGTCATAGTTTGCCTATGTAGGATTTAGTGTAGTTAATGGTTTAGAATAGTTTAATAGGTCTAAAGTTTTGTAAGTCAGTATTAGCCTTTAGCATAAGCATAGTCTTAGCCTTTAGCACAAATATTCATCTTATTAGAGTAGCTCCCCATAGTGTTGAGTGTGTCCCCTCATGTGTGTGTTTCTCCTCTGTGTTCACAGTTCTTGCCTTGTTCCTTGTTTTCACCTGTTTAGTGTTGTTAATTAAATCCCCTGCAAATGTCTCTGTGCATGCGTCTTGTTAAATAGTTAAATTGTTAAAGAAACCCTCACCCAAGGAAACACAAGAGCAATCTTAAGCTTACTGGCAGTAACAAAAATAATAATAAAAATATAAATAGACAAATAGAAATAAGAAATAATAAAAGAAGTAAAGATAACACCAATCCAGCCATAAATTATACACTCATGTATAAAGTGGTGTAAAATTCAAATTACTAAATAAAACTAAAACTAAATAAATAGATGGCCAGTTGTAACATTTTCTGTCTTTGTGGAATACCAGCATACTTACATATTTTCAAGTAACTCAGCTGGTGTTGCAGCACTTTGTGGGTATCAGAATGAAACTGCTCTGGATGAGCGAGGTGCCTCAGATGCAGTGTGACAACCCTTTTCCAGAGTGGGCTCCACATTACGGAACCATGATGAGCGTTTGCTGCGCCAGTAATTGATGTGGACATTCTGCTCGTGCTTCTCTGTCCCTGACTTGTATTAGGGTTTCCTATCTTTCTTTTCTTTCCAAGAACTTGGTTGTCACAGGTGACCCAAAGCAGCCTGTCTTATTGTGACAACCAGTTCTTTGTTCTTTGCCATCCCTTTTCTATCTACCTACTCCACAATGGGCTGGGTCTTTTATTTGTTACTTTGTTTCCATTATTTTGCCTTGATTGTTAGTGGCTTTTTAGCCACAGAATATTCTACATTGGTTAAGCATTCTGCATTTGGGTTTATTATTTATTTTTGCCAATGCAGTTCTTCATTGTTACAGAAGAAACTGGCAAAAAAAACCCAGAAACACAGTAACATGTGAGCTGGCAAATCTGTAAAAGAGAAACTGTAATATATTGAAACACTACCACCAGAAGCACAGTAACCCACACCATGTCAAAAGAGGCAGAAGGATACAGAGAAATAAGAGGGGCTAAATATTGTTTCTCAGATAGATAAGGAGCAGTGTAGGAGGTGCCACAAAAAGCAATCATTTCAGAAGGGAAACGATTACAGGCACACTGTGAAATCTTCACATGGCAAAACAGCAGCCCATGTCTCAGGGATACTAAAGTGCAGATAGCAAGAGTTGAGTGCAAGTACTTAGGAAGTAAGACAGAACTCCAGATTCAGTGACACATGAAATACTATTCATGTCTTTAGTTTAGCACTCAGTCTCAAAAATGGTAACAAAAATACGCAGGCTTTTCTTGAAGAAGATGACACATGAATGCTTTCAGGAGGGTTTAGATATGCAATTTAAAGGAAAATTCATTTCAGAAAAAGAACTTGGGTACACATATGTACAACCAGGAGGTAAGAAAACACATGCAAACACAGATAAACACTCAAACATTCACACTTGCATGCTACACCTCTCGAACAATAAATACACCAATGTAAAGTTTCAGTTTTCTGTGTTATGAATGTTTCAATTAAACTGTTTCAGTAATAAGTTGGTGCTTTTTTGCTTAATTGACTATATTATAATTTAATATATAATTATAAATACACACACTTAAGCTTTTAAGTTTTGTTTATACAGTTGAATAAAAAATAACTGCTCCCTTTCTTACTGCCTTTCAAAAAACAAAAACATTTTGTAAAATATAATTTCTATTTATCTATGAAACAATGTTATTAAACACATTGTCCCCTTGGTTAGCTGTTCACTCTGATAAGTCAAGTTATCTAACTGAACACAACAAATATAATTCTTAGTCAGTTCTGGCTGAATCTTATTGATCTTAATACTTAACATAAAAAGTCAAGCTGTCACATCTCAAGCAGCCAACCCTCATGAATAAACAACTTATGCAATTCATGCAAATCATTGTGTTTGTATTTTAAGCAATCCCACAAGGACAAGATAACCAAAACTCCAACTAGTATTATTATTATAAGTTTTATTTGCAGCTAAAGTTGGTGGTAAAGTTAGGGGGTGTAATGGGGTGGATGCCAAATGCATATTCATTAAAGCACCTTGTTTTAGAGACGTGCCTTTCTGTGCAAACTAGTTTGGCTGGCAAAGGGAGCACAGAGTCACAGTGTAAACCATCGTTCTCTTAATGACAGTCATCTGACACACATGAACACTGATGCTCTTCCGGTGCAAGTTTTCCTATATATTGTTTTTCTATATACCTATAACGTCTCTCTTTCCTCTTTGTCAGTACATTGACTGACACACCTGCTTCTTCTGAGGCTTTGAGGCCAGATCGCGGTATCTGTGATGGTTTATCGCTGGCGTATAAATGTCAGCACTCTATACTTGTCCCAGTGTCCTGGTGTAGGGCTTAGCGAGAGAAATGCACTGATGAGTGGAATGCTTTAGTTGTGCCACAATGTCCCTATTTTCTTAGAGTATGAGCATGCCCATAAAATCATACAGAATTGGTAGGGTGTCCACCAGGAAAGGCCAGACCAGGATGGCACAGAAAGTTATCTTTCCATTCTCTTTTCAGAGAGCTGGTTTGGCCACAGACAGCAGCAGGGGAGGTTTGTCACATATAGCGACATCCAGTTCTCCCTATCACGCTATCACAATTTAATTCACTTTTCTCCATAGCCTGTTGCAGTTGTTATATTTTGTACTTTTTTTTTTGTTACTTTGCATGTATTAATTGGCCATTATTATATTTGTAAATTGTCCCCTATTTAGTATTTTTTTTCTGTCTTTGATTGGGGTCTGTTTATTGGGTTCTATTTTATCTCTACCATGTGTGTTAAGATTACACCTCATGATCTCTCTAGGGAGACACATCCACCTTTCCCTGTTACAGAATTCACTGACCTTTATATGCCCAGATCCCAGAATTCTGCATCACAGCTTTAGAGAAAGCAGAGGATAGAGAGAAGTATTGATACATCAGAAAACTTGCACCTAAAGCACATCAGTATTTAGGAGTCAGAAGGTTACTGTCATTAAGAGATTGACAGCTCACACTGTGACTTCATGCTCCCACTGCCAGCCAAACGAGGTCGTGCAGAAAGGCATGTGTTCAACCAGGTTGCTTTGCTAAATATCCATATCCATCTTGTTACAGGGGGACAAAAGTAAAAATGGGAGTTGAATTTTTGTCCTCAAAAACTAAATTATATGTTTTAATTTCTGTACTGTATATTGACTACTACACATTTATAATGTTACTGGTAATTGTGCGTTCCCTTCTAAATAATGTCAGCTTTTCTTAATATACACAATGCAGTAAATTGCCTTAGTAGTGATTGAGCATGTATGTATTATAGGTTTTAAGCTAGGTTTGTTATCTTATCTAAACTCTTGGCCATGCAAAGCTGGCAGGACTCACAGTGAAAGCTTAGCACTTGGGCCTGCTCACACACACACGAATCTCTACACCATAAAAGGAGTTGTGGCTCTGAGGTTCAGAAACACAGAACACAGGGACAAGTCACTTGTGTTTTTTTAAAATGCCCTTCACATTAAATGCTTTGGGACTGCACTGTAGAATTTTCCACATAAAACCAGGCCACATACAGAGTGAAAAATAAGAAATCAAGTAAATAAAACAGCAGATACTCACATTTAGTGATGGTTCACATAACTGTTTAGCTGTGTACTTAAGTCTAGCAGCTACATGCAAACATTATAGTGCAGTATACATACGTATATATATATATATATATATATATATATATATATATATATATATATATATATATATATATATATACACAGTGTATCACAAAAGTGAGTACACCCCTCACATTTCTGCAAATATTTTATTATATCTTTTCATGGGACAACACTATAGACATGAAACTTGGATATAACTTAGAGTAGTCAGTGTACAACTTGTATAGCAGTGTAGATTTACTGTCTTCTGAAAATAACTCAACACACAGCCATTAATGTCTAAATAGCTGGCAACATAAGTGAGTACACCCCACAGTGAACATGTCCAAATTGTGCCCAAAGTGTCAATATTTTGTGTGACCACCATTATTATCCAGCATTGCCTTAACCCTCCTGGGCATGGAATTCACCAGAGCTGCACAGGTTGCTACTGGAATCCTCTTCCACTCCTCCATGATGACATCACGGAGCTGGTGGATGTTAGACACCTTGAACTCCTCAGTTTCAGGGTGTTAGCAATCTTCTTATAGCCCAGGCCATCTTTGTGGAGAGCAACAATTCTATTTCTCACATCCTCAGAGAGTTCTTTGCCATGAGGTGCCATGAGAAGAGAGAATTGTACCCAAAACACCAAATTTAACAGCCCTGCTCCCCATTTACACCTGGGACCTTGACACATGACACCAGGGAGGGACAACGACACATTTGGGCACAATTTGGACATGTTCACTGTGGGGTGTACTCACTTATGTTGCCAGCTATTTAGACATTAATGGCTGTGTGTTGAGTTATTTTCAGAAGACAGTAAATCTACACTGCTATACAAGCTGTACACTGACTACTCTAAGTTATATCCAAGTTTCATGTCTATAGTGTTGTCCCATGAAAAGATATAATGAAATATTTGCAGAAATGTGAGGGGTGTACTCACTTTTGTGATACACTGTATATATACAGTGGGGCCAAAAAGTATTTAGTCAGCCACTGATTGTGCAAGTTCTCCTACTTAGAAAGATGAGAGAGGTCTGTAATTTTCATCATAGGTACACTTCAACTAGGAGAGAAAAAATGAGGAAAAAAAAATCCAGGAAATCACATTGTAGGATTTTTTTAAGAATTTATTTGTAAATTATGGTGGAAAATAAGTATTTGGTCAATAACAAACAAGCAAGATTTCTGGCTCTCACAGACCTGTAACTTCTTCTTTAAGAAGCTCTTCTGTCCTCCACTCGTTACCTGTATTAATGGCACCTGTTTGACCTCGTTATCTGTATAAAAGACACCTGTCCACAGCCTCAAACAGTCAACCATGGCCAAGACCAAAGAGCTGTCGAAGGACACCAGGAAGAAAATTGTAGACCTGCACCAGGCTGGGAAGAGTGAATCTACAATAGGCAAGCAGGTTGGTGTGAATAAATCAACTGTGGGAGCAATTGTAAGAAAATGGAAGACATACAAGACCATTGATAATCTCCCTCGATCCCATGGGGTCAAAATGATCATGAGAACGGTGAGCAAAAATCCCAAAACTACAGGGAGGGACCTGATGAATGACCTGCAGAGAGCTGGGACCAAAGTACAAAGGCTACCATCAGTAACACACTACGCCGAGAGGGACTCAAATCCTGCAGTGCCAGGCGTGTCCCCCTGCTTAAGCCAGTACATGTCCAGGCCCGTCTGAAGTTTGCCAGAGAGCATATGGATGATCCAGAAGAGGATTGGGAGAATATCATGTGGTCAGATGAAACCAAAATGGAACTTTTTGGTAAAAACTCAACTCGTCGTGTTTGGAGGAAGAAGAATGCTGAGTAAACACCATACCTACTGTGAAGCATGGGGGTGGAAACATCATGCTTTGGGGCTGTTTTTCCACAAAGGGGACAGGACGACTGATCCGTGTTAAGGGAAGAATGAACGGGGCCATGTATCGTGAGATTTTAAGCCAAAACCTCCTTCCATCAGTGAGAGCATTGAAGATGGAACGTGGCTGGGTCTTCCAGCATGACAATGATCCCAAACACACCGCTCGGGCAACGAAGGAGTGGCTCCATAAAATGCATTTCAAGGTCCTGGAGTGGCCTAGCCAGTCTCCAGACCTCAACCCCATAGAAAATTTGTGGAGTCTGTGTTGCCCAGCGACAGCCTCAAAACATCACTGCTCTAGAGGAGATCTGCATGGAGGAATGGGCCAAAATACCAGCTACAGTGTGTGCAAACCTGGTGAAGACTTACAGGAAACGTTTGACCTCTGTCATTGCCAACAAAGGTTATGTTACAAAGTATTGAGTTGAACTTTTGTTATTGACCAAATACTTATTTTCCACCATAATTTACAAATAAATTCTTAAAAAATCCTACAATGTGATTTCCTGGATTTTTTTTTCTCATTTTGTCTCTCATAGTTGAAGTGTACCTATGATGAAAATTACAGACCTCTCTCATCTTTCTAAGTAGGAGAACCTGCACAATCAGTGGCTGACTAAATACTTTTTGACCCCACCGTATATATATATATATATATATATAACTTTTTTTTTAAATCCTAGTCTTCCTTTTACAGTGATGCCTATGTAAAAAAAATTGTGGCTACTCCTCCTCCATGGCCATTAAGATGGAGGACTAGCCCAGGTTTTAGTTAACCAAAGTGCATCTGTGCGTCTTATATCTGTGATAACTTTATTTACAATTACGGGTTTACCCGCAAGTGATCTAATGTTTAGTAGTCCTAACTTTATTCTAACCTCCCTATTGTTTTTTTTTATTATTTAATTGTTTTTAATCTAACCTTCCTATTGTCCTATTAAGGTTCATTCAGATTAATTTTCAAGATATCAGTGCCATGCCAGCTATGGGCGACAGAGGGGACAAAGAGGGTAAAATCCTCAAATAATCCTCAAACTTCCTCAAATAATTGCCAGCTCCTCTGTTGAGAAACATGTTTCTCTGGAACCATGATACCAGGCTCTGTCAGGTACAGTTATCTTCTGGTAGTATGAGGCCAGCACACTTCTATCTCTTTCTTGGAACTCTGGATAAGTGAGCTGCCACAGAGGCAGCAGGACAGCCCTTTTCCAGAGCAAACCCCAACTATAAACCCATGTAGCTAGGTGGGGATGGAGTGCTGCCCATGCATTGTCATGCCCAACTTTCTATGTTTACAATAATTAAAATAATAATAATAATAGTAATAATAATAACCACTGTAACTGATATAGAATTGGGGTGAAATTAGTTAGCATTCTAGCAGATTAGTGTTGTAAATACTGAAGCAGGGGAATGGTTTTGTTTAAGACACCAATAAGAAGTGAATTAATGTATGTGATTAATGTCTGCCCTAATATGATGATTAAAAGAAAGACTAGGATAAAAATATGGATAAAAAATACAGACTAGACTTAAAGTTTTTATTCACACAATCAAAGTTAAGCGTGAAATCAATGGAATTTGCAATTATATACCATGGACCAGTAAATAAAAAAATTTTGTCAGTGTTTCCGAAAGTTACTCGTCTTCCACTGTCTGAGGTCTTAAATACAATATATAAGGGCAGATGCTGGGAGGTTAGTCGTAGTTTTGTTGCTGACATAGATCTCAATGTCATCAGCACAACAGTAAAAATTAAGAAGATGTAGATGGATAACATGAATAATTAGGGTTAACATATAGATTATGACATCTGTCATTACACCTTGTTAAATACCTTTAATAGTAGAATTGTGCTTGCTGAAGGACAAGAAAATTAAATTAATTAATGATTTGTGGCCACCTGATTTATTTATGTCTATCCAATTTTTTGTTAGTTTTTGTTGTCATTCAGCTCTAGTAATATCACTAATATTATGTGCATCAAATGAGAGATCTGAATCAATTGTGATCAAATGTGTTTTTTTTACCACCAAGATGCGTGTCAAAAAGAAGATGTAGCAGGTGTTTTTGACAGCTCTTATTTTTTATTTTTTTGGTTACTAAGTGGCTAAAAAAAATGCTCTGTGAACCTCGTGTCTAATTTATTCACATCTAGTGGTTGTTATCAATTATGTTAAATAACTGAATATCAGTACACTCTTGATTTTAGGTTTTCCATAATTGTATTTCTGAAATGCAATTAATTCCAGTTATCAGATTACTGACATAACAGCATTTCATACCAGCCCAGAAAGCAGTTTTACCCCCTGATATCCTTATATCAGAAAATAGGGCAGCACCATCAGACCGTATGGGGTGATTTCTGTGCCATACGCGATTACAGCAGCAACCTTCTCACCACCAGGAAGATGATCATCACCATCAGGTAGTAGGGCCATGCCATCACAGAGCTGGGCAGCAGTCAATCAGGTAACAATCAGGGAACAGGGTGGTGCAAACAGAAAGCAGGACATTGCTGTCAGGAACCAGGACATTACCATCACATAACAGGGAGGCACCAATAGGGAGGAGGACAACATTAACAAAAACAGAGTTGCCAACAGAGACCAGGGCTGTGCCATCAGGGAGTGAAAAATGCCATTATGAAAAATAGGGGTGCATCCTCAATGTCATTAGGAAGCTGGGTAGCATAATCAGGGACTGCCTTGTACATGGTGTCCTGCTGAGTCACATCACAACTACATTTACAAAGCAAACAAAAACTGAGAACACAACAACATTAAAGGAGAACACAAATAAATTACCAGGAATGCTGCATTAACTGAAACAACATACATTTAAAAAATGCTGCATTAACTGAAACCAAATACATAAAAAAAATACTGCATTAACTGAAACAACATACATAAAAAAAAAAAACGCTGCATTAACTGAAACAAAATACATTTAAAAATGTGGCATTTTACTTAGACAGGTGACTGTGTGTGCAAGTATGCAGTTGGTGGTTCAAATACTTTTGCTTAGACAGGTGTTGTTGTGTGGTTGCAAAAAGTGATTGCTAGGGTGTTGCTAGGCCATTGGTATAGTAGTGGTTTATTCCTAACATACTAAGTGTTGCTGTGTGGTTGCTAAGGGTTTGCTACGCAGTTGCCACAGTGCACCGAGGTTGCTAAGCTCTTGTTGGATGGTTGTAAAGGTGTTGCTAGGCAGTTTCCAATGTGTAACAGGTCATTGCTAAGGTGTTGCTAGGTGGATATTAAGATATAGAGGATGGTTGCGAAGGTATTCCTAGGTGGTAGGTGGTTTTTGCTAAGGTGTGGTTATTTAGTTGCTAAAATGTAGCTACATCATTGCAAAGGTGTACTGGAGTTACTAATAAAAATACTTTTGCTCAGACAGGTGATTGTGAGCACTTAGTTGGTGGGGGTGTGAATAGTTTTGCTTAGGTAGGTAGCTGTGTGTGTATGTGTGCAAGCATGCAGTTGGTAGAGGTCCAAATACTTTTGCTTAGGCAGATGACAGTGTGTGTGCAAGTACGCAGTTGGTGGGGGTGTGAACATTTATGCTCAGGCAGGTGTCTAAGTGTCTGCGTGCAAGCATGCACTTGGTGGGAATCTGAATACTTTTCAGAATACCCAGGTAGTTAACTGTGTGTGTGCAAGCAGGCAGGTGAAGAGGGTCCAAATATTTTTGCTCAGGTAGGTTCGCCTAAACAAACATTCGGACAGGTGTTTGGGTAAGTGTGCAAGCATGCAGTTGGTGAGTGCAAATACTTTTGCTCAGATAGGTGACTGTGTGTGTGGAAGAATGCAGTTGGTGGAGGTGTGAATACTTTTGCTCAGACAGTTGACTGTGTGTGTAAATACTTTTGTGTGTCTGTGCAGATATGCAGTTGGTAGGGTCCGAATATTTTTGGTCATGCAGGTGACTGTGTGTGCTTGCAACCAGGTAGTTGGTGAGGGTGTACATACTATTGCTCAGGCAAGTGTCTCTGTGGTTGCAAGTAAGCATTTGGTGCATTTGATATCTCAAAAATTTTAAAAATCAATGGAAATAAATGGGGCTGGACGATTTACAGTTGGAATGGTGTCAATATCGAAAATGTAAAAAATGAATGGAAGTAAATAGGGCGAAAACTTACAAAATTAATGGAAGTGAATTGGGCAAAAATGGGTATAAAAACAGGCAAGGCGTGTAAATGGGTGTGTATCCCAAAACTGTATACAAGTCGCGGTGTTATCAACGGGACGGACGTTGGAATGGCATCGATATCTCGAAAATTAAAAAAATGTGTATAAAAACAAGCATGGCAGGTGAACAGGTGTGCGGATCCAAAAGCTATACAAGCCGCAGTTTCATTAACAGACCAGATGATTTAAAGTTTGAACTGCGTCAATATCTCGAAAACTGCGGACAAAGAAAGCCGGACTAAATAATAAGGAGAACTAGAGAGGTGCATTCCCTGCAGAAAATGCAAGTGTGATTGCAGCTTAGCAATGGAATTGGATAACAAGGGTTATCTAATTCCAGGGTTGCCAGGAATTGCCAGGGTGTTCTTTCTGGTTGTTAAGGTGGTTTCTAGGGTATAGCTAAATGTTGCTTTGGTAACATGTTGTTGTTAGAGTTGCTAGGCAGGTTCTAAGATAATACCATGTGGTTGTTATGGTGTTACTGGATGTTTGTTAAGGTGTTGATAGGCAGTTGCCAACGTGTATCAGGTTGTTGCTAAGATGTTGCCAGGTGGTTCCTAAGGTGTTTCTAGGTGGCTAAAAGGATAATAGGAATGGTTGCTAAGGTATTTCTTGGTAGTTGAAATGGTAATATGTTGATTGCCAAGGTGTACTGAAGTTACCAAGTAGTTGCCAGGTGGTTGCTAAGGTGTTTTGTTTGGATGCTAGGGTGTATGCAAGTATGTATATGGGAAAGGAGTGTGAAGACTTTGGCTCGAATAGGTGATTGTATTTGGTGAGGGTATAAATACGTATGCTCAGACAGGTGACTGTGTGTGTGAAAGCACACAAGCATGCTCGGCAAATACAACCCCAAATCAGAAAAAGTTGGGACAGTATGGAAAATGCAAATAAAATAAAAATGCAGTGTTCCTTCCTTTACTTTGACTTTTATTTGATTGCAGACAGTTTGGACCCAAGATATTTCATGTTTTGTCTGCTGAACTTCATTTCATTTGTTAATATACCTCCATTCCTGCATTTTAGGCCTGCAACACATTCCAAAAGAAGTTGGGACGGGGACTAAATAATGATGTGATTCCAAACAGGTGATGTCAACAGATGATTGTAATCATGTTTTTTTCTACAAAAGCAGCATCAAGGAAAGGCTGAGTCTTTGATAAGCAAAGATGGCCAGAGGATCTCCACTTACACTTCTGTGATAGCAGCATTAATGCAGAGTAGTACATTGAGATCTTAGAGCAACATATACTGCCTTCAAGGCGTCATCTTTTCCACGGACGTCCATGCATTTTTCAACAAGACAATGCAAAACCACATCCTGCACACATTACAAAGGCATGGCTGCGGAAGAAGAGGGTACGGGTACTGGACTGACCTGCTTGCACTCCTGACCTGTCCCCAATAGAGAATGTGTGGAGACATTTGAAATGAGAAATGCGACAACGACGACCCCGTACTGCTGCACATCTGAAGACGTGTTTGCAGGAAGAATGGAACAAAATAAAACCTAAAACACTAAATCGCTTGGTATCCTTGGTGCCAAAACATCTTTTAAGTGTGGTGAAAAGGAATGGCAACATTACAAAGTGGTAAATGCTTTACTGTCCCAACTTTTTTTTGAATGTGTTGCAGGCCTCAGGTTCATCCTGTCTGCAATGAAATAAAAGGCAAAGTAAATGTAAGAAACTCTGGTTTTTTTTAAATATAAATGCGCACACACACACACACACACACACACACTTGAGGAAGGTCTCTAGAGTAAAAAACAAATTTTCCCATGGACAGAAGAGAAAAATGTGCTGGTATCTCAGATAAGTAATCTAGAATCATCTCTTATAAATTCTCATGCCCTGTCAGCTCTCTCGTGATTGGGTGGGTTTGTGGAGCAAAATGTCCAGAAAGGAGCAGAGAAACAGAATAAACAGCTTAATTAAGGTGGACGAATAAATTGATCCCTCAAAGAATAATTAGTATATAATCCTATATTTAGTGGTTAAATTGGTATTTGGCAAAATGTTAATTCCTGATTGTGAGTTAGTGGTTGTATTTTTAAATAATAGTTTAAAAAAAACAGAACTACTGACTGTAAGTGGTAATTGCTACATGTAGGGGGTATTTTTAGTGGGTTGTATGTAATTTTTTCTAATCCATATGCTTTTTTAGATTTTTAAAAATGTATTTTTTTTATAATTATGACTAAGTCCGAGGCACACTTTTCGAGTGCTTTTTACAGTGGACATTGTCTCGAATACTACAGATTCCAAGACCAAACACCCCTGATAAGCAGGCGCAAGGCAACAATGGTAAGGAAAACTTCCTAAATATTACAAGGAAGAAACCTTGAGCATAACCAGACTTAACAGAGACCCATTCTCCTATGGTGGCCTAGAGAATTATTTGGATACATCAATATTTTATATCAAATTAACTAAATATGTAAAAAAAAAAAAACATTAGGCCAAGTAGAAGGAGGAGGAAAGGGGGAAAGGCTAGGAGCATTGGAGGTGATAAACTGGGTGGGGTGTAATCTTGAAGAGTATGTCAAGAATGTAGTGAAGGTTAAAAAAAAGATTCTGATAGAGTGAAGGTGGAACTTGATGGAGTGCTGATAATTGTCAAGTTAAATTTATTTGTGTAGCGCATTTTACAATAGACATTGTCTCAAAGCAACTTTACAGAATCCAGGACCGACAGACCAAAAAGCCCTGTTGAGCAAGCCGAGGGCAACAGGATAAAGGAAAGATTCCCTTAAAATTACAGGAAGAAACCTTGAGAAGAACCAGACTCAGCAGGGACCCCCATCCTCCTAGGGTGGCCTAGAGAATAATTTGAATGAATATGATTTACACAAATTATACATACACAAAAATAAATGTAACTAAAAGTTATAACTAGCAAAAAAACCCCAATAATAAATAAATAATAATAATGTAAACAATTGGAGTTCTTCATTATTCAGTCCAGTCTGTAATAATGTCCGTAGTAAGTTCTAGGCATTTTCGGTGCAAAAGTGCCAGGTTCCAGTCACATTTAACAGGAACAGGAACATTGTTGGCACAGCAGTAACCTGCAACCTGAAAAATATTAGAGACTGTAAGGTGGTGGCAGGGAAAAGTGTAGTTAGACAGCTTCAGATGGTTCTCTGTCATAGGAGGTGAAGAGGAGTAGAAAAGTGAGGGCAGAACCAATGATCAGATGGTGGAGATGAAAGAAAAAGGACTTTGGTGTGAAAATTAGAGAAGATGTGATACAGGTGATGGGGAAGGGGTGCTAGACAACACCTGCAACACCTGCAAAATGTAATGTCTAAGGAGTGGGTAGGAAGCATAAGGGTACCAGTTTTTTAGGAATAAGGGGGTGTGATGCATTGCAGCAACTACAGAGGAATAAAGTTGATCACCCACAGCATAAAAATCTGGGAACAAGTAGTAACTGTAATATTGTATGAGGAAATTGAGAGTGGCAGAAAGGTATGTAAGGAACAGCATTGTTGGCATGGCAGCATTACACCTACAGGCTTCAGCCCCAGGGCTTGATGCAGATGTTCACTTTGAGCTGTGTCAGGGTAAAAAATAAAAGATGTAGTTAAAATGTGATATTAACAAAATTGTTAATAATGTTAAGTTTGCATAGTATAGTGACCATCAGATGCAACTGTCATGCCAACAAATTATTAGGAAGGTTACCAAAAATTACATAGAAAAACATAGAAACAGAAAAATATGTTCTATGGTTAGATGGAACAAAAATTGAGCTTTTGACCTGGGGTAGGTTTGGCATTACAAAAGGATGATTACAAGAACCTGAAGTCCACTGTTAGGCATGGTGAAGGGTCTGTGTTGTTGTGGGCCTGTTTTTCCTCCAAAGGCCCTGGGAACCTGGTATCCTCATATACAACATTTTATGTCTCATTAAAAAAATAAAGAAAGAATAAAGAAAGAAATATAAATAGTTTATTATTGGATCTTCCAGCAGGACAATGTTCCAAAACATTTGTACAGATTAAACAATGACTAGTTACTGATCACAAAATCAAGCCTCTGCTATGGCCATCTACATCCCCTAATCTAAACCCCAATATCTGTGCTAAAGAAGAGAGTGCACAAGAGAGGACCTAGGACAATGGATAATCTAGACACATTCTGTAAAGAGGAAAGGTCCTGTTCTGTATTTTTCAACCTTATAAGATGTTGTAGGAACATGTAACAATGTACTGTTTTATAGGCAAAGGGTATTACAAAGTATTAAATGCTGGGGTGCTAATAATTGTGGCACATGTGGTTTGACTAAAAATAACCATTTTTTGATGAGAGATTTTCTCCCCGAATAAATGTACTTCAGCTAAAGGTTGTATTTTTCTTATTTTGTAGTTGAATTTGAGCTAAT
This sequence comes from Trichomycterus rosablanca, assembly GCF_030014385.1. Taxonomy (NCBI): domain Eukaryota; kingdom Metazoa; phylum Chordata; class Actinopteri; order Siluriformes; family Trichomycteridae; genus Trichomycterus; species Trichomycterus rosablanca. The sequence goes on along the minus strand of NC_085988.1, from coordinate 53,146,486 downwards.
GCACCAAAGGGTGATTTTGATTATCTCTACCGGGGTGCCAAATATTGTGGAGGGGACTGTAAGTTCTGCGGGCTGAGAGTATGATTGAATAAAGTGAAATTCAATAAAAAGAACAGCTGGGCAACTTTTAGGCATGGGAGTGGATCTATTATACTACATAAGTTGATGGAAACAGATTGTGTTAAATATTAATACATTCTGGAAGATTTAGCCTGAATTTTACAGCAGGACATGGATCCAAAACATACCGAAAAATCCATTATAAACAAATTTAAAAAATGCAAGCTCAAGCTTTACAAATGGCCCTAAGAGACTTTCGAGTATAACCTTTCTAAATAACACAGGCAAAATTGTGGATAAATATTTAAGGCAATTTTACACTGACACTTGGCCTGTGGCCATGGTTGCTTAAACTTTTACATGCGAATGTAGCGAATCACCAATACACAAACTGTATACCAGTGGCGGCTGCTGGTCTTTCAAACAGGGGAAGCTCATTGTCGGCTTACATCATAAAATTTGTCCATTTATTTATATATAAATTGTGCCCTCTGTTCCTTTTCAAGAAAATGGCCTGAAATGGGATGCAGTTTGTCTTTCGACTTTACTCGCAAAATCCGCAATGGGACTGAAGCTCTAAGTGATAGCTGTCAATCAAAACGGGATTCAGCCTTTCGACTGATCCTCCAATCATCTTGCAGAAGCTCAGCGTCCAGACCCGCCCACAGCTTCATTCAAAATCGGGACATTTATCCAATGACCGACGAGTTTCGAAGCAATGAAAAAAACAACCCCATGCAGCCCCATTGAAGTGAAGAGATGCTCAGCTTCTGCGGGCAAATGCATTGAGCTACGGGAATGTATGAGAGGTTCGAGTCAGTCGATTTGTGATAAGTAGCTGATTCTGAACAAACTCGTCTTCGAGATGAACGTGTTCTAACGCATTTGTAGTCAATGAAATGTTAACACAACTGTACATATTTGACCATTTAATTTTTGACATTTTAGGGGAAGCTGAGCTTCCCTTGCAGTCTTAGAGAAATCGCCACTGGTATATACCTATTCAAGCCATCTAACTATCTAGCTGTCTTAATTTAGAAATAATCTGCTAAACAAATTTAAATTGTGATTTTGCGTACCCATGCCCAGATTGGTCAATTGGGATCCTGGGTTCGAATTGGCTGAACAGACATCCACGTACAGACCTAATTAAGTATGTTTGAAAGAGGGTGAGGGGCGCTGAGAACTGGACCCACCATGACCCTAGCCAGGATACAGTGATGGTAAAGCATAAAAATAAGATGTGCCAACATTTTAGTTTTTAAAAGACTTTAATCCACACAAACACTACATTTCTCCACATAAATAGCATAAAGCTGAAACATAATTCGCTTCATAAAATGACAGGAACTGCTTTTATTGGATCAGACATGATGATAGGTTAAAAGGTTAAATCAGCATAGTGGAAAAAGACAAAGATTGCCAGAACATAAAATCTGGATTCTTATGGACCAATTGATTAATTGCATTTTGTCATCATCCCAGTAACAACAATATTTTTCATCCTCTTTATCATTTCAAAAATATTTATTTACTAACCTCATAGAATAGTAGACTAGCATGCAGTATGTACTTTATGTAGTCTGTTGTAGCCCAGTTTGTTTTAACAGCAGCCGGAATAATTTCAATATTGTGGACAATATACTGCAAGATTTTTATTTTGCGTTATTTCAAGCTGCTGTGTGTTATACTGCTTTTGGTATGGCAAATGCCACTGAACAACCCGTTGGAGTTAAGGCAGCTAGTAATTTAAGTAAAAAAATTTGGTCACCTTCAATTCCATTTTGTCCGCTGTTTTTATCTGTGTTTGATGCTGTTTTTTGCGTTTCCTCTACCAAGACAGCACGTCTATAAGTAGCGTACGATTCATAATTTTCTCTGTCGGAGGAACATCTGGAAGCAGTCAGAAAAGTCTACATGGGAGTAGGAAAGGGGGGAGGGCACTCAGTCTCTCACGTTCTTTTCCCAGACAAGTACAGCTGCATTGAGGCAGGCGAGCGCTGTTCGCAAAGGGCCAACGTCAACTCCCTCCTTTCTCGTCTCTTCTGTGGAAGAGATCTTCTGAAGTCCTTTCGACGTTGCGCACGCAAAGCAAGATCTTCGCTCGTAAGGATCAATTAGCCTACAGCGGCAGACCCATGAGAGCACCGGCCTGGAAATCCACACAATACATATTCGTAAAGATTGCGTCCGATTAAATGCGGATTTTTATTTTGGATTTTTTTTCTTGCTTGATCCTATGCTGGATCTCATCTCGACAAGAGTGTGACCCAATACGGAAATTTTTGACCATCACCGGCAGCAAGTGGAGCTCGTGTCGTGTTTCTTAGACAGGGCCCGGATGTTCCAAAGATGCACTGGTTTGTTTTCCTAGGCGGGTCCAACGAACACCTCTTTACGTGTTTTAACCCCGTAATGGGAATCAGGTAATATTTAATCAACTAACAAAAGGGAATAAGTCAGGCACCGCGCTCTTTCCCCCATTTCTTCCCCCTGTTCATTTTTCACCTGGGGTTGTTTCCCTGCCGCCCCATCCCCCTACTCAGTTTTGCCTCGTTCATTATACGGATAAAACAATTTGGACTACGTTTGTAGTCAATGAGAGGAAATATGTACATACCAGAGGATACCCAGGAAAACCATCACGGTAACGTTTAGGATTTTGTACATTTAATCTCTCTCTCTCTCTCTCTCTCTCTCTCTCTCTTTCTGTGTTTGTGTGCGCCGCGCGCTCGTGTGTATGACACAATAATTGGTTGTTAGGATGCTGTTTAGGTTATGATGTGAAGTACATAAATGTGGCCATTAACATACAGTGGGCACAGAATCTGCGTGCTGATATTGATCTCTTTAAATGTCTCTTGCACGGCAGGAGTCGAGTCTAAAAAGGGGGCGCAGGTGAGGCTCTAGTTATAAAATAACCAAATAACTATCGTTGTTTTAACAATAACCTCAACTCAAACTAGTTTCATATTAACTTTAGGATTTGTTTACAACGTTGTTTAGGATCTGTTATTCAAAAATATTCCTGCCATATCAACCACTGTTGGGAGCACGGACATATCCTAAAATTATGCAAAGCTAGTGAGTAAAATATGTTAAATTATTTTTACATCAGTATGTTAGGGGCATTTTGTGCATATCTGAATATTGGGGGGTATATATTGTGATTATGGCCTTGATTTTAGTTGTTTGTTGCAATTACCTTGGTCTCATCAGACCATAACACATTTTCCCCACATGTTTTTGGCAGACTTGATGTTGGTTTTTGCAAAATGTAGCTGTGCTTAAATGTATTTTTTTTTAGGAAAAGTCTTCCCTCGTCACCCTACTCCACAGCCCAGACATAAGAACAATACAGGAGATTGATGTCACATGTAGTACACAACCAGTGCTTGCAGGAAATTCCTGCATCTTAGCAGCCTCCCAGAATATGACCAGTTCTTGATATCACTGTTGTGCCATTTTTTATTTACTTGTTGATGACCGTCATGACAGTGTTCCTTGGAATATGCAATGCATTGGAAATATTTGTACCTTTCTCATGACTGATACCTTTCAACAATGACTTTACTTGGATGCTATGTAAGCACTGTACAGCTTTTGATGTAAGATTGAAAGTAAGAGTTACTTTAAATGATGGCAGGTGTGTGCTGACTACTATTTAAAAGTTTAATTTAGGGTCAAATTTAGAGTTTGAATTCCACTCTTCAGGGTGGGCACAAGATTTTTATTTATACAAGGTCTGAATTCATTGTAATGCCAAAGTAATTTTTTTTACAACTGAGCTGGAAGTCACAGAGAATGCATTAAGATTTAACACCAGATTACACAACTTATCTCTTGTGGCCTTGGGTCTGACAAGTAATACCTCCATTTTATCTGAATTTAGTATGAGGAAGTTAAATGACATTCAATGTTTTATTTCTGCAATCCTTAATGTTACTGATTGTGTTGGTGTCTGTGTGTTTGACTAATATATACAACTGTGTCGTCTGCATAGCAGTGGAAAATAATGTCATGAATGATTTTGCTAAGTGTGGCATGTAGAGTGTAAATAACAGAGATACCAATACTGATCCCTGTGGAACTTCATACTGTTGTAGTTTTAGAGCATTTGTTATTTGCATGGACAAATTGGAAGCGGTCACTTAGATGATTTAAATCAAGAGAGTGAGAGTGAGACAGTGTGAGTACTATATTTTCCAGCATATCCAGTAATATATTATGATCCACAATATCAAAAGCTGAACTAAAATGTAATAGAACAAGAAAGGAGACAGTGACGGTTTGATATTGTTCTATAATTAGACAGTACATATGGGTCTATATCTGATTTCTTAATCAGGGGTTTAACATGTTGGAATGGTGTCAAGTAGAAATGATGATAAATTTGATGATTTTATATAATTAAATTACCTCAATTTGGGAGATTGGATTAAAGGAATGTAATTGTATAACATTGTTGGATAAGACACTATCAGCCCTCATGCTGCCCAGAGTGTATTGCTGCTTACTTGTGGAATGAGAGCCGCTGACTTTTAAGTCACTTTAGAGATTTTTTTTCTAATAAAGCATATTAGAAAGTCATTACTAGTACAGTTGGGTGGTATTTTAGAATGCTGTAATAATTCTAGTAAGTTTTAATACTATTATACTATTTCTTATTTTTCTTTATTAAAAAGAACAGATATAAAGATTTGGCTTTTAAAAGGGCATGTATGTACTTAATTAGGGCATCTTTCCATGCTGTCTTATGCACTGCCTGAGTCTGTCCGCCAAACTCTTGTTGGTAAAGGCAGACTGCATGGCTAGGTGCTTGATTTTATACATCTATGACACTGTGACTGAATGAAACACCCGAATTCAATTATTTAGAGGTGTGTCCCAGTACTTACTGGGATCTGTTTGCACAGGGAGCAGATTTGGAGGGATATGCATCATCAGTCAAGGGGTACGTAAACGTCTGCATTGAGAATGCACTTACAATAAGAACAATAAAAGTGAAGTCAAATTTATTTGTATAGCGCTTTTTACAATAGACAATGTCTCAAAGCAACTTTACAGAATCTAGGCCCGACAGACCAAAAAACCCTTTTAAGCAAGCTGAGGGTGACAGTGGCATGGAAAAACTCCCTTAAAATTACAGGAAGACCTTGAGATGAACCAGACTCAGCAGGGACCCATCCTCCTTGGGTGGTCTGGAGAATTATTTGAATGAATAGGATTTAGACAAATCATACATACATGAAATTAAAGTAAACTATTAATTAAAATCATAACTATCAATAAAATAAATACTAATAAAGTAAACAAGCAATTGGAGTTCCTCATTATTCAGTCCAGTCTGTAATAAAGTTCATAGTGAACACTGGACATTTTCGGTGCAAACACACCAGGTTCCGGTCAAATCTAGCAGGAGCATTAATGTTGGCACGCAGCCTCGTCTTGCGGGCTTCAACCTCAGGTGGGTAAAAATGTTACCATCAGAACCACCTTGGGGTAAACATCAAAAAATTTAGTTAAAATGTAAAATTGTTAAGAGTAAAATGTCAGTTTTGCAGAGAGTAGCATGAGACTCCGGCACCCCTAATTATTACATTAAAAAGAGAGAGCTAGCAGGTAACACAGTCATGGGGCTTTCACAGGACGTCAGCGCCCTCCGCCCCCATCGTCAACAAACCTGAGTGATCAGACAAAAGAGGTAGAATGACAGCAACCCAACATTCCTGATCACCACAAGTTTCTACGACCTAAAACCCGACACACAGCGTCAGCAAATCCAACAAACACCAGACTGCTCAGACCCCAGACCCCCAGGATCAAAGCCTCACACCCCTGGTTTGGAAAGCCTGGACTTGGACAAACTCTGGACTTGAACATTGAGACTGTGTCTGAATCCCGAACAGAGGCAGGGAGATTATTCCAAAGTTGTGGAGCTCTTCCACCAGCTGTAATTTTTTTAATTCTATGAACTATAAGTGACCCTGCACCTTGTGAACGAAGTAAACATGCTGGGTTGTAGTGCTCAATAAGTTCACTTAAATACTGTGGAGCCAGGCTATGTAGCGCTTTATAGGTTAGTAAAAGTATTTTGTAATTAATGCGAAATTTAATTGGCAGCCAGTGTAGAGCTGAGAGAACAGGACTAATATGGTCAAAATGTTTTAATTCTAGTTAGCACTCGAGCTGCTGCGTTTTGAACCAACTGGAGTTTGCTTATGGATCTACCATCCAGTAAGAAGAGCATTACAATAATCTAACCGAGAAGTTATAAACGCATGGATCAGTTTTTCAGCGTCATTAACAGATTTTTTATTTTAAAGATATTGCGCAAATAAAAGAATACAACTCTAGTAATATTATTAACGTGTGCATCAAAGGAGAGATCTAAATCTATTGTGACAACCAAGTTTTTTACAACCCCAAATCAGAAAAAGTTGGGACAGCATGAAAAATCAAATAATAAAAAGCACAGAGTTTCTTACATTTATTTTGACTTTTATTTCATTGCAGACAGTATGAACCTGAGATTTTTTTATGCTTCGTCTGGTCAACTTCATTTTATTGATTAATAAACATTCATTCCTGCATTTCAGGCCAGCAATACATTTCAAAAAAGTAAAGCATTTACTCTTTGTTGCCATTCCTTTTCACCACACTTAAAAGACGTTTTGGCACAGAGGATACAAAGCCATTTAGTGTTTTAGGTTTTATTTTGTCCCATTCTTCCTGCAAACACGTCTTAAGATGTGCAACAGTATGGGGTTGTTGTTGTCGCATTTCTCGTATTAAAATTCTCCACACATTCTCTATTGGGGACAGGTCAGGACTGCAGGCAGGCCAGTCCAGTACCCGTACCCTCTTCTTCTGCAGCCATGCCTTTGTAATGTGTGCAGCATGTGGTTTTGCATTGTCTTGTTGAAAAATGCGTCCCTGGAAAAGAAGTCTTGAAGGCAGCATATATTGCTCTAAGATCCCAATGTACTTTTCTGCATTAATGCTGCCATCACAGAAGTGCAAATTACCTTTAAAATAAAAATGCAGTGTTCCTTACATTTACTTAGACTTTTATTTGATTGCAGATGGTTGGAATCCAAGATATTTCATGTTTTGTCTGCTCAACTTCATTTCATTTAATAAACCTCCATTCCTGCACTTCTGTGGGCTCGGAGGCATGGACCATCACACAGTGGAAACGTGTATTGTGGTCAGATCTTCCAGGTCTTTTTTGGAAAAAATGGACGCCGTGTGCTCCGGACCAAAGACAAAATGGACCATTCAGACTGTTATCAGCAACACGTCCAAAAGCCAGGGTCTGTCATGGTATGGGGCTGTGTCAGTGCTCTTGGCAAAGGTCATTTACACTTCTGTGATGGCAGCAATAATGCAGAAAAGTACGTTGAGATTTTAGAGCAACATATGCTGCCATAAAGATGTCATCTTTTCCATGCATTTTTCAACATGACAGGTTCATACTGTCTGCAATGAAATAAAAGTCAAAGTAAATGTAAGAAACTCTGTGTTTTTTTTATTAATTGCATTTTCCATGCTGTCCCAACCTTTTCTGATTTGGGGTTGTATATTGTTTACACAATTCTCGATCTTACTGATTTTGTTAATGTCATTGGGTTTGGCTAATATATACAGCTGTGTGTCTTCTGCATAGCAGTAAAAATTGATGCCATGTTTATGAATATTTTTTTTTAATGGTAGCATATACGTAGAGTGTAAATAATAAAGGTCCTAATACACACCCCGTCGAACACCATACTTTACTTTTGTAGTTTTCAAGCATTTATTATTTATGTAGACAAATTAAGAGTGGTTAGTCAAATAGGATTTAAATTAATAGAGTGCAAATCCTTTAACACCTACTGTATTTTCTAGCCTATCATTATCAGAGGACATTAATAAATAATTAACTACCCTAATTAATGCAGTTTCAATACTATGGTTGGGTCTAAATCCTGAATCTTGAAATGTTTCATGAATACTGTTTTCATGTAAATAAGAACATAATTGTTGACAAATTGCTTTTTCTAGATTCTTGGAGACAAAAGGAAGGTTTGGATACTGTCTTAAAAAAGAATCTAGGAATTCTATACACTTCCAGTGTAGTGTGCTGCCACTTGTGCTCTAATTTTTATGCTGCTTGTTTTAGAGCATGTGTGGTAATTGTACCATGGAGCAAACTTTTTGTCCCTAATCAATTTAGTTTTAACTGGTTCTACACTGTCTAATGTTGTGCAGAATACAGACTTTGAATGTTAACTTGCCTGTTCTAGCTCTTTAGGCTCTGATGGTGGCATAAATGGTAATTCTGGTAGGCTGTTTATGAACGCTGCTGCAGTTGCAGATGTGTTAGTGCACTTAGATTTAAGGCGATGTGGTCGCTGTATATTGTTGGACAAAGACACTTCATATAGTAGGAGGGAGTGGCCAGAGATCAAAGTCATTTTGTGGTAAAACAACCAGGTTTACTATGTCAATACCATAAGTTAATATAAGGTCTAAGATCCTGTTACATTTTAGGTAATACCCATAGATTCTATAAATCGATTTTAAGCGGATCATGCTTCAAGAAATAAGAGCAGCACCCTCCTGCGAGGGGTGGACACCATCCCTCTTTAAAAGACCAGGTCTTTCCTTAAAAGTGGACCAGTTATCTATAAAAGCAATGTTGTTTTCTGTGCACCATTTAGACATCCAGCGACAATAACCTGCTGTAGGTTTTGCCACTGCACCAATTTGGTAAGTGGCCAGAGCATACTACTCCCTTGGTCATCGACCTAGCTAACTCACACACCTCTTTAACATTATTCATCGTAACCTCAGACTGCCTCAACTGTACATCATCAGTGAATAACATTCTTTTAAAATCTACGGTTAGCATTAGCCAGCACTTTTAGATTTGCTCTGACGTCGGGCGCCCTGGCCCCCAGAATACAGTTGTCTCTGGTTGGTTGCGTCTTTATTGGGGTAGCAATTCACATGTGTCAAAGCTGAGAGTCTACTATAACCAGAGCACTTTCATGAATAGGCTTCTCAGTGGTTGTGTCGCTAAATAGGGAAAACTTGTTGTATACATGGACCTAAAATGTTTTGTGCTTAGCTGGGACGCCTCCCAGTCACCTCACTGTAAGAGTTCTAATGCCAGAGTCGGGAGTTCTACATTTGAACTAGTGGCATTTGGGTCTGTTAATGCTGTTTCTAAGCACTGCTCACTATTACTAGTCTGTTCTAAAGCCCTTCTAACAAGTCTTCTCCGGCAAACTAACTACTAATCTACACTTATCACATGTAAAATTATTACTAAAGACAGAGAAAGAATAACTAAATATTCCACACTCAACACATGGATACAGAGCTGCTGCAGAGCCATAATAACAGCAAAAAAGATACTTGGCTTTGAATGAAGCATTGAAGTGCTGTTTGAGTTGGATCCACCAATGTTTCTGCTGGTAGTCACAAAAAAAATGGCTTTAATACCAGACAAAAAAGGTGTTAATGTGCTGGAATAAAAAATAAACAAAAACGTGCTTTATTTAGGCAGCAGACTCCAAACAAGCAGGAATTTATGTGAATTTACATCTACAGTGGGGTCAAAAAGTATTTAGTCAGCCACTGATTGTGCAAGTTCTCCTACTTAGAAAGATGAGAGAGGTCTGTAATTTTCATCATAGGTACACTTCAACTATGAGAGACAAAATGAGAAAAAAAAATCCAGGAAATCACATTGTAGGATTTTTAAAGAATTTATTCGTAAATTATGGTGGAAAATAAGTATTTGGTCAATAACAAACAAGCAAGATTTCTGGCTCTCACAGACCTGTAACTTCTTCTTTAAGAAGCTCTTCTGTCCTCCACTCGTTACCTGTATTAATGGCACCTGTTTGACCTCGTTATCTGTATAAAAGACACCTGTCCACAGCCTCAAACAGTCAGACTCCAAACTCAACCATGGCCAAGACCAAAGAGCTGTCAAAGGACACCAGGAAGAAAATTGTAGACCTGTACCAGGCTGGGAAGAGTGAATCTACAATAGGCAAGCAGGTTGGTGTGAATAAATCAACTGTGGGAACAACTGTAAGAAAATGGAAGACATACAGTGGGGGAAATAAGTATTTGATCCCCTGCTGATTTTGTAAGTTTACCCCCTTACAAAGACTTGAACAGTCTATAATTTTTATGGAAGGTTTATTTTAACAGAGAGAGACAGAATATCAACAAAAAATCCAGAAAAAAAACATTAAATAAAAGTTATAAATTAATTTGTATTTAATTAAGGGAAATAAGTATTTGATCCCCTACCAACCAGCAAGAATTCTGACCTCCACAGACCGGTTATGTGCCCATGAGGCACACAAATTAGTCCTGTCCCTGTATAAAAGACTCCTGTCACAGAATCAGTTTCTTCCGTTCAAATCTCTCGACCACCATGGGCAAGTCCAAAGAGCTATCAAAGGACGTCAGGGACAAGATTGTAGACCTGCACAAGGCTGGAATGGGCTACAAGACCATCAGCAAGACGCTTGGTGAGAAAGAGACCACTGTTGGCACGATAATTCGAAAATGGAAGAAATACAAGATCACAGTCAATCACCCTTACTCTGGAGCTCCATGCAAGATCTCACCTGGTGGGGTAAGAATGATTCTGAGAAAGGTGAGGTCAGTCCAGAATTACACGGGAGGAGCTTGTCAATGATCTCAAGGGAGCTGGGAGCACAGTCACCAAGAAAACCATTAGTAACACACTTCGCCGTAATGGATTGAGATCCTGCAGTGCCCGCAAAGTCCCTTTGCTCAAGAAGGCTCATGTACAGGCCCGTCTGAAGTTTGCCAATGAACACCTGAATGATTCAGAGAAAGCTTGAGAGAATGTGATATGGTCAGATGAGACCAAAATTGAGCTCTTTGGCATCAACTCCACTCGCCGTGTTTGAAGAAATGCCCGGTGGGGATGGTGTTCTTGGGGACATATCCAGCATTTCTCTGCTCCCAGCTCCCTTGAGATCATTGACAAGCTCCTCCCGTGTAATTCTGGGCTGACCTCACCTTTCTCAGAATCATTCTTACCCCGCGAGGTGAGATCTTGCATGGAGCTCCAGAGGGAGGGTGATCTTGTATTTTCCATTTTCGAATTATCGCACCAACAGTGGTCTCTTTCTCAACAAGCTTCTTGCTGATGGTCTTGTAGCCCATTCCAGCCTTGTGCAGGTCTACAATCTTGTCCCTGACGTCCTTTGATAGCTCTTTGGTCTTGCCCATGGTGGTCGAGAGATTTGAACGGAAGAAACTGATTCTGTGACAGGAGTCTTTTATACAGGGACAGAACTAATTTGTGTGCCTCATGGGCACATAACCGGTCAGAATTCTTGCTGGTTGGTAGGGGATCAAATACTTATTTCCCTTAATTAAATACAAATTAATTTATAACTTTTATTTAATGTTTTTTTTTCTGGATTTTTTGTTGATATTCTGTCTCTGTCTGTTAAAATAAACCTTCCATAAAAATTATAGACTGTTCAAGTGTTTGTAAAGGGGTAAACTTACAAAATCAGCAGGGGATCAAATACTTATTTCCCCCCACTGTACAAGACCATTGATAATCTCCCTTGGGGTCAAGATCTCATCCCGTGGGGTCAAAATGATCATGAGAACGGTGAGCAAAAATCCCAGAACTACACGGAGGGAACTGATGAATGACCTGCAGAGAGCTGGGACCAAAGTAACAAAGGCTACCATCAGTAAACACACTACGCCGAGAGGGACTCAAATCCTGCAGTGCCAGGCGTGTCCCCCTGCTTAAGCCAGTACATGCCCGTCTGAAGTTTGCCAGAGAGCATATGGATGATCCAGAAGATGATTGGGAGAATATCATGTGGTCAGATGAAACCAAAATGGAACTTTTTGGTAAAAACTCAACTCGTCGTGTTTGGAGGAAGAAGAAAAACCCAAGAACACCATACCTACTGTGAAGCATGGGGGTGGAAACATCATGCTTTGGGGCTGTTTTTGTGCAAAGGGGACAGGGCGACTGATCCGTGTTAAGGGAAGAATGAACGGGGCCATGTATCGTGAGATTTTAAGCCAAAACCTCCTTCCATCAGTGAGAGCATTGAAGATGGAACATGGCTGGGTCTTCCAACATGACAATGATCCCAAACACACAGCTCGGGCAACGAAGGAGTGGCTCCGTAAAAAGCATTTCAAGGTCCTGGAGTGGCCTAGCCAGTCTCCAGACCTAAACCCCATAGAAAATTTGTGGAGTCCGTGTTGCCCAGCGACAGCCCCAAAACATCACTGCTCTAGAAGAGATCTGCATGGAGGAATGGGCCAAAATACCAGCTACAGTGTGTGCAAACCTGGTGAAGACTTACAGGAAACGTTTGACCTCTGTCATTGCCAACAAAGGTTGTGTTGCAAAGTATTGAGTTGAACTTTTGTTATTGACCAAATACTTATTTTCCACCATAATTTAAAAATTAATTCTTTAAAAATCCTACAATGTGATTTCTTGGATTTTTTTTTTCTCATTTTGTCTCTCATAGTTGAAGTGTACCTATGATGAAAATTACAGACCTCTCTCATCTTTCTAAGGAGGAGAACTTGCACAATCAGTGGCTGAGTAAATACTTTTTGGCCCCACTGTACTTTAAGATAAAGACATAAAACACTATAAATCTGGGCATTATATTAAGTACCAGTGCAAGATTAACTTTTTACTTTTAGTTTGCTAATTAAAAATTAACTTAGCTAGTGGCTACGGACAACCAGTTTACAGAGGCGCACCATCGGAAATGTTTCCTAATCAGAAGCCATGGTAAACAAAAATGTCCAGGTTCTGATTAGAAGACGCAATGCAGCTTTCAGGACGAGAGACAAAGATGCTTATTCAGCAGCACAAAGGGACCTCAAAAAAGGCATCAAGGAGGCCAAGTGCAGATATAAGCATTGCATTGAGGAGCATTTTGAGAACAACCACACCTGCCGCATGTGGAACGGAATCAAAGCACTGACGGACTACAAGACCAACACTCTGCAGGCCAGTGACGACCCCAGTCCACCAGATATGTTAAACCTGTTCTTCACTCGCATTGATAACCTAAACCTCCTACATTCCACCACCTGTTGAAAAGCAGGCACTAGTTCTAAAGTGTTATTAGGTGAGAATCACCCTGCAGTGAGTGGATCCCAACAAAGCAGCGGACCCAGATGGAGTTTCTGAAAGGACACTAAAGGTCTGTGCCAACCAACTAGTGGAGGTCTTTATAAACATATTCAACCTCTGCTGCTAAGCCTCTGTCCCAATGTGCTTTAAAACCTCCACAGTCTCCTCAATGACTATCAACCAGTGGCATGAACCGGTAGTCATGAAGTGCTTTACCAATATCAGTTTACATACAGAACAAACAGATCCACAGAACATGCAGTCACATTGGCACTTTACATTGCATTGAGGGCGGCACAGTGGCTCGGTGGGTAGCACTGTCACCTCACAGCAAGAATGTCCTGGGTTCGATTCCAAGCGGTTTGGGTCCTTTCTGTGTGGAGTTTGCCTGTTATCACCGCGTCTGCGTGGGTTTCCTTTGGGAGCTCCGGTTTCCATCCACAGTCCAAAGACATGCAAGTGAGGTGAATTGGAGATACAAAATTGTCCATTACATTTACATTTTCATTTACATTTTCAGCATTTAGCAGACGCTTTTATCCAAAGCGACTTACACAATGAGCAACTGAGGGTTAAGGGCCTTGCTCAGGGACCCAACAGTGGCAACTTGGTGGTGGTGGGGCTTGAACCGGCAACCTTCTGTTTACTAGTCCAGTACCTTTACCACTGAGCTATCACTGGCCAGTGACTATCACAACCAGTAACTACCTGTCCTGTCATTAATGTAACCAAAGTGTGTAGAACATAACGCTAAAATCCTAACAAATAAATATCACATGGCAATAGCACATCTGGAACAACCGAACATGTATGTGAGGATGTTATTCGTCTGTTCATGCACAACTGTACCCCCATTCACTCCTCCAACACCGTAATAAAATACGCTGATGGCACCACAATAGTTGGCCTAATCTCAGATGGTACTTAACACCTCAAAAACAAAAAAGATCAGTATAGACTTTAGGAGAACAAAGAACCACCTCCCTTCACATTTCTGGAGAAGTAGTACATCGCGTGAGTTCCTTTGGGTTAACATAACCAATCACCTGATCACCTCTTACCTAAGCATGAGGGCACATCAAAGACTGTATGTCCTGAGAAGGTTAAAATGGACTTAGCTTTCTCAAAATCTCCTGTTTAACTTCCACCACAGCATCATTGAGAGCATTCTCTCCAACTGCGTGAGTCTGTGCCAGCCAAATAGAAAACAATGCCAGCAGCATCAGCAGAGATGCAACACACCCTGGAAACTACTTGTGTGCCTTGTTACCATCTGACAGGTGGTACAGGGCTATCCACACACACGAACAGACTGAGAAACAACTTCTTCCCAAGAGCTGTGGCCTCAGTCACACCTTATCGACTGACTACCCCACTCTGTGTATTTTGCACATCTATGTACATCTGCCCACACCTACTGTAGCTTTACAGACCTTTCTCAGAGTGTACTGTTTCTACCCATCTAAATATCCTAATCTGCGCACAGTCAATTTACATACACATACCTATAATTTATTTATTTTATTTTATATTGCAGTCTTGCATACTTTTTTTCTTTCATCTGTTTTGGTGTCACATTGAATTTCATTGTACGCAAATATAATTACAATAAAAGTTCCTCTTCTACTTTAGGTTACTAAAAATGGGAAACTATGATTCAGATTATGCACCAGTAAGTCAAGTCAAGTCAACTTTATTTATATAGCGCTTTTTACAATAGACATTGTCTCAAAGCAACTTTACAGAATCCAGGATCAACAGATACAAAAACCCCTTTTGAGCAAGCCGAGGGCGACAGTGGCAAGGAAAACTCCCTTAAAATTACAGGAAAGACCTTGAGAGGAACCAGACTCAGCAGGGACCCATCCTTCTTGGGTGGCCTGGAAGATGATTTGAATAAATAGGATTTACACAATATCATACACACACAAATTAAAATGAACTAAGTTATAACTAGCAAAAATAATTGGAGTTATTATTCAGTCTAGTCTGATATACTCTAGCGTCATACAGGAGATGAGTTTTTTATGTTTGAATGTATGTTTGCTAAAATGAAATTTGACACTGTCACAAGCATTTTTATCAAACCATAAAAATCATCGTCTGATGAACATTCTAACATTCAACCGTGTTGAACATTTTACCATATACCAATCAATGGGTTTTGCATCTTATTTTTTAAAGAGCTAGAGTGGCACTATTCATTTTAGAAAGGTAATTATATTGTGCATGTTACTGTTGTTGTAGGAAGTCTTTTTTTTCTTTTCTTTATTTTTATCAGCCACTATTCTGGAGCTTTTATCAACCACTATTCTGGAGCTAGATTTGCAGTTTTACTGGAAAACACTGGCTGCAATGCAAAAAACACTCAGCCACAGCTCCAATGAACAATTTGGGAACCCTAGTTGAGGTTTTATATATAAGGAGTTTTATTGCAAAACACAGTTAACCTTTTTGGAAGGAAATGTTGAGTGCTTGGGTGCTGACATCTCAAGCTCAAGCTTGCTAGTTCGAATCTCTAATCTGCTAATGACTGGCCAGTTGCCTACAAGGACAATGATCTGCTACATGGTCTCGTCCCAGGTACAAAGGCCATAGGGATTTCTCATAAGTGCTGAAATTATGACCTCTGCTGGCTGATTGATGGTGGCTGTACAATGAGACGAGGATAATGGAAATCGGTTTGTGACTCTCTGTGCGCTATATAGATACCCATATGAACCCGCCTCATGCAGGTAAATAGAAGCGATTGGCTACTGCACATCTCTCGGAGGGTGGTGTGTTAGTTATGACCCCCCTTGGTCAGAATTGGAGGTATGCAGCAGTAAAATGTTGTATTGTAGAAATACAAATCAGGCAATTGGATATGACTAGACTGGGAGGAAAATTAATGGAAAATGCATTAAAAATGTTTAGTTAATAGATAATTTTAATTAATTTTTGTATGCTACACCAGTCTTTTATAAATATAAAAAATGATATAACAAATATTAAGCAATAATTCAATGTAATTAAAACATTACTGCAAACATTAAACTGTGGTATGAAAAAGCAATGACACCTTTGTTCTTTAATATTGCATATTTATTACACTTAATGTTTTCAGATCAATAAACTAAACATAACATAAAGAAAAAAATACTCTATAAATAGATAAAAAAAAAACTCCTTTGGCAGAACAGCAAACAGACACTACACATCACATGACTAATATCATCTCTGCTGTGGTAGTGGCAGCATAGTGCTATAGGAGTGCTTCTTAGCAGCAGAGACAGAGAAACTGGTAATAGCTGAGGGATAATAAATGCAGCCAAACACAAAAATATTTGGAGAAAACCTCTTTTAGAGCTTAGACTGGGACAACAGTAGGGCTGGGCGGTATGACCAAAAATTTGTATCATGGTATTTTGTAAGATTCTGACGGTTTCTCGGTATGTTTTTTTTTTTTGTATGCCTGGGACTTTTTATATGTCTGTGGCTTATTCTGCTGTCATAAGTACATAGAATATAAAAAGCTTTAATTTCACCATGTATATAATGACGGTTTTGAGTACTATAAGCTTTACCTGGCCCCACAAAATATATGATGGAATAAGTACGCATGAAACAGTTGCAATAAATACAGTTTTTATTGTTTATTTAACATTTAAGTATTGTACAATTACCCTTAGTTCTCCCTTTAACAAATAAAACAATTACAAATTGCAAACTCCACTGTACAACTTGACCACTGGTCTGTTGCAGAAAAGTGGACAAGTATTTTTGCACCGTAGGACATACCTAGAATCCACTGTTTTAATTATTGCTTTTTCTTTCTTGACTGTCTACACTGCAAAAAATGTGGAGTAAGATTTACTTCAAAAAAACTTAGGAAAGTTTTTCCACGTACAAACTGCTAGTAAATTTAACAGACCATATACTCAAGTAAAAGTTAAAAAGTTACTCACAATTCTATATGGATTTTACTAGAAATTCTTCAGTAAAAGTTACTTTGCTACACACTGCTTCAAGTATATTTTAATAGCTGTATCTTAGTAGATTTTACTTAAACATTGCAGCACTAAAATTATTAAAACATGGCTTATAAAATGCTATATTATATATATATTATATATTATTAAAATGCTATATTATAAAATGCCAAATAATTTTACATTATTCAATTCAACATCAATGATTACCATATACAAAAGCCACTATAACAGACAACATTTTTTGTCAAACTTTTTTATTTGTTTTGCTCAATTAATGGAAATGCATTTTCACTTACAGTTCAGTGGACAAAATGTCTTTCAAACAGCGTGTTTTCTAAAGTCTCACAAAAGTACACAAAAGTAAAAACTACTATAAAACAAACTATAAAAGTTTCACAGTGTAAGGACAGAATAAATGATATCAATCTTTCAAATATTTTTCTGAAAACTTGCAGTAAAAAATAAAAATAGATGCAAGTAAAAATGCAAGAGAAACACTCGCCGAAGGTGGACTGTAGTTCTCCTCCTGAACTCATCTTTCACCTAAGACAAAGATTAAAAAATAACATTAAGTTTATGTAGACCTCTGAATGTTATGTTACATATTATAATTCAATTTTACTTTCTCAAGGTTTGCTCACAGGTCGCCTAATAATGCACATTTGAATTTGAAAGATCCGGGACTACAGACTCATACAGATTTATTTTTAAGTAGCAAAATGGGCTTTCATAATCATGAGACAAAAAAACTATTTTAGAACCAACGTTTTAAGCCCACGTACATTAAACGGAATATGTTATCACAATTAATATAACTACATAACATTAAATCTGCCATGCTAACAGACGCTAATTTGGAGTCACTAGTGTAGAAAGATAAACAACTTTTTAAATATTTATAATATTAACTGGCACAGTAATATAATTTCTTAAAAAATGACAACTTACCATAAAACAGTCCCCTTTGGCCAAAGTATGTCCTCAACAACCAAAAAACTTTGTGGTGAGAAGACTTGAGAATATTCAAAAATCAGCAGCTCGTTTTGCACTCCGTGTGTGAAACATGTCCGAACTTGCCAGGCAATGCGCATGCGTGGAACATGTACTGTAGTAATATTTACTAGAAGTTTTCAGTTTTGCTTTGCTTCAATCCAAGAAATAAAAAACATAGTTAATTTTACTTGGTATTTAGAATAAAATTTACTAATGTATTTGATGACAAATAATTACAAAGAAACACCAAGTAACACACTAAATTATGTGTGAAATTCTTAAGTAGCAAGACTGTACTAGAATATTCTTGTATAAAGTACTTTAAAAATCTTCACTCTATTTACTAAGTCAAAAAATCATTTTTTGCAGTGTATAGAGGAATCATGTCCTTGCATATGTGGATTCTTACTGCGTTTGTAAAGTCTAGTGGTGTGCGATACTGCATACAAAGTAAATAGAGGGCCAGTATCGCCGATACTGATACAGATACCGATACTTTTTACTTCTAAAAAGCAGCTTATTTACTTTTTATGTAGAAAAGAGCAGTGTGTCATGATTTATGAGGTGAATGTATCATCACTTTGCTTTGACCACTAGATGATTTTGTGGTTTTTGCTTTCTACTGTTAATAAGTTAATCGTGTGCATGTTAAAACCCACCACAGCATGTTTTTAGCCAAATAAAAAGTACTTTTATTACTGTAATGAACTCTAATGAAGTCTGAGGTTTTTATTCAGAAACAATTATATAATATGAAAACATAATTTCTTCTTCTCATTGCACTTCTCTGTCTTTTTGTAAAATAAAGTACACAAAATTATTAAACAATGTAAATTCTTTTTTCAGTGGAATGTTTTTGTTCATAAACAATAATATAATACAACTAAATTCATGCCTTTCACTGCACTTCTTTTGGTTTAAAAACAAAGTACAGTACAACATATTACTGAAGAACAAATGTTTTCAAACTTTAATACTCTTTTTTAATGTAATTAGATTTTTTTTTATTTACTGATGAAAAATATCCACTTTTCCTCTCTGCCTTTCACTCACTGCTTACATGTATTTTCTCTCAGTGGTGCTTAGTCACGTGACGGCACGACAACAAAACAGCACTGCAGGGAAGTGCAAAGTGAGCATATAAGATGTAAAAAAGCAGTGTTTGTACACCCACGTCTACTTTTTGCTAAAACGGGAGCAATGTACTGAATGTAGTGGAGAAAAAAATTAATTAAAACTACTCAATTTGAACAGCTCTCCATAGCGCTCTTAGCGGAGAACAATATTGTATGATCTGCTGCCTACAGCTATGTTACGGTATGGAGGTATATGAAAAATCCATATCGTATGAGGAATCAAAGACAGTATACCGAATGTACCGTCATACCGCCCAGCCCTAGACTAGTTCATTTTTCTACATGAAAGTGACCTCTTAGGCCAAGTCTTGGAATCTCTGAGTTTCCCAGCCAAATTCCAAATGCAAACCATGTTGAACGTCTGGGGATAGACCTGTGTGGAAAATTTATTTTCTAAAGACTGTCTTTCTTCTGCAAGATGGTTTGATATTAAACAGTGTATACATCAGATAAATATATTTAGCCCATCAATCATGATTGATATGTGCTTTACTTTGTAATGCACTTTATAACCCACAAACGATTTCGTCACTTGACAAATTTTTGGAAATTATAACGACTCAGATTGTCAAAAGTCACTATTCGATCAAATGTGTGACAACTTGCGAGTAGGATGTTCTGCACTGAACTACCACTTACTGGATGTTTTTACACCGTTCTGTTTTTAATGTTGTGCGTTAAACATGGAAATCATCTGTTGTAATACAGTCAAAGTCACTCTAATTTATTGTCTGTGTGATTTCATGCAGCTGCCAAATGACTTACTGATACTTAAATGAATTAATTGCTGTAAAGGTGTTGATTATGACTTGACCAGTGATTATTATATGTGGTTTACACATATGGCATTTAGCAGACACTTTTATCTAGAGCAACTCACAATTGTGACTGATTAAAGTACATGCAATTGAGTGTTGGGCTTTGCTCAAACTGTGTCAACTTGTCAGGGGTGGGGTTTGAATTCCCAAGGAGGTCAGTAATTTAATCTCTAGATTACCATTTGATTGATATGTGTCGTCTGCACATCTGGGTGGTACTGGTTACTTCCTTGACACCTTGTAAGGATGCCTTTTTGATGTAGCATGTATTGTATGGCATTTGAAACAGTATTTAGCCAGATATTTTTCCTGCTACAAAGATTAATTAGCTCAGTTATGGTCCTTGTGATTGCAAATCCAGAGTTGATTATTAAACCATAGTTGTTAATCATAAAGATTACTAGTCAGGGCATTGTAATACTATGGCTTTTAATGTTTTGGCTTACCAGCATGGTCATTTATTTTGTAAATATAAATAAATGTTACATTTGATGCCAGCAAAGCGCTCAATAAAATTAGGACAGGGGCATAATAATAGTCAATAGTTTATACAATATTTAAGTTACACAGTTTCAAAACATTTCCCAATAATCAGGTGAGTTGTATCGTAACAGGTAAGGTGTCATGATTGGGTTTAAAAGGAGGATCTACTATTTTTTGTGCCAAACTTTATGAGAAAATAGGTCATTTCTATATTTTTTTTAGAGAATTCTCTGGGTCCAAGCTCATTTCAGATGGACCTAAAGATAATGGTCACATGTGCTGTGCTCTGATTGGTCCACACTTCAACTTGTTTTCAGTAAAATGAATAGCGAGTTCTCCAAATTGGACAATCCAGACTGCATAAGGTGCAAAAGCCAACATCTGTCATAGTTTAAGCCCCCTGCATAGGTGACTTGCATATGTGTAAAGGTACTGAATATGATTCAGGATTAGAATCAGACTGTGAAATTGGATGATTACTGGTTTGCAGAAATTTACAGATCTCATGAGCTATCTTAACTTTGATGACAAAAATATAAGTCTGTGCTGTGACATTAATTTGCCATGATATCAGAGATATTTCATAAGCTTGTAAAAAACATAATATATTGCTTCCTACAAACCAGATGAGAACATAACTGTAGATTAACAGCTGTTCCCTACCAAGACATGCTGTTGTTTTACACAGTACATCGCTAATAAACCAGACAAATTTGGTATTAAATTCTGGGTGACCTCTAATTTGGAATGCAATTATTTATCTAGAGAAAGATGATAGCAGGTTGACTGGTCAAAGGTTATCAGACACTATTGTGATTCAAGGAATAAATGTAATGGCTGACAATTTTTTCACCTTCCTTGCACTGCCAGACAGCCTTTTGACAAAGAAAACCATAATGGTGTCACAATGAATAAAAACAGACAAAAAATTTCCTCCATGTACACTGACACAGTCTGTAAGATTTTCCACCAAGATGCTGAGAAAAGTCACACTCATGATTTACAGGCAAAACCAAAGAAAATGTATGCATCCTGAGCACAATGCATCATACAGTTTCAGACGGTAGTGGCACAAAGAAACAGCCCCAGAGAGAAACAGATTTTCACTACAACAGCACTGAAGTTGGGATTGATGTTATGAACCAACTAGCTCAGCTGTATTCAATAAAGGAAGGCACTCTCTGTTGGCCTGTAGGTGTGTCTTATAACCTTATAGACCTACTTGTAATTAATGCACATATTCTGTACAAACAGTGCATAAATGTAACTTTAGGTACAAGGAAATTTATTCTTTAGCTGGTAAAAGAGCTGTGTGCGAAAGTAAATTCCACTACTTGGACAAAAGAGAAGAAAATTAACCCAGAACAGACTGGGGATGACAATGCACTGGTGGCACCCTACCTCACGAACTGGCACAGCTGAAGCCTATCGTGGGTTCGCTTGCTCGTCCAAGGTGGTTCCGTCATGATCATATGTCAAAAGAAAAAAATGAACCAAGCCCAGCATCATGGTTTAAAGAGAAAGGCAGAGGCTTTAAAAAATAAACAGAAATATTTTCCAATGACATTCTAGAACGATATACCACTTACAGATGTTTTCCACTGTTGTTTGCTGATGGCTTTTAAAGCTTTTGCAATAATCTTTATTAACATTCCTCTGACCATTTTCAGGCTTTATATACAGTGAGTGAGGCGTGACATTACTTCTGATTCAGTGTGCTCTATGTAGATGGGTTGGTTATAGCCATTACTAGCTAGATAAGCAACTTTTAAAGCTTTTTTTATCTTAAGGTCAAGCCTGTGCTGATAGTATTGAAGTGAATAATAACATTTCAGCTATATGGTGTTTCACTCCATTAATCTTAAAACAGAGCTTTAATGCTCAAATGTTTTTTTCTTTTTATTCTGAGGAAAGAAACTTGTACGTTTTTGTTTTACCCTTGCAGTGCTCTTTTTTTAATTTTTTAATTAAAAAAAAAAATTTTTTAATTAAATTTTTACCCCTTTTTCTCCCCTTTTAGCGCATCCAATTGTTCAATTAGCATCGTGCTTCCTCTCTGTCTATGCCGAACCCTGCCCTGACGGAGGTGATTGAAGCTAACCCGTATCCCCTCCGAAACACGAGCAGCAGCCAGATGCATTAAATAAAATAAACAAACTTAAAAAGAGCCTCACAGTGAAGATAAACCGGAGCAGCGCGCGCATGTGTGTGTGTGTGTGTTTGTGCCTTTAGAAGAGACGCTTTGTTCACAGTATCGCTATAAGTGATTCATTGATTCATGAGTTGATTCGTTTTATGTGAAGCGTAAGTTTCTCTTCTCAGTTATCTCTCCGTGTTTACTGTTATTAATTACATGTCGTGGTTTTAAATAAATACCAGCTACTACAGAACATTTTGTGTGACACTTTTACATTAAAAAGCTTCATTAAAAAGCTTAATTAAACTGCTATTACCACAGATCTGTAACCGAGTCAGACTCGTTCTGTCTAAGGAGCTAAAAGTTTTCTGATCCTAAAAGTTCAGCAGATGATCCTGAACTAACGAATTTGCTAATGAATAAACTTTTGCCTCTGATTGGCTCTGTAACGTCTTCTGTTCTCATCTACATCACAAGCAAGAACCGCTTACGATTTACCAAAGTGAACCAGGAGTTTATATAACGTGCTGATAGAATCGACTCAGATGTGACCGGGTTGAATTATCTTTTTAAAGTTAATATTACAATCAGCAAAATTACATCGTATGTATGATGCACAACGTTAATGATGTTATTTTAGGTCATGAAGAGCTTTCTCTGTGGTTTCTGTACTATGGTTGATGAATGGTGATGTGATGGTTGGCGCTTCGTAGCTCAAAGTCTGGATCAATCCACTGAGCTGTTAACTTAACATGGTCTTTATATATCACACGATCGGATCGGCTACTTTTAGGAAATATCGGCTGATCGCCGATAGCATATTTTGATAAAAAATCGGCCGATACCGATTCGTAGCCGATCGATCGTCCCATCTCTACTCTTTACCTTATTACCACAATTTTTCCCATCTGGTATTAAAGCTGCTTATTTGGATTATCAGCAAAACCCCCAAAGGAACCATAGCTAACAACTTTCCAACTCAACAAGAAAAGCTAAGTATCTATCTACTTTTATCATGACTCATGCAGCCACTCTGTTTTCCTGTGCTAATTTGTTTAGATATTTTCTTTCCAGGGTGAATGGGTGACGTCTTTTTGCGCAACATAGCCATAGGGCTGAGTGCCAAACCTTTTAGGTCCATGTGTTTAACAGGTTGCCTATTTCCTATTTAACATCCCTCTTTTGCCCTCTGAGAAACCTGTAAATAAGGAAGTTCTGCCTTTCATAGATACAACATCATCCATAGACACCTGTATTTTGGGGACCAGGGCGTCCAACATCAAAGCAAACCTATAGATTGTGGCTTAATGTTAAATGTAAATTTTCTATGATTGTTATTCACTTTGGCACCAATAATTTACATTATTTTGCCTCTGTGCCGAATTAGTAAAAGACCAGAGCAAACAGCTGCCTTGGACATTGTTTTAGCTGATTTGACAGTTTTGACAGCCGGCGAGACAAACACCAGGTTATTGTAACTTAACTGCTGTATGTCTAAATGGTGCTCAAAAAATGGTCCAATTTTGAGGAAAGGCCTTTTAAAGTGGGACATTTTCGTGCTGATGACTGACTAGCCAATACCAGACAAAGGATAAACAGGCCAACAGTCTGTGAGTTGCCATTAGACGACTACAACATTTAGGTCCCAAACTAAACTGTGTCTATTACCTAAATCATTTGTAATTGAAAACTCTCTCAGCAGTATGTTTTAGACGTCCTCATTGCAGTTAACTAATAACAACTTACAAATAAAGATAGGGCTACTGAACAGTAGAACACTTGCATCTTAACCCGAGATTGTAAATTATAAACCCGACACAGTGTCTAACTGACCTGGACTGTATGAGGACTATATTAATACTAATGAGTATTTAGGTTTAACTGTAGCCGCATTTCCCAGATACAGTTATTTAATAATCTATGTTTAAAGGGTCATGAAGGAGGAGTATCCACAATTTATGACAAAAATAGGCATTACTATGAAGCAACTTGTATGGCTAACTAATTTGAAATTCTTTTGGCTGTTGTAGCTTATAAATCTTCATCAGAAAAAAAAATCTGTAAGTTTAAGCTTATTACTATTTTCCAACTTCTAGGTCCCTATTGTAAGTTTCTTAAAAATTGGATCGTCTGTCCAGTATAGTACTATCAACCAATAAGGCTTTAATTATTGGAAACTTTAATATTTACTATGAAAATAGGCATGATCCACATACTTTAGATTTAAAAAAGCTTCTTTTTTGCACAGTAAAGTTTTAAGTGACATTTGTGCATGTAACTCTGTATTGTAGTGCTTGACAAAGGTTTGCCAAAGTAATCCCTTGCCCATGTGGTTATATCAGCTATTGTTGAGTGGCGGTTCTTGATGCCGTGCCGTCTTAGGGATTGAAGATCACGGGCATTCATCTTAAGCTTGTGCCCTTGGCTTTTACGCACTGGAATTCCTCCCGATTCCCTGAACCGTTTAATGATATTATACACTGGAGAAATATGCAAATCCCTTCCAATCTTTTTTTGAGGTACATTGTTTTCAAACATTTCAATATTTTTTTTTATGCATTTGTTGACAAACTGGAGATCCTCTGTCCATCTTTGCTCATCAAAGACTTAGCCTTTCCTGGATGCTGCTTTTGTACCAAACCATGATTACAATCACCTGTTTGGAATCACATCATTATTTAGTTTTTTTCACTTCATTTTATTTTAGGATTTTAGGATTTTAACGTCATGTTTTACACTTTTGATTACATTCATGAACGGTAGTTACTCATTACACAAGGTCAATCATTTCACAAGGTTATATTGAATACGGTCATGGACAATTTTGTATCTCCAATTTACCTCAGTTGTATGTCTTTGGACTGTGGGAGGAAACCGGCGCACCCGGAGTAAACTTCTTCCATTTATGAATGATGGTGGCCACTGTGCTCTTTGGGACCTGTAAAGCTGCAGCAATTTTTCAGACTCGGAAGCTGCCATGAGACCTACAGATACATTAAAGGAGAAATTAATTTTGCAAAAAGTCTTTTAAAAACATGTTCTGATAAGACCAAGGTTAATTTTTTTGGCCATAATTTTAAACATCCTCGTCCACTCCAGTCTTCCAGCTGTTTATTAATGAGATACTCATGGAAGTACTAGGACAACATGTGTCTGTCTTGATTACATCCTTATCTAGAGCAGGAGTCTTGATAATCACTTAGCTCATGTCTAGTGCAATCTGCAGCTGCTTCTGGAAAACCGTCTGTATGTCAAGTCACTCTTTCCAGCGAAAACCAGTGCCTTTGTTCTTTGCCCCACCTTGGTTTAACTAGTTCAGCAATTCTTGAGCTTTGATAATTTCTTCAGATGGTTGTTCTACAGCTTCAGCACCATTGCATCACCACTCAACCATCTTAACAAAAAAGATTAGGTTCAGATGAACACTTAAAGCCCAGGGTACATTTGACAAGCTAAAGAAGCACCTTGTGACAGCCTCTTTGCTTAAACTGCCTAACTTCAAATTTTCTTTTATCATGAAGGTAAATGCTTTCATTGTAGGGGTCAGAGCAGTTTTTCCCAACGTGCCGTGCCTGACAGGAGACAACACTCTGGTGCATACTTTTATCACTATCTGAGAGAAACTACAGTGTTGGGACTGCTTGCTGTTAAGCTCACTCTCTGAGAGTAAATGCATTGGCTAGAAGGAGCCAAATACCAATCCATGGTCTGGACCAACCATAAAAACATTGCCTACATCAAGGAGGCAAAGTGGCTTAACCCATGTCAGGCCATGTGGGCACAGTTTCTCACTGTTTTGACTTTATCTGTTTTGACTTTGTCATATCTTCCAGGCACAAAAAAAACAAGAATTACTCTAGTGGAAACCTCCAATCTCCTCTCCTTCCAGTGAGCACATAATTTTATGATCTTGAATTGTTGCCTGTCTTTGGTGGGGGCTCGAGAAGCCATACTAAAGGCTTAGCAGCAGGAGCCAGATCCCAGAAAATGGTCCACCAGGGAAACTATTTGTCCCTACATCTCCTAGAGGACAAATCCTCTTTTGCCTTTTTGCAGGTCAATTGAAGGCTTTTTTGAACAAAGACATCAGGGCATAGTACTTGGGACCTACTGCTTTCCCGGCCCATCCTATCCCCTTTTAACGAGTTGCTGTCCTCTTAAGGCAACATAGTTATTCTTGTCATAGAGGCCTGGAAGTTTGATGCACTGTTGATACTTCCCTCCGCCACCGAAATAGTTTAATAGAAGGTGGGTCACTCGAGGACACCAGTTCACGAGCCAGTTCTGGAAAGCTGTTTACCAACTCCTATGAGCCTCCGTCAGCCTGTCCTCTGGAACCCACCCACCATTCAATAGTCAGACAGAAAGGGTCAATCAAGACCTAAAACAAATATTCCAGTGACTGTCCTCGACCAGTCCCACTTCCTCGTTAAAACTGGGATGAATTTGCCCATAACACTCTACTGTACTCACCATTTATGTCCCCAGAACAGGAAGGCCGCATTTCTTCTGCGCATGGCTTTTGCAAGCTTTGTTCAACTGTTGCAAGTGAGTCTGATGGGACCATTTGTTTGCCCCGAAATCCAAGAAATTGGGCCCAAATACATGGGACCCTTTAAGGTCAGGTTAGTCCAGTATCCTACATGCTGCAGCTTCCCCATTAATGGGGATTAACTAAACTTTCCACATATCAAGACTGTACTCAGCAGCCTTTTGAACTCTACATGAATGGCCAACTGGTCAGTCAACTGCTCACTATCATTTTTTCAGTCAACTGCGAACACAATAGTTTTTCTATGCTGAATTACATTTTTGTTTTTACTTCTTTTTTGCTTGTTAGGGCCAAGGAAGAATTATAGGTCTGCAGTCATTCTCAGCATTCTGGTGGACTGAGTAGCTAGTTTGCTGAGTTTGCTTGCTGTCCCAATTTGGGTTCTCACCTTGGGTAAGCCACAGACTGCTTGTCTCTAATGCTCTAGGGCAAAGTATTGAATGCCGCTTCAGGTGAAATATTTTTCTTTCCTATTATTTTTTGACGTTTTTTTTTCGTTTCAGTTCTTGCATTGGGCCCAATGTGAACCTGATAGTGAGTCCCTATCTTTATTCTCACCATGGTGTAGATAACAGTGTTTTGTAGAAGCAGTGTTTTGTAAAAGCATATATATATATATTTTAAATATAATTGAGTTTAGGGGAGGCACGGTGGCTCGGTGGGTAGCACTGTTGCATCACAGCAAGATTCAATTCAATTTCCAGGTGGAGTTCGCATGTTCTCCCTGTGTCTGCGTGGCTTTCCTTCAAGAGCTCCGGTTACCTTCCATAGTCTAAATACATGCAGTCAGGTTAATTGGAGATTAACCTGGAAAATTGTATGTGTGAATGCCCTGTAATGAACTGGCAACTTGTCCAGGGTATTTCCTACCTTCCACCCAATGAATTGTACCCACCGCGAACATAAATAGAATAAAGCCATGTTAAAACTGACAATGAATAATTGTTGCATATACTTGTTAATAGGTGTGGCTTAAACACCTCAACCTAATAAATTTGAACGGGTGTTCACGTACATCTGCTATATAGTATTTGACTATAAAGAGACATAGACAAAGACGTTTAAGACAAGAAGGGATAAAATTAATTTAGGTGAGGAGTTAAAAAGGACAGTGATGGAGTGAATGTGAGTATGAAATAGAAAGACCTACTACAGGCCTAAAACCGTTCTTCTGTAAAACTAATTGAGAAAATATGTATTTCCCAACTCATCATCTTATCTAGGTTAGGACTGATGAGATGCCTGTGAGCATATATTAGATCAACTCCCCACAGACCATGCTCACTTTTGTCCCAAAAATCTTCTTTAAAATCTGTATAATAAAGTGTGTCATTTCAATAGGCTAACAGCCCCATGCTAATACATTAGGCACTTCTTATCCTTATAACAATGTGGAAAAAATCAACAACATATACATACACAATATTAAGGATGTTTTTACAGTATATTAGCTGTAAGTCTTAAATGCAGTTATGGGTTTGGGTGTGAATACTTTTGCCCAGGCATGTGACTGTGTGTAAGCATGCAGTCGGTGGGGGTGTTAATATTTTTTGGCAGGTGATAAGCATGTAGTTTGTGGGGGTGAGGGGGTGTGGGAGTGTGAATACCTTTGCTCAGACAGGTAATTGTGTGTATGTAAGCACTTAGTGGGTGGAGTAAGTGGTGTCTGCAGTTGGTGGCTCAGGCAGGCGACTGTGTCTGTAGGCATGCAGTTTGTAGAGGGCTGTGAATACTTTTGCTCAGGTTGGTGAGTGTACAAGCACACAGTTGGTGGGTGTGTGAATAGTGGTCTCCAAATATGTTTGGTCATGCAGTTGGTAGCTTTCAAACACTTTTAGTGCAGTTGGTGGTGTCTAAATACTTTTGGTCATCCAGTTGGGTTGGTCGCGTCCGAATACGTTTGGTCATGCAGTTGGTGGTGTTTGAATACTTTTGGTCATGCAGTTGGTGTCATTCGAATACTTTTATTTTTGTAGTTTGTGATGTCCAAATACTTTGGTCATGCAGTTGGTGGCGTCTGAATACTTTTGGTCGTATAGTTTGTGGTGTCTGAATACCTTTGGTCATGCAGATGGTGGTGTCCGAATACTTTTGGTTATGTAGTTGAATGTGTCCGAATTCTTTTGGTCCTGCAGTTGGTGGCGTTTCAAAAAATGAATGGAAGTGAATGGAACATAAAAACGGGCATGGCGGGTCTGCGTATCCAAAAGCTTTGTAGGAGCTGTGGTGTCATCAACGGGCCTGATGATTTAGACTGAGAGCGGCGTTAATATCTCGAAATAAATAAAAATGAATGGAATTGAATAGGGCCAAAAAATGGGCATGGTGGTTTAGCAGGTTTGCGAATCCAAAAGCTGTATAAAAGCTGCGGTGTCATCAACAGGTTGGACGATTTAGAGTTGGAACGGTGTTGATATCTTAAAAATTCAAAAAATTAATGGAAGTGAATTGGGCAAAAAAAAGGTAAAAAAAGGGCATGGCGGGTGTGCTGGTAGTGTGTCATCAATGAGACGGACAATTTAGAGTTGGAATCTTATATTGCAAATGAAGAAAGCCCTGTGGAATAATAATAATAACTGGAGATGTGCATTTCCTGAAGAAAATGCGAGTGTGACTGCAGCTCAGCAGTGGTAGGCGTCCGAATACTTTGGTCATGCAGTTGGTGGCGTCCGAATACTTTTGGTCATTCATGCTGAAGTTTAGTAGATCAACTTGCCCTTCAAAAAATGAATGTAAGTGAATGGGGTGAACGGGTGCACGCATCCAGAAGCTGTATACAGGCTGCTGTGTAATTAGAGGGCCGGACGATTTAGAGCTGGAACAACGTTGATATCTCAAAAATGTAAAAAAGGAATGGAAGTGAATAGGGTGTGGTGGGTGTAGGGGTGTGCGTATCCAAAAGTTGTATACAAGCACTTGGTGGTGTCTAAATATTTTTGGTCATGTAGTTTGTGGTGTCCAAATACTTTGTCATGCAGTTGGTGGCTAGGGTCGGGTGGTATGACGGTATTGCGGTATACCGCGGTATTTAAAAATGTTGAAATGTTAAAAGTGGTGACGGTAATTTAAAAAAGGGAAGCTCCAAATTTCTGCTTCAGGTCTACCTTGAAAACTAAGACTTTAAGACATTCGCGCATCCACAGTAAGGGAGGGGTGGGAGTAGGGTTGGGCGATATTGCCGATTTTCATACCGTCATACCGTCTTCAGGAAATACCGCGGTATACGGTATTACCGGGGGGGGGGGGATTGGGGGGGGTTGTGTCGCGGACAAACTTTACAGTGTACACACTTGAGTGTAATTACGATATTTCAATGTTTTATTATAAAAAGATTTAACAATCTGAACGTCAAACATTGCTTATCTTATCTGATCTATAATAAATACGCATAAGTATAAATGCACGTGTATCAATTACACTTTAACACAAACATTAACACATAACATTTTGGCATTGTAATCTCTCTCTGCCCACACAAAACAGAATAATAGCCGGCTAAACACTTCAGTATATTTCAAAAGTTAACTGCTTAGTTTATAGTTACAGATATTTCTTAAAAGTGTATGAACGTGTACATATGCCTGTAATCCAGAATTAAGTTCTATACCGTAACAAAAAATATGAATGTAAATGTTCATGTTGCGATGACGGTGATGTAAAGTAATGTTAAAATAATTCAAAGTCCAAACATTTGAGTGGTTAACGAGAACGCTACTTTAAATGTCACACAAGCTCAGTGCAAAACAACTCGAGCACAGAAACGGTACAAATCCGATCTATTCCCTACACACTCGCTCCCTACGCCCTATAGTGCGCTTAACTTTCTTAAAGGGCCAGACAATATATTTTACAATTCACATTACACGACAGGTGAGACGTTCTTTTTTCTTAATATAGCGCTTTTATTTAGGAAAAAATAGTTCTTACATAGGCAGGAAAATCTATGGCAGACAAGAGTCAGAACAGCGGATTGGGCGTAACGTTATTATTACTGTTTGCTCCTTTTTCTCAACACTTGTACTTATTTACTAAATATATCTTCAGTGTAAATCGAGCACATGTCCGCGCATGCACGCGCTTGTGTTCATTTCCGGTTGAACTGATAAAAAATGTTGATTTTGAAAAATTTAAAGACGAGCCGTTATTCAGTTTCTGCTTGTTAGCTCACAGCTAATGCTAGCCAGTGTGGCTCTTCACTCGTCTCTCTGTGTGAGCACCCCACAGCCAATCAGCGAGCTCCAACCGCCTACCCCTCCCACCCCTCCCTCACTGTGGATGCGCGCATGTCCTAAAGTCTCAGTTTTCAAGGTAAACCTGAAGCAGAAATTTGGCGCTTCACATTTAAAAAATACCATTTTTGAATACCGTCACCATTTTTGAATACCGCGGTATACGGTAATATCGTCATACCGCCCAACCCTAGGTGGGAGTGGTAGGCGGTTGGAGCTTACTGATTGGTTGTGGGGGTGCTCACTGTTTGAGGTGATAACACAGAGAGACAAGCGAAAAGCCACAATGGCTAGCGTTAGGGTCTGTGTACCTTTGGGTTTTTCACTTCAAATCCCAAAGTTGAAAAACAAGAAAACGGGTCGTTTTTCGTTTTTCGTTTCAAAAACCAATATTGAAAAACGGGAAAACAGGGCGTTATTCGTTTTTTGTTTCAAGATTAAAAATCAAATAACAAACAAGCAGAAATTGAAAAACGGGTCGTAATAAAATTTTCCGAAATCAACATTTTTTATCAGTTCAACCGGAAATAAACACACAAGCGCGTGCATGCACTGACATGCACGTATTTACTTAATATAAAGACCTTGTAAATTAGGCACAAGTGTTGAGAAGACGGAGCAAAAAGTAATAATAACGTTACGCCGCGTCTCTTCTTCTGACTTTTGTGTCTGCCATAGTTTTTCCCTGCCCTTGTAATTCACACAAGAACTATTTTTCCTAAGAAAAAAGGGCTATTCTAAGAAAAAAGAATGTTGTTTTCTAACGTCTCACCTGTCATGTAATGTGAATTACAAATATATTGTCTGGCCCTTTAAGAATGTTAAGTGTACTATGCTAGGGCACAGGGAGCAAGTGTGTAGGGAAGATACCAGAAATGATCGTCTTTGGCTGTGCTTATGTTGTTTTGCACTGAGCTTGTGTGACATTAAAAGTAGCGTTCTTGTTAAACCCCCACTCAAATGTTTGGACTTTGAATTATTTTACATTATTTGACATCACCGTCGTCACAACATTAACATTAATATTTTTTACTGTATAGAACTCAATTCTGTAATACAGAATTTTTATTTTTTGTAATAAAACATTTGAATACTGTGATTACACTGTAAAGTTTGTACACTGTAAAGTTTGTTGCCCCCCACCCCGCGGTAATACCGTATACTGCAGTATTTTCTGAAGACGGTATGACGGTATGAAAATCTGCAATACCGCAAAACCCTATTGGTGGCATCCAAATACTTTAGGACATTTAGTTGGTGGGGGTTTGAATACTTTTTCTCAGATAGATTACTGTGTGTGTGTGTTTGTGTGTGTGCAAGCATGCAGTTGGTGGGGGTGTGAGTATTTTTACTCAGGTGACTGAATGTGTGGCTATTGCAATCAGAGTAGAGGTAGAGTTTGTAGTGGGGTATTTGTGATATTGTGTGTTCAAGTATTTATTTGGTAGGAATGTGAATACTTTTTTCTCAGACCTGTGTGTGCAAACATTCAAGATGATTGTGTGTGTGTATGTGTGTGTTTGTAGTGGTGTAATATAATAAAGTAATAAGACATTTTGTGGACTGTACTTTACTTGAGTTTTTAAATTTCTGCCAACTTTTATTCCATCTCATTTCCTAAATAAAATGTATACTCTTACTCCAATACATTTTCCATATGCAAATTCGTCAAACCTCAAGAAATTTTGTGGCTAAATAATGTAACAGACTGCAAGCAAGCAGGTGTAGCCAATCTGTGATCTTCGCTTGTAAGTTAAGTCAATGGTTAAGCACATTAACGCGCAAGTTAGTTTGATTTCCAACTCCAGTCGCTAGCAGCAACATGGTGACAGACACTCTTGACATGTTTACAAGAAATGATTCATATGTCAGAGTGAGAGTTTTTTTTGTGTCTGATGAAGTGTCATTATGTTTACCCAAAGATACAGACATATCGGCATTTCAGAACTCCCCATCCAACCTCAAGAATCACACTGATGTAAATTAAGAATGATTAAAGCCGCAGCATCATAGTTTTTTATTTCTTATAATTAGCATTAAGATTGTTCAGATATCTTGATAACATTTTCGATTACATTCGAATAGCAAATATAATGTTCCACTAAATTTTGTTGGAATTATTCAGGGCAAAACTCTTGAAGACATAATTTTCAAAAACTCTTTTTCTTCAGGTAACCTCTGTATTTTTGAAACTCTCTTGAGTTTTGCTTTAAATGAGTTATGCCAGAATTCAGTGACTATAGGTTATTGGGATAACTTTTTTTTGTATGTCTGGAACTTTTTATATGTCTGTGGCTTATTCTACTTTCAATATAAAAAGTTTTAATTTCACCATGTATATATTGTAGGTTTTAAGTACTATATGCTTTGCCTCACAAAATGACACAATATATGATGGAATCAGTACGCGAAAAAGTTGTTTGGCAAAGTGCTTTGCCACAGACCTCACTGTCTGCTTTAATCTCTAACTATAGTTGCTGCTTACATCAATACAGACAGAGGGACACCCATGTCTGTTGTGTGTTGTTAAAGTCTACTTAAATGAAAAGGGGAGATAACTGACTATTGAAAGGTATTCTATATTAATCCTTAACATTCACAATTAATGTTATAATTAATGTTATGGCAAGCCTTTACATTAATATTGTGATAAGGAACAGTTGCAACATCATGTTGACGGTTGCAACAAATATGTTGCAACTGTCCCTACATTGACAGCCATGATAAAACTTATGTTAGCTTGACAGATTAGCTTTGACACATGGTTCATAAGGTGTTGTTGGATGGGTAGTAGGATATAGCGGGTGGTTGCTAAGGGGTTTTTAAGCAGTTGTTATGGTAACGGTTTGATTGCTAAAGTGTAGTTATGCGGTTGCCGGGTACTGTACTAACTAAACTAAACATCCACTGGTGAAATGGATGACCAGGGCTCAGTGGTTTACACTCGCCTGCAAGCCAGCAGCCACTCAATGATGAAAATTTGCAGAACTTTGTCAAAGAAAAACGCTTATTTGAACGGTGAGTGAAATAGTCACGGTCAGTTATAGTGCTTAGTAGGTTCACTCAAATACTGTAAAACCAGACCACGTAGTGCATTAAAGGTTAACAAAAGTCTTTTGTAATTAATTTAAATTTAATTTTCAGCCAGTGCAGGGATGATAAAATAGAGCTAATATGATACAACATTTGAGCTGCTGCATTTTAAACCATCTAGAGCTTGTTTGTGGATCTACCAAAGCATGCAGTGTAAAGGGCATTTCAGTAATCCAATCTTAAAATTATAAACGTATCTATCCATATTTTAGCATATTTTGCCAATATCAAACAGATAAATGAAAGCAGCGCTAGTAGAGAAAGAGAGAGAGAGAGAGAGCTCTCAATCAATGATGCCCATTTTTTACTGGGCTTGGTGTTACAGAGAAAAATAAAGGTTTAGCACCAGGTTATATAGCAGCAGGTCAGCTTTGTGACTTCAGTAAGTATATGATCAGAAATACCAATTTAAGACTCAATGACAAAGACTTCAGCCACCAAGTGGTAGGCCACGTGAAATGACAATCACTACAGACTTCCAAATTTCATGTGGCCTTCAGATTAGCCCAAAAACAGTGCATAGAGAGCTTCATGAAATGGGTTTCCATGGCGGAGCAGCAGCATCCAAACCTTACATCACCAAGCGCAATGCAAAGCGTTGGACTCTAGAGCAGTGGAGACATGTTCTCTGGAGTGATGAATCACCTTCTCCACCTGGCAATCCTATGGACGAGTCTGGGTTTGGCGGTTGCCAGGAGAACGGTACTTGTCTGACTGCATTGTGCCAAGTGTAAAGTTTGGTGGAGGGGGGATTATGGTATGGGGTTGTTTTTCAGGAATTGGGCTCGGTCCCTTAGTTCCAGTGAAAGGAACTCTTAATGCTTCAGCATACCAAACGATATTGGACAATATAATGCTCCCAACTTTGTGGGCACAGTTTGGGGATGGCCCCTTCCTGTTCTAACATGACTGTGCACCAGTGCACAAAGCAAGGTACATGAAGACATGGATGAGCGAGTTTGGTGTGGAAGAACTTGACTGGCCTGCACAGAGTCCTGACCTCAACCCGATAGAACAGCATTGTGATGAATTAGAGTGGAGACTGCGAGCCAGGCCTCCTTGTCCAACATCAGTGTCTGACCTCACAAATGCGCTTCTGAAAGAATGGTAAAAAATTTCCATAAACACACTCCTAAACCTTGTGGAAAGCCTTCCCAGAAGAGTTGAAGCTGTTATAGCTGCAAAGGGTGGGTCGACATCATATTAAACCCTATGGATTAAGAATGGAATGTCACTCAAGTTCATATGCATGTGAAGGCAGATGAGCGAATACTTTTGGCAATATAGTGTGTATATATACTATATATATATATATATATATATACAGTGGGTTCAAAAAGTATTTAGTCAGCCACTGATTGTGCAAGTTCTCCTACTTAGAATGATGAGAGAGGTCTGTAATTTTCATCATAGGTACACTTCAACTATGAGAAACAAAATGAGAAAAAAAAATCCAGGAAATCACATTGTAGGATTTTTAAAGAATTTATTTGTAAATTATGGTGGAAAATAAGTATTTGGTCACCCACAAACAAGCAAGATTTCTGGCTCTCACAGATCTGTAACTTCTTCTTTAAGAAGCTCTTCTGTCCTGCACTCGTTACCTGTATTAATGGCACCTGTTTGACCTTGTTATCTGTATAAAAGACACCTGTCCACAGCCTCAAACAGTCAGACTCCAAACTCAACCATGGCCAAGACCAAAGAGCTGTCGAAGGACACCAGGAAGAAAATTGTAGACCTGCACCAGGCTGGGAAGAGTGAATCTACAATAGGCAAGCAGGTTGGTGTGAATAAATCAACTGTGGGAGCAATTGTAAGAAAATGGAAGACATTCAAGACCATTGATAATCTCCCTTGGGGTCAAGATCTCATCCCGTGGGGTCAAAATGATCATGAGAACGGTGAGCAAAAATCCCAGAACTACACGGAGGGACCTAATGAATGACCTGCAGAGAGCTGGGACCAAAGTAACAAAGGCTACCATCAGTAACACACTACGCCGAGAGGGACTCAAATCCTGCAGTGCCAGGCGTGTCCCCCTGCTTAAGCCAGTACATGTCCAGGCCCGTCTGAAGTTTGCCAGAGAGCATATGGATGATCCAGAAGAGGATTGGGAGAATATCATGTGGTCAGATGAAACCAAAATGGAACTTTTTGGTAAAAACTCAACTCGTCGTGTTTGGAGGAAGAAGAATGCTGAGTTGCACACCATACCTACTGTGAAGCATGGGGGTGGAAACATCATGCTTTGGAGCTGTTTTTCTGCAAAGGGGACAGGACGACTGATCCGTGTTAAGGGAAGAATGAACGGGGCCATGTATCGTGAGATTTTAAGCCAAAACCTCCTTCCATCAGTGAGAGCATTGAAGATGGAACGTGGCTGGGTCTTCCAGCATGACAATGATCCCAAACACACCGCTCGGGCAATGAAGGAGTGGCTCCGTAAAAAGCATTTCAAGGTCCTGGAGTGGCCTAGCCAGTCTCCAGACCTCAACCCCATAGAAAATTTGTGTAATCCGTGTTGCCCAGCGACAGCCCCAAAACATCACTGTTGTAGAGGAGATCTGCATGGAGGAATGGGCCAAAATACCAGCTACAGTGTGTGCAAACCTGGTGAAGACTTACAGGAAACGTTTGACCTCTGTCATTGCCAACAAAGGTTATGTTACAAAGTATTGAGTTGAACTTTTGTTATTGACCAAATACTTATTTTCCACCATAATTTACAAAAAAAATTTCTTAAAAATCCTACAATGTGATTTCCTGGATTATTTTTTTCTCATTTTGTCTCTCATAGTTGAAGTGTACCTATGATGAAAATGACAGACCTCTCTCATCTTTCTAAGGAGGAGAACTTGCACAATCAGTGGCTGACTAAATACTTTTGGCCCCACTGTGTGTATATATATATATATATAGTATATATACACACTATATTGCCAAAAGTTAGGGCTGTCAAACGATTAAAAATTTTAATCGCGATTAATCTCAGAATTTCATATAGTTAATCGCGATTAATCGCATTAAAAAAAATCTGTGTAAATGTTATAGAAAACAAGGATTTTTAAGTAAAATGTTACAATTACAATGCTGAACACATTTTATGCTAAATGTACTGATGTTAAAAACTGCTGGGACAAGAGAAAACTGTAAGGGAGTTTTATTCACTCACATACTAGGCAGTAATACTATCCAGTGGTTTAATGGACGTTTCTACACGAACTGAGTGTGTTTAGACTAGGGTGGCCAGATTCATAGTAACAAAAAGGAGGACATAACACCCCAAAAAGCCGGACATCATATTAGGAACAGGGGGACATGCTACTGCAACACAGAATGAATCCAGAACCCATATAACAGAGTTTTTTGACCAATTTAAGCAAGAATTATATAACAAATGACTCACTAAATGTTGTGTCTTTTCATATTTAGGTCCGTTCATCGCTGCCTCAAAAGTTTACTTTTTGGCATTTTCACCGCGTTCCTGATCATGAGAGCTGAGTGATTGACTCAGGTAGCGGTGTTTACAAAACAGAGAGGGCGGGCGAAATTCAACCACCCAATCACAGACTAGCATTTAGAGGGCGGACCTTCTCCGATTGGCCAGTGGTAGCGCTGTAAGCAGTGAAATGAGGCTGTTAAACCAATGAAATACAAAGCATTTGTTTTGACATGTACCTGAGCCAATGGTAAATAATATTGATCAAAAATGAAACCAGTTCACTCCAAAAGGAGGATTTTGAAGTGTCCGTCCTAGCGTTACGTGAATGGAGGACTGGCAGCTTCTTTATTATGCAAGTGCATTACTACGACACTACGACGCTCGGTTACATTATGTGGCAAGTCCGACATTAAAACGTTTGTTCTACCAGTCAATTCTCAACTTGAACTAGAATTTGCGTTAACGGCACTATTTTTTATAATCGCGTTAAATTGAGAATGCGTTAATGCGTTATTATCGCGTTAACTTCGACAGCCCTAATATATATATATATATATACCTATCAGGCATAACTTTAACACCACCTCCTCAGCTCCACTTACCATATAGGAGCACTTTGTAGTTCTACAATTACCGACTGTAGTCCATCTGTTTCTCTGCATGCTTTGTTAGCCCCCTTTCATGCTGTTCTTCACTGGTCAGGACTCTCCCTGGACCACTACAGAGTAGGTATTATTTGAGTGGTGGATCATTCTCAGCACTGCAGTGTGTGTTGTGCTGGTATAGATAGATAGATAGATAGATAGATAGACAGACAGACAGACAGACAGACTTCATTAATCCCAGATGGATAGTCAGTTATTACAGCAGCTCCAGGTACATTAAAGCAAAAAGTATTAAAGTACAAAGAATTAAAGTACACAAGTAATGTTGTACACACTATGTAATTGAATAAATAGAATAAAATAAAGTAAAAAAAACGTAGTGTCATATAAAAAACTTAACAGATATGTATTATGGTCTTTATGAACAGAGTGCTAGAACATGCTCCATGAGCCTGTCCAGATAGTACTTTAGTGTTCAATGATGTCCCGAACCAGTGAAGAATTATACAGCGTAATCGCTGCTGGTGTAAACGATCTTCTGTACCGTTCCTTGTTACAGCGGAGCTGGATGAGTCTGTTGCTGAAAGTGCTCCGCTGTCCGACTAACAGCTCATGTAGGGGGTGTGATGGGTTGTCCAATATGGTTTTGAGTTTATTCAGTGACCTCCTTCCAACCACGAACTCGAAACTGTCCAGTGAGCAGCCCAACACTGAGCCAGCCTTCCTGATCAGTTAATTGAGTTTCTTTACATCCCCTGCTCTGAGGCTGCTTCCCCAACACACTGCTGCAAAGAACACAGCCCCTGCAACAACAGTCTGGT
Source organism: Trichomycterus rosablanca (assembly GCF_030014385.1). Lineage (NCBI taxonomy): Eukaryota > Metazoa > Chordata > Actinopteri > Siluriformes > Trichomycteridae > Trichomycterus > Trichomycterus rosablanca. The sequence goes on along the minus strand of NC_085988.1, from coordinate 53,106,966 downwards.
AAAACATAGCCAACATTTTGTTGCACACATTAAAAGACCTGAGCTTCCTCAGAAAGTAGAGTCTGCTCATCCCCTTCCTGTACACAGCCTCCGTGTTAGCCCTCCAGTCCAGTCTGTTGTCAAGTACTTAAAAGTGTCCACCAGTTCCACATTTTGACCCATGATGGTAACAGGCCCACTTGTGGTCCTATTCCTCCCGAAGTCCACAGACATCTCCTTGGTTTTGGACACATTTAGGAGCAGATGGTTCCTCCCGCACCACTCCACAAAGCTGCTCACTAGGTCTCTGACCCATCCTCCTGTCCAGCCCTGATACACCCAACCACTGGAAGTCGGTGGTGTACAGGGTGAAAAGGAAGGGGGAAAGCACAGTTCCTTGTGGTGCTCCAATGTTGCTGATCAGGCGCTCTGACTGGTAGGTTCCCAGCTGTACAAACTGGGGTCTTTTAGTCAAGTAGTCCAATACCCAGGTGATCATGGTTTTGTCCACTTGCATGTTTTCCATCTTTTCCCCCAGTATGCAAGGTTGAATGGTGTTGAAAGCGCTTGAGAAGTCGAAGAAAGTAATTCTTACTGTGGTGTTGCTCTGGTCCAAGTGGAAGTGAGCCCTCTGCAGAAGGTAAATCATAGCATCATCCATGCTTACCTGCTGTTGGTAAGCAAACTTCAGGGTGTCCAGGAAAGGGCTGACCTGAGACCTCAGGTATGACAGCACTAGTCTTTCTAGGACCTTCATTACGTGGGATGTCAGGGCCACAGGTCTGTAGTCGTTCAGAGATGAGGAACAGGACTTCTTTGGAACAGGGACCAGACAGGATGTTTTCCAAATCACTGGTACCTGCTTTTGCTTGAGACTCAGGTTGAATAGATGCTGAAGAATCCCACAAAGCTGGGTGGCACAGACCTTCAGTACTCTCGTGCTGATTCCATCCGGTCCTGCGGCTTTGCCCACTTTAAGTCTCTTTAGCTGTCTCATCACTTGGCTTGTTGTCACTTCTAGTGGAGAGTATGGGCCATCAGTCAAAGGGTCGTCTGACTGTGGGTCCTCTGACAATGGATCATCAGACTGTGGGTCTCCTGACAATAGGTCGTCAGAGATTGACTGTGGGTCCTCTGACGATGGGTCATCAGACTGTATGAGTGGATAAGACACAGCAACGCTGATGGAGTTTTTAAACACCTCACTGTCACCGCTGGACTGAGAATAGTCCACCAACCAAAAATATATTCAGCCAACAGCGCCCTGTTGGCAGCATCCTGTGACCACTGATGAAGGTCTAGAAGATGACCAACTCAAACAGCAGCAACAGATCAGTGATTGTCTCTGACTTTACATCTACAAGGTGGACCAACTAGATAGAGTGGGCAGTGAGTGGACACGGTATTAAAAAAAACTCCAGTAGCACTGCTGTGTCTGATCCACCTATACCAGCACAACACACACTAACACACCACCACCATGTCAGTGTCACTGCAGGGCTGAGAATGATCCACCACCAAATAATACCTGCTCTGTGGTGGTCCTGTAGGTTTCCTAACCATTAAAGAACATTTACATTTTCAGCATTTAGCAGACGCTTTTATCCAAAGCGACTTACACAATGAGCTGAACACGATGAGCAATTGAGGGTTAAGGGCCTTGCACAGGGACCCAACAGTGGCAACTTGGTGGTGGCGGGGCTTGAACCGGCAACCCTCTGTTTGATAGCTCAGTGGTTAAGGTACTGGACTAGTACTGCCCTACAGGGTGAAAACAGGCTAAAAAGACATGTAGAGAAATCGATGGACTACAGTCAGTAATTGTAGAACTACAAAGTGCTTCTATATGGTAAGTGGAGCTGATAAAATGGACAGTGAGTGTAGAAACAAGGAGGTGGTTTTAATGTTATGGCTGATCATATATAAATTTCTTTTCACTTCTGAGCACCGCTTTTTTGCTTTAATTTACTGAGCATTTTGCTTGTTACCACTTAGCTCACCACAGACTTTTGTCTGTTTTGCAGTTGTCACTCATCAAGTTCTGTTCCACTGGTCTAGTAATGTTAAGCAGGTTAACACAGATTCCCAAAATCCCTTGCTGTGCACTCACTGTATATTTTGATTACATGTATTCTGATTACATTGTCTTTTAGTTACTTTAATATTTTACATAACAAAAATATTGTAATATAATAACGACCTGGCGAGTGCAGGCAATGGGGGGGGGGGGGGGGGGCAGTGCGGGGGGGGGGTTGAGTTCATGTCGTGGAGGGCCCCCCCCTGAACAGTTAAATCACATACTGGATCTCATTTAACAAAAGATTAAAGCTAAAAATCTTTACTGATGTAACTTCTCTGATTTGCTGATAACAAAATGATGTAACAACAAAACATCATGGGAAACCAGAATTATCAACCCATAAATCTGGAATCACACCAAAAATCTACAACCCCAATTCCAAAAAAGCTGGGACGCTGTTTAAAATGTAAATAAATGTAAATAAAAACAGAGGAACAAAATGTTACTCAACATAACATTGTGAAGACTTTGGATATCCTACAATCTACAGTACATGATATCATCAAAAGATTCAAAGAATCTGGAGAAATCTCTGCGCGCAAGGGACAAACCCAATGGTCAATATTGGATGCTTGTGATCTTCAGGCTGCATTGCATCAAAAACTGGCCTAATTCTGTACTGGAAATCACTGCATGGGCTCAGGAACACTTCTAGAAATCTGTGAACACAGTTAAGCAATCCACAAATACAAGTTAAAGCTGTGTCATGCAAAAAATAAGCCATTTGTCAACACGATTCAGAAACGCTGCCGTTTTGTCTGGACCAAAGCTCATTTAAAATGGACTGAGAGAAAATGGAAAACTGTTCTGTGGTCAGAGGAATGAAAAATTTAAATTGAAAAGATGTTTACAGACTGTTGTTAAAAGAAGAGCCCCCCATGTGCCTGTATGTGCATGTGCCAAGCCACATGAGTCAGAGTCAGAGAGGTTTTATTGTCATTTCAGCTACATACAAGTACATATTGAAACGAAACAGCGTTCCTCTAGGATCACGGTGTAACACGGTACAAAAAGTGCAAGACAAAACAGTGTAAATACAAAACAGTGTAAGTACAACAATAAATAAATAAAAATCCTATAATAAATAACTACAAAAGATATTCCTAAGTATCCCTAATCTAAACAAGTAATTAGAAGACAGGACTAAAGACAAGTGTTAGTACATGATGGTGAATAGATGGTACAATGGTTCATGAGGTAGTGACATGTTGTACATTAGCAGCGTAAAATTGGCAATGGAGCCTAAAAAGTAAATAAGGTGCAAAAATACAAAAGGACTTTTCAATATTTGAATAAACAGGTAAAAACAGTCTAACATTGTCAATATAGTTCAGTGTGTGGCAGCAGAAAAATTTCCGGAGGAAATTGTTACAGTACTGAGTTGAGGAGTCTGATTGCTTGTGGGATAAAACTGTTACACAGTCTGGTTGTGTTAGTCTGCTAACGGATGCTGCGGTATCGTCTCCCAGACGGGAGCAGAGTAAAAAGTCCATGTGATGGATGGGTTAGATTCTCTTCCAGATGAACACCGAGAAATTTGGTGCTCTTGACGATCTCAACAGATGAGCCGTCGATGTGCAGTGGGGAGTGGTCCCTTAGTGTCTTTCTAAAGTCAATGACCATCTCTTTGGTTTTATCCACATTCAGAGACAGGTTGTTGACTTGGCACCAGTCCGTTAGATGTTGTATCTCCTCTCTGTACGCTGACTCATCGTTGTTGCTGATGAGTCCCACCACAGTTGTGTCGTCTGCAAACTTAACGATGGAATTCGAGCTGTGCATTGCTGTACAGTCGTGCGTAAGCAGAGTAAACAGCAGTGGACTGATCACACAGCCTTGGGGAGCGCCGGTGCTCAGTGTGGTGGTGCTGGAGGTGTTCTTGAGGAAAAGCTGAGGTGACATTGTCCTGCACCAGGAGGAACCCAGGGTCCACTTCACCAGCGTAATGTCTGACAATAGCTCTCGGGATTTCTTCCCAGTATCTAACATAAGTCAGGGTGTCGTTGATCATCACATGGAGGATTGTCTATCACTGACCCACCACCAAACCATCATAACATTCATGGTGACTACCTGTGCAAACTAAATGGGTACTGTTTGATGCTGCCAGTGCTGTACACCATCATAATGTACACATTATTACACTGGTGTTTTGGTGATATTATCCGAATTAATGGCATCATACAACCCCAAATCTGAAAAGTTGGGACAGCATGGAAAAAGCAAATAATAAAAAAAACACAGTTTCTTACATTTACTTTGACTTTTATTTTGTTGCAGACAGTATGAACCTGAGATATTCCATGTTTTGTCTGCTCAACTTAATTTAATTTATTAATAAACACCCATTCCTGCATTTTAGGTCTGCAACACATTCCAAAAAAAGTTGGTACGGTAAAGCATTTACCACTTTGTAATGTTCCCATTCCTTTTCACCACACTTAAAAGATGTTTTGGCACCAAGGATACCAAGTGATTTAGTGTTTCAGCTTTTATTTTGTCTCATTATTCCTACGTCTGAAGATGTGCAACAGTATGGGCTCATAGTTGTCACATTTTTCATTTTAAAATTCTCATTTGGGGAAAGGTCAGGACTGCAGGCAGGCCAGTCCAGTCCAGTACCCGTACCCTCTTCTTCCGCAGCCATGCCTTTGTAATGTGTGCAGCATGTGGTTTTTCATTGTCTTGTTGAAAAGTGCATGGACGTCCCTGGAAAAGAAGATGTCTTGAAGGTAGCATATGTTGCTCTAAGATCTCAATGTACTTTTCTGCATTAATGCTGCCATCACAGGAGTTTAAATGACCTTTGCCAAGGGCACTGACACGACCCCATACCATGACAGACTTGTTGCTGATAACATTCTGAATGGTCCTTTTCGTCTTTGGTCCGAAGCACACGGCGTCCATTTTTTCCCAAAAAAGACCTGGAATACTGATTCATCTGACCACAATACACGTTTCCACTGTGTGATTGTCCATCCTAGATGCCTCCGAGCCCCGAGAGGTCGACGCCGCTTCTGGACATTGTTAACATAAAGCTTCTTTTTTGCACACTAAAGTTTTAGTCATTTGTGTCATTTGTGTCATTTGTGTATGTAACTCTGTATTGTGGTGCCTGACAAAGGTTTGCCAAAGTAATCCCTTGCTCATGTGGTTATATCAGCTATTGTTGAGTGGCGGTTCTTGATGCAGTGCTGTCTGAGGGATTGAAGATAACGGGCGTTAAGTTAAGCTGGCACCCTTGGCCTTTACGCACTGAAATTCCTCCCGATTCCTTGAATCGTTTAATGATATTATGCACTGCAGAGGGAGAAATATTCAAATCCCTTCCAATCTTTCTTTGAGCTACCTTGTTTTTAAACATATCAGTTATTTTCTCACATTTGTTGACAAACTGGAGCTCCTCTTGCCATCTTTGCTCATCAAAGACTCAGCCTTTCCTGGGTGCTGCTTTTGTACCAAACCATGATTACAATCACCTGTTGACATCACCTGTTTGGAATCACATCATTATTTAGTTTTTTCACCTCATTACAAGCCCTAATTTGCCCCTGTCCCAACTTTTTTGGAATGTGTTGCAGGCCTGAAATGCAGGAATGAAGGTTTATTAATAAATGAAATGAAGTTGAGTAGATAAAAAATGAAATATCTCAGGATCTTGTCTCAGGATCTCTCATCTTGTCTGCAATCAAATAAAAGTCAAAGTAAATGTAAGGAACACTGCATTTTTATTTTATTTACATTCCAACTTTTTCTGATTTGGGGTTTTAAATACAGACAGGTTTTAATTAATTATGCCATCTCTTTCTAAAAAGAAAATATGGATTGCCATATAGTGTGTAAATGTGTGTGTTTGTGTGTGTCTGTGTATATTCCATGGTTTTCTCAGCAAGACAATGCCTGGCATCATTCCCTACGGAAGCGTATTGCTGCCACACAGATAAAAAAAAAAAAAGCCATCAGTATGTCGTTATAACGAGAAAAGGATGTCGTTATAACGAGAAAGTATGTCGTTAAAACGAGAAAGTATGTTGTTATAACGAGAAAGGATGTCGGTATAACGAGAAAAGGATGTTGCTGATGGAGAGACAGCTTGCACACATGCAAGATGTTGTAGCTTGTGTAACCTTGCAGCTTGGCGTGCCGATCAAGATTCTCCTTTAGGAACAGCAACAATGTCTAAACTTACTTTAATATTCAACATTTGTCTGACATTCGGCATTCCGATCTAAATAAGTGGTTGAAAAAACACCTAAGACATTCTTATTTTATGATTTCTTACACGAATGAAAATAGTCAACATGCTACAAAAACTATTTTATGTTAATTTTAAGATTACGTCTATTTATCTAAAGAAAGGTTATAATGAAACCGTTTATCAAGCTCCCACTTCATCTAATGAGTAGGAGACCATTTACTCTGCACTTATCCAGACAAATAAATCCATTTAAATCTTGTATGATTTGTATTTTTGGAAATATAATTTGTATATTTGAAATATAAATTTATTACAGATTTATTTATCTTTATTTAAATGTAATGTAAAATAAATACTATGTTATTTAAAAAAAATAAGGTTTGTGTAGTAGGTGAGAAACATTGATGGGTTTGTGTAAAAAATGTTTGACATTAATTCATCAAATCATACAAGATTTAAATGTATTTAATTGTCTGGATAAGTGCAGAGTAAATGATTCCTACGTTTATCAGTTAGTTTTATGACGGTCCCTAACTCATTAGATAAAGTTGCAGCTTGATAAACGGTTTCATTATAACCTTTCTTTAGATAAATAGACGTAATCTTAAAATTAACAAAATTGTTTTTGTAGTATGTTGACTATTTTTATTCGTGTAAGAAATCATAAAATAAGAAGGTCTTATGTGTTTTTTCAACCACTTATTTAGATCGGAATGCCGAATGTTAGACAAATGTTGAATATTAAAGTAAGTTTAGACATTGTTGCACTGTTCCTAAAGGAGAATCTTGATCGGCACGCCAAGCTGCAAGGTTACACAAGTTACAGCATCTTGCATGTGTGCAAGCTGTCTCTCCATCAGCAGATATGCTTCCGTCAGCTATGCAGCATTTGAGGTAATGAACTTTTCTCGTTATAACGACATCCTTTCTTGTTATAACGACATCCTTTTTTGTCATAACGACATACTTCCTCGTTTTAACGACATCCTTTCTCGCTATAACGACATACTTTCTCGTTTTAATGACATCATTTCTCGTTATAACGACATACTTTCTTGTTTTAACAACATCCTTTTCTCGTTATAACGACATACTTTCTCGTTTTAACGCCATCCTTTTCTCGTTATAATGACATACTTTCTCGTTTTAACGACATCCTTTCTTGTTATAACGACATACTTTCTCGTTTTAACGACACCCTTTTCTTGTTATAACGACATACTGACGGCTTTTTTTTATCTGTGTGGCAGCAATAGGCTTCCGTAATTCTCATCATTAATTAAATGCATCTAATATTTTAAGATCTGCTATAGTATTGTCAATTAAAAAAACATTTAACATGAGAGAGACAGAGAGTAAGATTTGGAGTAGAAGTGACAGGTCAACCCACATCTTTCTTTTCCTGGACACCAAATCTCTAGAATAGCTCTGCTGTTCTAATTAACTTAATTAATTTCACATATAGCAATTAATTATTTTACAATTCCTAAGAAAGTTGCATGGCACATTAGAAAAGAGAGAGAATGTAGAATGTAGAGAGAATGAGGACAGTAGGAATATGGTACACTACTTACCCACAATGGGACGTGACCATTGAACCCAATTACTTTATCTGCCTAAGAAACAATGAACATTAATAACCTTATTTCATTAATTTTCATTTTCTTATTAAAACATGCCATTTATTTCTCAAATGACATATGATCATATGATATAAAACAATACAAAAACTATTAATCCCTTTGTTTAGTATCTTCTAACCCCATATTCACAATCACATATTTAACACAATCACAAATTTAACACAAACACAAGTACAGAAAATGTTATTCAAATTTCACTGCTGTAATTTTAAACCAGTTACAGATTAGATCAAATAGGAAGCAGGCAATTGTTTAGTTTAATTAAGCAATTTTAGTTTAAGCAGAAGAACAATGCGTGTTTTAGCGCCATCTATAGATACACATGCACCAAGCTTACTTGAGAATTACATACAAGGCTATCAATTTCAGGCTAATTGATTAAAGCATTTATGAGTTACATCTGATTTAATAAACCAAGCCCTGTCCCTGAGTTTGATTGCATTATGGCTGCTGTTGATAGTAATGACATTCAGGTGGCAAATTTGTTTGCCCTAAAGCATAAAATCTAAAAATACACTATATTGCCAAAAGTGTTCGCTCATCTGCCTTCACACGCATATGAACTTAAGTGACATTCCGTTCTTAATCCATAGGGTTTAATATGATGTCGGCCCACCCTTTGCAGCTATAAAAGCTTAAACTCTTCTGGGAAGGCTTTCCACAAGGTTTAGGAGTGTGTTTATGGGAATCTTTGACCATTCTTCCTGAAGCGCATTTGTGAGGTCAGACACTGATGTTGGACGAGAAGGCCTGGCTCGCAGTCTCCGCTCTAATTCATCCCAAAGGTGTTCTATCGGGTTGAGGTCAGGACTCTGTGCAGGCCAGTTAAGTTCTTCCACACCAAACTCGCTCATCCATGTCTTTATGGACCTTGCTTTGTGCACTGGTGCGCAGTCATGTTGGAACAGGAAGGGGCCATCCCCAAATTGTGCCCACAAAGTTGGGAGCATGATATTGCGAAAATCTTTTGGTATGCTGAAGCATTAAGAGTTCCTTTCACTGGAACTAAGGGACCGAGCCCAATTCCTGAAAAACAACCCCATACCATAATCCCCCCTCCACCAAACTTTACACTTGGCACAATGCAGTCAGACAAGTACCGTTCTCCTGGCAACCGCCAAACCCAGACTCGTCCATAGGATTGCCAGGTGGAGAAGCGTGATGAGCGGCACTAGTGTATGTCTATGGTCTTCCAGGTTTACAAGATATTTTTCAACACATATAATGTTTCTTTATTGCCCACTCAAGTGGGGTTATCTTCATATGTGGGGCATAGTACTACATTTGGTGTTTCTAATAATTGGAGAGGTCTTCTCTGATGCCTCTTATATGTCAGCAGAATATTTGAATATTATTAAAGTTGGTTTTAATAATTAAAATAACAGAAACAAGACAACAACAGCACATCAGCAGCCACTTGGAGACCAGGAGAGTGCTATAATGGTTGCTTGAAAACCTCCAAGTGGCCTAAGACAGGCATTTCAGAAGATCTTCTATCTCGGTCTGGAAGAGCCCACTGGGGCCGATTGTACCACCAAGTTTATTAACTAACGTTTGATGTCAATGAAACCATTGATGATCTTAGATAACGTGGTAAGAGTCCATAAGAAGCTTTTTGTTGGATCAGGGGACCCATTTCATGTCAATTCAAAACACTTTTCCGTCGATCTGTTTCCATGGAAGGCAAACTGGTTACTGTCCAGATTAGTGGGGATGTTGGCTCTGATGTGTTAGGAGAAGTTGTAGCCTAGCTGTTAATGTACTGGACTAGGCGTCTGCTAAATGCTGAAAATGTAAATGTAGGAGAAACCTTTCAAAGCACTTCATAATGATTGTTGTCATTGCAACTGGGCAATAGTCATTGAGACACCTGGCAGCTTGCTTTTTAGGCAGAGGAACAGTAGTAGTGAATTTAAAGGAACTAACACCTTCTGGAGAGACAGGTTGTTGGTGAATACCCCTGCTAGGTGGTCAGCACTTCAGTGTGCGGCCTAATATCTTGTCATGTTCTGCTGCTTTGGTGATGTAATTTTTTTTCTCAGAGTGGATCTCACTTGATGGCGCTGTAAGGTGAGTGCAGGCACCTTCCTGGATGGTAGTGGTGGTGGTTGAGTTCTCACTCTGCTGTTGTGGTTGTCAACGCATGCAACAAACTGGTTTAGGGCGGCAGGAAGTGTGACGTCATGGCTGGTCAGTGGGGTGCTGCTCTTGTACTCTGTTATAGTTTTAATACCTCTTCACATGCTGCGGGGGTTGTGTTCAGTGGCCCTCAATGCGCTGCTGGCATCTGCGCTTGGCTTCGTTAATGCCTTTTGTCAGTTTTCTCCGGCCATTGCTGTAAGCCAGCCTGTCCCATGACCTATAGGCAGCATAATGTGCCTTGAGCAATGACTGCACATTTCTGTCAATCCATGACTTTTGATTTGGAAACACCCTGATAGTTTTGGTGGTTAACACAGCATCAGTGCAGAAAGCTATGTATGCCAAAACAGATATGTATTCCTCCAAGTTTGTACTCTTGACCAAATAAAAAAAAAAAAGGTCATGCTGCAATAAAGTGGATTTTTCACTTCAGACATGAACAATTGGACAGCTGGGTGGACTTTTAGTTTTTTGTGCCACCATTTGAGCTTTAATTCCCAAAGAACCTCTAAACAAACTGATTATGTTCTTTCTGATACTCATTGATACCCATAGTTGGGTTTGATTGTGGTTCATAGTAGTGCTCTTGCTTCTTGCTTCTTGTTTTTCTGACAGTCTTGGTTCATGAACTGATTTGTTTGATACTCCTTTGTTTTTTGGCGTTAACAGCTTATGTACTTATTATCTAGTAAACGTTGTAGAGCGCTTATTCTCAACTCCTTACAACCCTGTAACGAAATCTAGAAGGAATGGGTAGGGTAGGGTAGAAGGAATTTTCCTTTTTGCATGTTTTTTTATTACACTTTGTGTGATATTATCTTTGGCTGCCTTAGTTCTAAATTTGTGCACTAACTGCACTTGGGGCCAGAATCAGCTTAGTGGTGAGTCCCTTTACACTGTTATAACTGCAAAGTTTGTCAAATCCTTGCAAAACTAATTTGTTTGAGATGCAACAACTTTTTAACGCTTTTTGGTAGGTTTTGGAACAGTAATAAATAATCAAATGCAAAATGTCTTTTGACATTAATTGAACAATAGTTTCTTATCCAAAAGTTATTAAATGCTACATTTCACAGTACACATTTATGAAGCTACCAATGTAAGTGGCATAGGGGTGATTCTTTTAAGGTATTCCTCCCCACATCCTAGCCTTAGTCCCACCACAACTTATAATAAACAACAATAATAAAGCATTTGTATCACCCAGCTGGTTCTAGAGTTATAACATAAATTCCCAAAATTGGTAGAGTTTATACAAATAACATTTTTATATATAATTGACTAGACACTGTTTGCCATCTAGTATAGTTCCAATTAAACAAACAGGGGCCTTAATCATCTTAATAGTCAAGATTATCAGGCATGTTAACACTAGTAAAAACAGTTAGATTTGCTACTTATAGAGGTCTTCAACAAAAAGCAAACATATAAAATACATGAATCACCTGTTATTTTGGTTATCCATATGGTCAAGTGAAACAGTTGTTAATGAAAAATACCTCATGTTTGAGTGGGATCATCTGCTTAAAATCTGCTAACTGATGCCGGTTTGCTAATTATCTGCTAATTGATGGAAGTTATTTACACTATTTAATACATTATTTAAAAAATATATTTTATTTTAAAAACAAGGGTCATGATTTCATGTATTACAGTGGGGCCAAAAAGTATTTAGTCAGCCACTGATTGTGCAAGTTCTCCTACTTAGAAAGATGAACTGAAACATTCAAAATGTTTTGACTGTCACACAACTCAGAGGTATCAAAAGTTCAGTTAAAGAATGTGACTTAGCATTAATTAACGGTTGGTTACAATACCTGGCAAGCTTCTTTCTCTCCTTCTCTTCCTCCTCTTCCTTTTGAGCAGATGTCAGGCTTTCTGCATCTGCAAGGTTGTCCACAGCAATGGCCAAAAAGACATTGAGGAGAATATCTTAAGGAGTTAAGGATTATAATATTAAATATGTTTTTAAAAAAAGCTTTACCAAGACCTGAACAGTGATCTAGCCCATGCATTAGTATAAATAAAATGAGAATAACAAAACAGATCAAATAATAGAACTTAAGGATACTAACTGACGTAGAAAGAGAAAAAGTCTTTGCAAATATTACAGCTGTATATGCATATACAGTGGGGCCAAAAGGTATTTAGTCAGCCACTGATTGTGCAAGTTCTCCTACTTAGAAAGATGAGAGAGGTCTGTCATTTTCATCATAGGTACACTTCAACTATGAGAGACAAAATGAGAAAAAAAAATCCAGGAAATCACATTGTAGGATTTTTAAAGAATTTATTTGTAAATTATGGTGGAAAATAGGTATTTGGTCAATAACAAAAGTTTAACTCAATACTTTGTAACATAACCTTTGTTGGCAATGACAGAGGTCAAACGTTTCCTGTAAGTCTTCACCAGGTTTGCACACACTGTAGCTGGTATTTTGGCCCATTCCTCCATGCAGATCTCCTCTAGAGCAGTGATGTTTTGGGGCTGTCACTGGGCAACATGGACTTTCAACTCCCTCCACAAATTTTCTATGGGGTTGAGGTCTGGAGACTGGCTAGGCCACTCCAGGACCTTGAAATGCTTTTTACGGAGCCACTCCTTCGTTGCCCGAGCGGTGTGTTTGGGATCATTGTCATGCTGGAAGACCCAGCCACCTTCCATCTTCAATGCTCTCACTGATGGAAGGAGGTTTTGGCTTAAAATCTCACGATACATGGCCCCGTTAATTCTTCCCTTAACACGGATCAGTCGTCCTGTCCCCTTTGCAGAAAAACAGCCCCAAAGCATGATGATTCCACCCCCATGCTTCACAGTAGGTATGGTGTTCTTGGGATGCAACTCAGCATTCTTCTTCCTCCAAACACGACGAGTTGAGTTTTTACCAAAAAGTTCCATTTTGGTTTCATCTGACCACATGATATTCTCCCAATCCTCTTCTGGATCATCCATATGCTCTCTGGCAAACTTCAGACGGGCCTGGACATGTACTGGCTTAAGCAGGGGGACACGCCTGGCACTGCAGGATTTGAGTCCCTCTCGGCGTAGTGTGTTACTGATGGTAGCCTTTGTTACTTTGGTCCCAGCTCTCTGCAGGTCATTCATCAGGTCCCTCCGTGTAGTTCTGGGATTTTTGCTCACCGTTCTCATGATCATTTTGACCCCACGGGATGAGATCTTGCGTGGGGCCCCAGATCGAGGGAGATTTTCAATGGTCTTGTATGTCTTTCATTTTCTTACAATTGCTCCCACAGTTGATTTATTCACACCAACCTGCTTGCCTATTGTAGATTCACTCTTCCCAGCCTGGTGCAGGTCTACAATTTTCTTCCTGGTGTCCTTTGACAGCTCTTTGGTTTTGGCCATGGTTGAGTTTGGAGTCTGACTGTTTGAGGCTGTGGACAGGTGTCTTTTATTCAGATAATGAGGTCAAACAGGTGCCATTAATACAGGTAACGAGTGGAGGACAGAAGAGCTTCTTAAAGAAGAAGTTACAGGTCTGTGAGAGCCAGAAATCTTGCTTGTTTGTGGGTGACCAAATACTTATTTTCCACCATAATTTACGAATAAATTCTTTAAAAATCCTACAATGTGATTTCCTGGATTTTTTTTTTCTCATTTTGTCTCTCATAGTTGAAGTATACCTATAATGAAAATTACAGACCTCTCTCATCTTTCTAAGTAGGAGAACTTGCACAATCAGTGGCTGACTAAATACTTTTAGGCCCCACTGTATGTGCTGCTGATTGGCCACAGATTAAATACAGATACATAAAAAATGAGTAAATCTGGACTGAAATACTACTGTGACTTTAGGCTCTACAAATTTTTTTTCAGATATACTCCCAAATACTGTGTAAAGCCTTTCCACAAGAGTAAATGTTGTTAAAGCCACAAAAGTTGGGGGCAGTGGAATGGGAAGTTTGAAATGCTCATGATCAGGTGTCCACATACTTTTGGCTATATTTTTTATCTTACAAAATTGTGCATACTGTACTCACTTACCAATCCTCTGTTATTTGATATATTAAAGCATTTTACAGCAAAAATAGACAAAAGTAAAAGGAAAGTGAAAAGCATTGCACTTCTGTAATCTGGGCTATTTGTCTGTGTTGAGACATGAGATTGTGCAACAATTATTTAATCTTTTTACAGCAAGTATTAAAAGTTAGTGCATTGTTTCACATGACAATGTATGGGGCATAGCACTAAAACTGTAGCACAGCAGAAACTGTACTAGTAAAAAGGCTGTGCTAGTAAAAAGTGTAAGCCTTAATGAAGTCAAATTGTAAGCCATTCAGAGACTGGGAGCATGGGAGCCAGCAGGGGTGTTATATCTGTCTTTTCTATAATGCAATTTTAGTTTGTATGTCTGTGATCATAAGCATAACAGTGCTACATGGAGTAAAACAATTTTTCTAAGCTTTTGTAAATGTTTGTAAATTGCTTTTTTCGTTTTTTTTTAATTTATTTTTTATGAGATATATTTGTTGCCAAATGTGATCTTTGCTCTGCATTATTATTAATGCATTTCCTACTTCCATGGGATGTAATAAAGTAACTGGACAATGTTTTAAGAAAATTAGTGTATTTGGAATTTCTGAAGAGCCTAATTAATACTTTGCATAAAAGCTAATGTCTGCTGTTTGGAATCACATGTTTGTGTGTGTGTGTGTGTGTGTGTGTGAGAGAGAGAGAGAGAGAGAGAGAGAGAACTGACATACAGGGACCAAGACCAATTTTTTTTTAATGGAATGTGACATTTTTGTGCTTTCTTTACTCAACAGGTTCCAACTACTCCAGTCCATGTCTGGGTAGTGTGAATAAACAGGAGCATGGCGTTATTGTTGGGGGCAGCAGCAGAGGTGGTGTGATTGGCTTGGCACCTGAGCACATCACAACCCCGGTTACTGCCCTTAGCTGGCAGGCAGCCATCAACGCAGCACGCCAGGCTAAACTGATGGGCAGTACAGCAGCAACACCCATCTCCACTACCACTTCTACGCAGCGTAAACGTCAGCCCTATAGCAAACCTAAGAAACCGGCAAGCACAGTAACCACACGCCCCCCACGTGCCCTCCTCTGCCTTACCCTTAAAAATCCAATCCGCCGAGCCTGTATCAACATTGTGGAATGGAAGTATCCTTTATATGTGATTCTAGATGTAATGGGAAGAAAGGTTTAAATTTGGAAGATAAAAAATATGTTCAGTGTTAGGGTTCGCAATGTCATCAATGTTTACATTATATAAAATTCTATTCCTTTCTGAGTTTATTGTTATTTGATATTTGTCATACTGAATTATTTAATCATAAAATAAACTAAACAAGTATTACACAAAGCACACATGAGTAACAATAACATATTTGGTAAAACATGGTTTTACTTACTTAAAGGGCCAAAGTTAGTCAGCATCACAGTTGTAAAAAAATTGATTAAATTTTTTTTTATGTGAACTAGTTTAAACAAGGTCCTAAAGCAGCCCACACCATTAAATGACCACTGCCACACAAATGACTGTTGGTGTAACAGTTTTAATAAAAGAATAGAATCCATGACCGGAAACCAAAACCTTCTGTTAAGCAAGCCATGGACAACAGTGGCAACTCCCTTATTCCAGGTAAGAAAGAAAGTGGAAAGAATTAGAATTAAACAAACCATACATATAAAATGAAATTATTTTTAACAAATGTAAAAAAAACAAGTGAAAAGCATAAAGATTGATTTAATTAGAGTTTATTATTATTCACTTCAGTTTGTGGCAAAGTCTAATAGTAAGTTTGGTGAAAGCAGACAAATTCAGATATATGTAAAAGGATTTACACCAGAACCACTTAAGAATAAAAAACAGAAAATGTAGTTAAAGTGTGATAAACACTTATTAAAAGTAAGATTTTGCAGAGAGTAGCATGAGACTCATAAGACAATGGGGTTTGATGCGTGACTCTCTATGTACTATATGTATTTCCATATAAACCTGACTTGCAGGTAAAAAAAAAAGCATTTGGCTACAAAACACATGTCGGAGGAGGCATGTGTTAGTCATGGCTGTCTTTGGTCAGGAGTCGAGGTCAGCAGTAGTAGAAAAAGCTAAATGCGATAGATTAAATAAATACAACTAGATAGGAAAATTAGGAAAATGTAAATGTATGTTTTTTTTATTTGTTGAGTACAGACATTTCTATTTTGCTATCAATCTGTGTGTCCTTGATCATTATTATTGCTTTAATTAGAGTGAAAGTGATTAATGATGATGGAGATTGTTGAGGTTCATAATCAGAGTGTCATAATTAAATTTCTTGCACTCAGTGTGTGAAATGTGTGCATTAAATCCCAATATTAATTTAGGTAAGGTGACAGTTTTTTTTTAAAGTTCCCTTTGATTAATAGTATGGTTTGTCTAATAATAATAAAAAAAAAAACATAAACTGTCATGACAACAGCTTAACTACTAAATTAAATAAATAAATCCTTGAATTTGCAGTAATTATTTTAGTTGTGAACCAACAAAATATAGATTTTTAATGATGTTATTGGCAGCTCACATCATAAATGTGTGTGTTTATTTAATATGCTTGCTGTTATACCCCTTAACATTTCTTTCCTACAGACCCTTTGAAATCATTATTTTAATGACTATTTTTGCAAACTGTGTGGCCTTGGCTGTCTACATCCCTTTTCCTGAGGATGATTCTAATGCCACCAATTCTAACCTGGTGAGACAGATACATTTTTATATTCTTATATGTTTATATATTTATAAAAATATTTATATATGTTTATATATATATATATATATATATATATATATATATATATATATATATATATATATATATATATATATATATATATATACATATATATACAGTATATATATATATATATATAAAGATGTAAATATATACAGTATGTACAGTGGGGCCAAAAAGTATTTAGTCAGCCACTGATTGTGCAAGTTATCCTACTTAGAAAGATGAGAGAGGTCTGTCATTTTCATCATAGGTACACTTCAACTATGAGAGACAAAATGAGAAAAAAAAATCCAGGAAATCACATTGTAGGATTTTTTAAGAATTTATTTGTAAATTATGGTGGAAAATAAGTATTTGGTCAATAACAAAAGTTCAACTCAATACTTTGTAACATAACCTTTGTTGGCAATGACAGAGGTCAAACATTTCCTGTAAGTCTTCACCAGGTTTGCACACACTGTAGCTGGTATTTTGGCCCATTCCTCCATGAAGATCTCCTCTAGAGCAGTGATGTTTTGGGGCTGTCGCTGGGCAACACGGACTTTCAACTCCCACCACAAATTTAGGCCACTCCAGGACCTTGAAATGCTTTTTTATGGAGCCACTCCTTCGTTGCCCGAGCGGTGTGTTTGGGATCATTGTCATGCTGGAAGACCCAGCCACGTTCCATCTTCAATGCTCTCACTGATGGAAAGAGGTTTTGGCTTAAAATCTCACGATACATGGCCCAGTTAATTTTTCCCTTAACACGGATCAGTCGTCCTGTCCCCTTTACAAAAAAACAGCCCCAAAGCATGATGTTTCCACCCCCATGCTTCACAGTAGGTATGGTGTTCTTGGGATGCAACTCAGCATTCTTCTTCCTCCAAACTCAACGAGTTGAGTTTTTACCAAAAAGTTCCATTTTGGTTTCATCTGACCAGATGATATTCTCCCAATCCTCTTCTGGATCATCCATATGCTCTCTGGCAAACTTCAGATGGGCCTGGACATGTACTGGCTTAAGCAGGGGGACACGCCTGGCACTGCAGGATTTGAGTCCCTCTCAGCGTAGTGTGTTACTGATGGTAGCCTTTGTTACTTTGGTCCCAGCTCTCTGCAGGTCATTCATCAGGTCCCTTTGTGTAGTTCTGGGATTTTTGCTCACCGTTCTCATGATCATTTTGACCCCACGGGATGAAATCTATATATATATATATATATATATATATATATATATATATATATATATATATATACAGTGTATCACAAAAGTGAGTACACCCCTCACATTTCTGCAAATATTTTATTATATCTTTTCATGGGACAACACTATAGAAATAAAACTTGGATATAACTTAGAGTAGTCAGTGTACAACTTGTATAGCAGTGTAGATTTACTGTCTTCTGAAAATAACTCAACACACAGCCATTAATGTCTAAATAGCTGGCAACATAAGTGAGTACACCCCACAGTGAACATGTCCAAATTGTGCCTAAAGTGTCAATATTTTGTGTGACCACCATTATTATCACTGCCTTAACCCTCCTGGGCATGGAATTCACCAGAGCTGCACAGGTTGCTACTGGAATCCTCTTCCACTCCTCCATGATGACATCACGGAGCTGGTGGATGTTAGACACCTTGAACTCCTCCACCTTCCACTTGAGGATGCGCCACAGGTGCTCAATTGGGTTTAGTCCATCACCTTTACCTTCAGCTTCCTCAGCAAGGCAGTTGTCATCTTGGAGGTTGTGTTTGGGGTCGTTATCCTGTTGGAAAACTGCCATGAGGCCCAGTTTTCGAGGGGTGGGGATCATGCTCTGTTTCAGAATGTCACAGTACATGTTGGAATTCATGTTTCCCTCAATGAACTGCAGCTCCCCAGTGCCAGCAACACTCATGCAGCCCAAGACCATGATGCTACCACCACCATGCTTGACTGTAGGCAAGATACAGTTGTCTTGGTACTTCTCACCAGGGCGCCGCCACACATGCTGGACACCATCTGAGCCAAACAAGTTTATCTTGGTCTCGTCAGACCACAGGGCATTCCAGTAATCCATGTTCTTGGACTGCTTGTCTTCAGCAAACTGTTTGCGGGCGTTCTAGTGCGTCAGCTTCCTTCTGGGATGACGACCATGCAGACCGAGTTGATGCAGTGTGCGGCGTATGGTCTGAGCACTGACAGGCTGACCTCCCACGTCTTCAACCTCTGCAGCAATGCTGGCAGCACTCATGTGTCTATTTTTTAAAGCCAACCTCTGGATATGACGCCAAACACGTGGACTCAACTTCTTTGGTCGACCCTGGCGAAGCCTGTTCCGAGTGGAACCTGTCCTGGAAAACCGCTGTATGACCTTGGCCACCATGCTGTAGCTCAGTTTCAGGGTGTTAGCAATCTTCTTATAGCCCAGGCCATCTTTGTGGAGAGCAACAATTCTATTTCTCACATCCTCAGAGAGTTTTTTGCCATGAGGTGCCATGTTGAATATCCAGTGGCCAGTATGAGAGAATTGTACCCAAAACACCAAATTGAACAGCCCTGCTCCCCATTTACACCTGGGACCTTGACACATGACACCAGGGAGGGACAACGACACATTTGGGCACAATTTGGACATGTTCACTGTGGGGTGTACTCACTTATGTTGCCAGCTATTTAGACATTAATGGCTGTGTGTTGAGTTATTTTCAAAAGACAGTAAATCTACACTGCTATACAAGCTGTACACTGACTACTCTAAGTTATATCCAAGTTTCAGGTCTATAGTGTTGTCCCATGAAAAGATATAATGAAATATTTGCAGAAATGTGAGGGGTGTACTCACTTTTGTGATACACTGTATATACAGTATTTTTTTTTTTTTCCAGAAAAAATTATAAATAAACATTGATAAAGATAGTAACAGAAAAATGTATTTTTCAACAAGTATGCCTACCTATGCTGTATTTAATCTATTCTTGATACACAGGCGGTTAGCAAGCATGAGAATGTACCAAACTTGATGAAAACCTGCTACTTCTGTTCAGCCATGGTCTAGGATTTGTTTGTTGTGGGCTGCTTAAATAGAACAATTCCTGTGGTGCTAATTAAATATCTATATTGTGGCAGACCAGCCAGTCGCCACAACATAGACATTTAATTTGCACCACAGGAATTGTAGTAAGGGTGTTCCCCTGCATGCGTCATCGGCTGGGGCAGCACGGGATCCCATGATGCTATGTCCATTTACTCAATCAAAGCAAATAAGATCACTTAATTAACAGGGAAAGCTCAGAAAAGTACAAGAAGTTACAAACACACATTACATCAGTGATAAAACCAACAAAAATTTAAAGAAAAAAAATCCCGAAAGCTTCAATCTTAAAACATCCAGCCTCTAATATTCTATTCACTGTAGAAGTGGAAGCATCAGAGGCAGGGGTAACAATGAAATGTCAACCTGGGAAAGATATTCCATTGGGATTTTTTCTCCCACAAGCTTAGTTTTTCTTCCACATACTTATCCCAGCAGGAAGGCTTTTGACTAGAGACCTTAGTCCCTAATGAAACATTAGTGATGGCTTGCATTAAGCAAAATAAGTCCTCATTTTATTGGTTTCTTCCAAATATTAAGACAACCCCTGTTTCATATAATCAAAAACTCATAAAATGTCTTACTTTTTTGGGATCCTTGTTTGGCTAAGCCTGAGTCACCATCACCTCTGGACATTAAAGGGAATCCAGCCTAACTGGTCAGTTAACTGAATTCCAAATGTGACAGTTCCCACATATGGTATCTGTATGGTAGGCTGGGAAGGTTTATGGTCTAGAGCAGGGGTCACCAACACGGTGCCCGCGGGCACCTGGTTGCCTGCAGGGACCACGTGAGTCGCCCGCAGGGCATGTTCTAAAATAGCACTAGTGACTATAGAGCTCTGTCTAAAAATTATGTGTGTTGCTGTTCTTTTTGAATCGATGACACTTGCATAGATGTAGATTTGAAAATGACAATAGTGAATATAACATTTAAAAACTAAAATGTTTGATGTTTATATATGAGCGCTGATCTGGTCTGGGTGCGTAGTTTTATATTGTGCGCATAACGCTGAGACAAGCAAGCGCAGCTACGATGCGGAGCGAGATGCGGGTTTAACCTCGAAAAAATAATAATGAAAAACATACAAGAAAAAGAAAACTTAATATTCTCACAATGATTGGCAGGAACGTGGAGAGACACGTATGTGTCTCTAAAACGTATGTGTCTCTAAAACCTCCCTGTACATCTCAGCCTTTTTTTAAATCGTACATAACTGATAATAAACATGATTTGTTCTAAAATGTTGTAAAGGTAATGATAAGTACAATATAACAGCTCTGACACATCGAGGCATGAACTCCACTAGACCCCTGAAGGTATGCTGTGGTATCTGGCACCAAGATGTTAGCAGCAGATCCTTTAACTCCTGTAAGTTGCGAGGTGGGGCATCCCATCAGGTGAGTCTGATCCGCATCAGACTCTTATCCAGAGTGTCTTACAGAAGTGCTTCCATAGTAGACATTACCTTATTCGAGTTTAAATAGACAACAGTCCAAGAATATAATGCTGAAACCCTGTTAGAACCACTCTCACGCCATTGCTGTCTGTGTTTACGTTCTGCCATGGGCAGACGTGGAGACAGCGTGTGACATCATACACACTACCATCGCGAGGCTTTAAACATCTGGTGATTTCAATCACATTAACCTGGACTTTACATGCCCTGCTTTTTATCAATATGTAGACTGTCCCACTAGGAAGAACAGGACAAGCAACTTTTTCTACACCAATATTAAGGATGCATACACCACCACACCGCTGCTCCAGCATTAACTGCTACTGTTTGCTGAAACATCGCACCCGTATCCTTCCCCCACTAGGATCCTGCTACTTCTACTGTTCCTGTCTGTCCAGCTGTTAACTCCTTACCTTCTCAAATGCACACCCACGCTCACCTCCACTGGGATATGAGCACAGACATCATAGCCACATCTCCACCCTCTAGCACTTCAGACCAAGTAATTAGCACCCCTTCTCACCCATACATCACTGCGGATCAGGTTAAAGCTGAGCTAAGAAGACTTCACACAAGGAAAGCAGCAGGCCCGGCCAAAGTGTGTTCAAAAGTGCTCAAGTCCTGTGCTGCTAGACTGGGTGAACCCTTCCAGTACATTTTCAACCTGAGCCTGCGACTGGGGAGGGTTCCTACACTGTGGAAGACATCATGCCTCATTCCTGTGCCAAAAATTGGGTGTCCCAGTGTGCTAAACTACTCCTACAACTCATCAGACCCCAGGTTAAGCATTCTGTAGAGCCATTACAGTTTGCCTACCAGAAGAAGGTGGGTGTAGAAGATGCCATTCTCTACCGCCTTCACAGGGCTTACTCTCACCTGGACAAGGGGAGCTGCGCTGTGAGAATCATGTTTTTTTATTTCTCCAGTGCCTTCAACACCATTCAGCCCCTCCTACTCAGAGATAAGCAGATCAGGATGCAAGTGGACCCATACCTGGTAACCTGGATTACGGACTACCTAACTGGCAGACCACAGTATGTCAGACTGAGGGACTGTACTTCAGAGACTGTGGTTAGCAACACTGGAGCACCACAAGGAACTGTGCTTTCTCCTTTCCTGTTTACACTATACACATCAGACTTTAATTACAACTCGGAGACTTGTCACATGCAAAAGTTTTGTGATGACACTGTAGTTATGGAGATGGTTACAAGATGGATGGGAGGAGGGATACATGAACCTTGTGGATGACTTTGTAGCTTGATGCCAGCTGAACCATCTGCAGTTAAATACATCCAAAACTAAAGAGATGGTGGTGAACTTTTGTAGATCTGGGCTCCCCTATGCAGCCAGTCTCTATTGAGGGGTCTAATGTGGAGTTGGTAAGGACCTACAAGCAACTTGGTCTGCAGCTGCATGATAAATTGGACTGGTCAGAATGCACAGACAATATATACAGAAAGACACAAAAATGGCTGTATTTCCTGAGAAGGCTGGGGTCCTTCAACATATGTAGGAAACTCCTGCAGATGTTTTATCAATCCGTGGTTGCTAGCACTCTCCTATATGCTGTGGTGTGCTGGGGAAGCAGCAACCCCAAATCAGAAAAAGTTGGGGCAGTATGGAAAATGCAAATAAATTAAAATTCAGTGTTCATTTACTTTGACTTTTCAACTACATTTGGTTATTCAGCTTCATTTGTTAATATACCACTATTTCTGCATTTCATGCCTGCAACACATTCCAAAAAAAAAGTTGGGACGGGGGCAATTTTGGGCTAGTAATGAGGTAAAAAACCTAAATAATGATGTGATTCCAAACAGGAGATGTCAACAGGTGATTGTAATCATGATTTAATCATGGTACAAAAGCAGCATCCAGGAAAGAGTCTTTGATGAGCAAAGATGACCAAAGGATCTCCAGTTTGTCAACAAATGTGTGAGAAAATGGTTGAAATGTTTAAAAACAAGGTACCTCAAAGAGAGATTGGAAGGGATTTGCATATTTCTCCCTCTACATTGCATAATATCATTAAAGGATTCAAGGAATCGGTAGGAATTTCAGTGTGTAAAGGCCAAGGGCGCAAGCTTAAACTTAACGCTCGTGATCTTTGATCCCTCAGACGGCACTGCATCAAGAACTGCCACTCAACAATAGCTGATATAACCACATGAGCAAGGGATTACCTTGGCAAACCTTTGTCAAGCACTACAATACAGAGTTACATGCACAAATGCCACTTAAAACTTCACTGTGCAAAAAAGAAGCCTTATGTTAACCATGTCCAGAAGCACCGTCAACTTCTCTGGGCTCAGAGGCATCTAGGATGGACCATCACACAGTGGAAATGTGTATTGTGGTCAGATGAATCAGCATTCCAGGTCTTTTTTGGAAAAAAATGGACGCCGTTTGATCCAGACCAAAGATGAAAATGATTATCCAGACTGTTATCAGCAACATGTCCAAAAGCCAGAGTCTGTCATGGTTTGGGGCTGTGTCAGTGCCCTTGGT
The DNA here is from genome assembly GCF_030014385.1 of Trichomycterus rosablanca. Taxonomy (NCBI): domain Eukaryota; kingdom Metazoa; phylum Chordata; class Actinopteri; order Siluriformes; family Trichomycteridae; genus Trichomycterus; species Trichomycterus rosablanca. Next base: position 53,083,138 of record NC_085988.1, on the reverse strand, counting down.
AAAGGCCATTCACACTTCTGGCAAAGGTCATCCAGACAAAACATGAAATATCTCAGGTTTGTACTGTCTGCAATCAAAGAAAAATTCAAAGTAAATGTAAGGAACACTGCATTTTTATTTTATTTGCATTTTCCATACTGTCTCAACTTTTTCTGATTTGGGGTTGTAGTAAAGAGGTGGGTTTTTAATTGTCTTTTGAAGACGGCGAAAGACTCAGATGTTTAGACAGACAAGGGAAGCTTGTTCCACCACTTGGGTGCAAGTACAGAGAAGAGCCTTGATGCTTGTCTTCCTCGAGTTCTGGGTGGAGGATCATGTAGAGTGAGATTAGTGGTTTGGAGGTTGCATGGTACAGAGCGGGGTTGTTGTGCTCCTCAAACCATTCCTGAACCATTTTTGCTTTGTGGCAGGGTGCATTATGCCTGATAGAAAAGTGTCAGTAAACACAGTGCATCGCAGATTGTTGTGTATAGGGCTGCATAGCTGCAGACCAGTCAAGGTGCCCATGCTGACCCCTGTCCACCACCAAAAGCACCAACAATGGGAACATGAGCATCAGAACTGGATGCAATGGAAGAAGGTGGCCTGGATGCAATGGAAGAAGGTGGCCTGGTCTGATAATTTATGTGGATGGCCGGGTGCGTGTACATCACTTACCTGGGGAACACATGGCACCAGGATGCACTATGGGAAGAAGGCAAGTGTGATGCTTTGGGAAATCATGGGTCCTGCCATCCATGTGGATGTTACATTTGTACCACCTACCTAAGCATTGTTGCAGACCATGTACCCCCTTTCATGGAAACGGTATTCCCTGATGGCTGTGGCCTTTTTGAGCAGGATTTTGCTACCACAAAGCAAAAATGGTTCAGGAATGGTGTATGGAGGAGCACAACAATGAGTCTGAGTTGAGTTTGACTTGGCCTCCAAATTCCAGGTCTTTTTTGGAAAAAATGGACGCTGTTTGATCCGGACCAAAGATAAAAATGATCATCCAGACTGTTATCAGCAACATGTCCAAAAACCAGGGTCTGTCATGGTATGGGGCTGTGTCAGTGCCCTTGGCAAAGGTCATTCACACTTCTGTGATGGCAGCATTAATGCAGAAAAGTACTTTGAGATCTTAGAGCAACATATGCTGCCTTCAAGACACCATCTTTTCCAGGGACGTCCATGCATTTTTCAACAAGACAATGCAAAACCATATGCTGCACACATTACAAAGGCATGGCTGCGGAAGACGAGTGTATGGGTACTGGACTGGCCTGCCTGCAGTCCTAACCTGTCCCCAAAAGAGAATATGTGGAGAATTTTTGAAATGAAAAATACGACAACGACGACCCCATACTGTTGCACATCTTAAGACGTGTTTGCAGGAAGAATGGGACAAAATAAAACCTGAAACACTAAATCGCTTGGTATCCTCGGTGCCAAAATGTCTTTTAAGTGTGGTGAAAAGGAAAGGCAACATTACAAAGTAGTAAATGCTTTACTGTCCCAACCGCCAAAAGCACCAACAATGGAAACATGAGCATCAGAACTGGACCACGGAGCAATGGAAGAAGGTGGCCTGGTCTGATAATTCGTGTGGATGGTCGGGTGCGTGTACATCACTTACCTGGGGAACACATGGAACCAGGATGCACTAAGAACCTAAGATATTTCATGTTGTGTCTGCTGAACTTCATTTAATTTATTAATAAACATCCATTCCTGCATTTCAGGCCTGCAGCACATTCCAAAAAAAGTTGGGACAGTAAAGCATTTATCACTTTGTAATGTTGCCTTTCCTTTTCACCACACCTAAAAGACATTTTGGCACTGAGGATACCAAGCTTTAATACTTTGAGGTACATTGTTTCAATAATTTTCTCATACATTTGTTGACAAACTGGAGATCCTCGGGCCATCTTTGCTCATTAAAGCCCAGCCCTTCCTGAAATCTGCTTTTGTACCAAATCATGATTATAATCATCTGTTGACATCACCTGTTTGGAATCACATCATTATTTAGTTTTTTCACCTCATTACAAGCCCTAAATTGCCCCTGTCCCAACTTATTTTCTGTACTCTCCCAACTTTTTCTGATTTGGGGTTGTATATACATATTTTCTGTAATTGCAGGAACAAGTAGAATATCTCTTCCTTATAATCTTTACTGTGGAGGCATTTCTGAAGGTGATTGCATATGGACTGCTGTGCCACCCTAATGCCTACCTAAGGAATGGCTGGAATCTTCTGGATTTTATTATTGTGGTTGTAGGGTAAGTAATTTTTTGCACACAAATGTATCACCAGCTACAATAAAATATATTGCCAACATCACAGCACAGACATTCTATAATGTGACGATTTTGTACAATAAAGTGCCACCATACAAAGATATCCACTTCATTATCAATTTGAAAATATTTATGACTTTCCGGCTTCCCAACAATTGATAACCACTGCTAATCATTGTCATAATCAGTCAACTACAAATACCAATGGTCTACAAGCATTTGCAATTTTCCACATTCATTCTAATTAATCACTTGCTACATTTCCTAACTTGTGTACTGATGGTAGCATATCATAAATGCCTTTTTTGTATGATAATTGTTAAACAGTCCATGCCTACCATTTGGTAAATCTCATTGTTTGTTTTGAAATATAGCCTCTTTATATCAAGCCTCTTTGTATATCACTTTTTACAATAGACGTTGTTTCAAAGCAACTTCTGCACCAACAGAACAAAAACTTTTGAACAAGCCAAGGGCAACAGTGGCAAGGAAAACTCTCTTAAAATTACAGGAAGAAACCTTAGGAGAAATCTAACTCATATTAACATGACTCAGCAACTGATGACAAAGCTATCCAGAGATGTTTGTAATAATCTAGAGCTGGCCAGAGATATTCCAGCTTGGATCTCTTAACCGTTTTACAAAATATTTTTTTGGTTGTTTTTTTGTTGGTGACTGCTTCTGTCTTTTTAATGTTCTTTTCTAGTTCATACACATACACATGTATGTGTTTTTGTGATGTAACAAATTACACCAATTTTTTCCATTTTTAATGTGATCTATAATATGTGCAATTAAATTGAAAAACATTGAATTCCTTTTTTGGGTGTAGGAATGAAAAAAAATAAAAAATTTAATTGCCTGCCTAAATATACACACTCTTAAACAGATACTTTATTAAAACTATTTTTAATTTTATGACACTAGTCAGTTTTTGAGTAGAAGTCTATTAGAATGGCACATCCTGACTTCTACCTGACTACACTACCTTGCAAAAACACTCCAAATTTGTCAGACTGTGAGGGCATCTTTTATGCACAGCCCTCTTTAGGTCACCCCACAGATTTTCTGTTTGACTCAGGTCTGGGCTCTGGCTGGCCCATTTCACAACTTTAATCTTCTTCTGATGAAGCCATTCTTTTCTTAACATTGAGGGTTTGGGTTGTTGTTGTTGTGCTGAACTCTTTATCTGCAACTTTTTAGCTTTTTAGAGGCAATAATGTTTTGTGCTGATATTTGAAATCATTTATAATTTCCTCCACCTTGATTAAAGACTAAATGCTGCCACCACCATGCTTAACTGTAAATTCTTTCTGTGATGCATGGTGTGGTTTTTGTTCTACTCATAATTTGAAAATCATCATTTAATTAATTAAATTAAATTAATTAAATTAAAAGTGTTGCATGGTATATGTAATGTTTTAGATTTATTTTAATCATGCTTTTGACGGATACCTTTCAACAATGGATTCCATTAGCGGACTGGATTTGATGTAAGCTCTTTGCGGACCATGGCTTTTGGTACAGGTAAGATGCAGTGATGTAAATCCTGTTAGAACAGCTGAACTTTATGTGGAGTTAATCAGAGTCACTTTTTTGATGGCAGGCATCTACTGACTATTATTTAACAAGTGTGATTAGTTAATTCTGAACACAGCCACATCCCCAATTATAAGAGGATGTGCACCACACTTATGCAAGTGTTTGTTAACCAATTAAACAGGAACAATTTAAATAGCTCAACATAGCAAATATAAGAGATTTTTTTCAAATCCAACTTAAAATGCCACCTTTAATGACTACTGCACAAACAATTATTCAACCCTCCGAATAGAATCCCTTTAAACTTTGTTGTTGTCTCAGGCACATCTAATGCAACTAATCTAGGGCTTCATTGGTTGCATTGGGTATGCTTGAGATAAAACCCATCAAAACCACATCAAATGGACTGGTTAGGGCTTTGTTGACTGTGATTTGGATATTAAAAAATGCGGTCAAGGGCCGCTTAGGTGGCGCAGTGGTAAAAACACATGCTGGAACCAGTGACCTACTGATTACTAGTATAGTATGTTAACCACTATGCCGTCACTGCTCACTACCCTCATGAAGGTACCAGATAAAGAAATATTTTTTTGTCAAATATTTTTCCATTGTTCATTTATAAAATCACCATCATATCTATCTGTCTCTTTCAGGTTGTTCAGTGCTATATTAGAGCAGGCCACAAAGGGAGATGGAGGAACACCTATAGGAGGGAAGGCAGCAGGGTTTGATGTCAAGGCTCTGCGAGCGTTCAGAGTACTAAGACCCCTACGATTGGTTTCTGGAGTGCCCAGTGAGTTACATAAACAAACATGTACATCTTAATTGCATTGCTTTTTAAAAAAAAGTAATACATGTCAAATTGACATTTTGTTTCTGTTTTTATCAATTAAACTTAATTCGCTTTAAATTTTTGACTGAATACATTAAATAGTCAGTACTGTTAGTGTATTTTCCAGTGCCAGGTAGATTATATTTGCCATGTGGTCCTCTGAATTAAACTATATGTACAAGCATTTGTTTTGAAAATTAATTTCCTTGACAATGTAATGCATGGTATAGCTCATGTATGGTTCCAATGTCTGACTTGAGCACATATCAGTTGTGGTAGCAAAGTGTCTTCCAAGCTTTAGCTGAGTTTCCAGTTATTCTTGACATTTATCATAAAAATTTAACAGAAATTTTTTCTACCAGGTAGATGGAGTCAATAACCTTCAGGATGTTTTTAAAGCTTTCTTTCTTTGCCGAACTAAGGGGCATTATATCTGTAGCAATGAAATAGGTGACAGCTGCGGTTATGTCATGGTGCCTTTTCGACTTTTTTCGTAAGCGAAACAAAAAAAGATAAATACAAATAAAGCCACAACTGACTCTTTTAGTAGTGTTTCCTGACTTTGTCAGCCTTGAATGGTGCCCTTTGACAAATGAATTATAGTAACTAACAGACTGTTGTTTTCTTCTTTATAAAGATTTACCGAGGCCCCTTCAGATGTCCTCTAGGATTTGGCTGACCACAGCATTCCATTTCTTTCAAATATTATACAGCTACATTTAGGTGTTTATTTAAAACCTCAGAAAGGCCAGTGTAATTAAGCTTGCATTAGAGGTTTAAGGGACTGCCATTTTGCTTAAAGTAGAAACTGCACTAAACACTAGCTGAAAGTTGTTATCATTACAATTCCACAATTATTTCATTTACCACTATTATGAAAATGTTTTGTATATTTTACTGTATTTTAGATGCAGTAATATTTTTAAAAGAAGATATAAAACATATAGGCTGTACTGTTTTTTTGGTGTTTGCTCTTGTATACAAAATGCAAAAAATAGATTTTTCACACACTGGCTGGGATGAAAAAGGTTTTTAGATGTAAGTGTATAGGTTTTGCCTCATACATACATTTTGATAATTAGATGTCTATGCAACTCTGCAGACCATGTAGCTGATAACCAGGATAAGGAAAATCTAGGGCATATAAGATGCTTGTATTTATAATATATACATACGTATATGTGTGTACAGTACAATAAAACTCTTTATTCGCATTTGCATATTGAATTTAACTAATGTGTTTTTGTATGGTTTCAGGTTTGCAAGTAGTGTTGAACTCCATCATTAAAGCCATGGTTCCTCTTCTGCACATTGCTCTGCTCGTACTCTTCGTCATCATCATCTATGCCATCATTGGTCTTGAGCTGTTTATGGGAAAGATGCATCGGACATGTTTTCTTTTTAGAGATGGACATAAAGGTCATTATTTTAAGCACCCCTAAAACATTTTTAAATAATTTGAAATTTAATATAGTTATGATAACTTTAAAGAACAAAAAATTACAGCTGAGTACTACATTTTAAATTTTAACATTTAATGTAGGCAGCATAATACTGAAGACCTGGGCTTAGTTTTTGCCTACAGCTATTGTCTATAAGAACTTGCATTAACTACTCTAAATATTCCCTAGGTATAACTGAATGAGTACATGTGTGAGTGTTGCTCAGTAACAGACTGGCATCCTGTCCAGAGTGTTTTCAGCCAGAGTTTCCCAGTTATGGTAGAACTATATGACCCTGACCCTAAAAGTATTTTCTACAGTTTTTGATTGTAATTTAACTTGTGTCTTAGGTCCTATAGCTGAGGAGAAGCCTGCACCATGTGCTCCAAACTCTGCCCACGGACGGCACTGCTTCCCATCCAACACCACACAGTGCATGATGGGATGGGAGGGTCCAAATGATGGCATTACAAACTTTGATAACTTTGCATTTGCCATGCTAACTGTCTTTCAGTGCATCACCATGGAGGGTTGGACAGATGTACTTTACTGGGTGAGTCTGGTCTGAGCCTACATTCTGCATCAACCTCAATTTTAAAAACTATATCTGTCTATCAATCTGTCTGTCTGTCTATCTGTAGATAGATAGATAGATAGATAGATAGATAGATAGATAGATAGATAGATAGATAGATAGATAGATAGATAGATCAGGGGTGTCTAAACAATTTTTTTTGGTTGGCTGCCAAATGACAAAACACATGTAATCACAGACAATAGACAATGTGTATTAAAATAAATAAAAATTTGATACAAACAAATGAAGATATAATTTTGATTACTATTAGTTACACTTCCTTTTTATTTACGTGACTAATTATTTTTTGCTGTCAGTGTTGTCTAAACTACAACCCCAAATTATAAAAAGTTACAAAGATACAGTGTGGAAAATGAGGGAAAAAACTAAAATAAACTTTTTCGTAGAATTACTTTGACTTTTACTTCATTGCAGACAGTATAAACCCAAGATATTTCATGTTTTGATTGTCAACTTTGTTTATTAATATATAAACATTCCTTTTTTTAAACTTCTTTAAGGTGTTATTTTGTCCTATTCTTCCTGCAAACATGTCATAAGGTGTGCAACAGTATGTCATTGTTGTTGTCGTCACACTTTTTTGTTTCAAAATTCAGGACTGCAGGCAGGCCAGTCCAGTGCCTGTGTCCTCTTCTTTTTGCAGCCATGCCTTTGTAATGTGTGCAGCAAGTGGTTCTGCATTGTTTTGTAAAATAATGCATAGATATCCCTGAAAACATATCGTCTTGAAGGCAGCATATGTTGATTTAAAATACAACCCCATACGATGACGGACCTTGGCTTTTGGACTTGTTTGTTTACATTTACATTTTCGGCATTTAGCAGACCCTTTATGCAAAGCGACTTACAGTAGTGTGACAGTATACAGTCTGAGCAATTGAAGGTTACGGGCCTTGCTCAGGGGCCCAACTGAAGCAACCTGGCAGTGGTGGGACTTGAACCAGTGACCTTTTGATGACCAGTCCAGTATTTTATCTGCTAAACTGCCCTTGTTGCTGACAACAGTCTGAATAGTCCTTTTTGTCTTTGGTCTGAAGCACACATCCATTTGTTGCAACAACAACAACAACAAAAATTTGTACCAATTTGTCTGACCACAATACACATTTCCAGTGGGATGGTCCATCCCAGATGCCTCTGAGCTCAGAGAACTTTAAGTGCCTTTTGTAAAAGTAACTTTGTATTGTAGTGCTTGACAAAGTAATGTCTTGTCCATGTGGTTTTGTTAGCTATTGATGAATGACTGTTGTTAATACATTGCTGAAAAGGGATCGGAGATCACTGATGTTCAGCTTAGGCTTGCACTCTTATCCTTAACTCACTGAAATTCCTTCAAATTCTTTGAGTCATTTAATGATATTATGCTCTGTAGAAGGAGAACTATGTAAATACCCTTTCAGTCTTTTTGAAGAACATGTCTTTGCTCCCCAAAGACTTAGCCTTTCGTGGGTACTGCTTTTGCACCAAATCATGATAACAATCACATTTTGACATTACCTGTTTAAAATCATGTTAATAGTTATTCATTTATTTTATTTTATACCTCATTACTAGCCCCAGATTGCTTCCGTTGCAATTGCCGTTTTTTGGAATGTGTTGTAGTCAAGCCGGAAAGTCTGCACATTCCTTTCACTTTCTCTTTGGTTTATTACATTACAGACTCATTCTATAATAGACTGAGTTAATTTTTTGTCACAAAATTCTACACAAGATAGCCCACAATGACAAAATAAAAGCAGGTTTTTAGACAATTGTGCTAATTTATTAAAAATCAAAATGTAAAATATATGTACCCAAGTGTGCACACACTTTGATATGATTAACAAATGTATGCAAGGAAGGTGACCAGACAAAACATGACATATATTGGGTTCATACTGTCTGCAATAAAATAAAAGTCAAAGGGAATGTAAGAAACACTGCAGTGTTTTTTTTTTCCATACTGTCCAACCTTTTTCTGATTTGGGGTAAGGTTGTAAGGTTTTGCACATTTCACTCACCAGTTAAAAATTCAAATGGAAACAGTGATATTGTGCCTTGAACTGAAGAATTGCTTCTAAGTCAGATGTTATCCTAGTTATGGGGGAAGCACATCACATATGTGAATGTCAGTTCTTTTAGATCTCAGTCAGCTCTTGCTCAGTGTCATCAGAGAAAATGTTTGCTCATGTATATATGTGGAGCCAAACAAATTGATTATTCTTTTAGTGAAGTGCCTTGTGAGAAGAAATCTGGACAGATGTGGACTTTTCCTGGAAGTGGGAGCATCTAGTGGCAATTGTGAAAAATATCATCAGTTTAAACTGCCCTTCTTCCTGTACTCCTTCACATCAAAAGACAAAGGGGTTGAGGACACTTAAATATTCCCAATTGCAGCAAAGTCTTAAAACTGCTGGGTAAATGATGTGATCAGTGATGTGAACACTTAAATATTTCCCCATCTTTCCATAAATGTTGACATTTTGAAAACGGGAGATAATTTTATCTATAGCAGGACAGTGTGCTGGTATTTGCTTCTAAAATAAATTGCTACAAATATTTTATTATTTCATAAACATATACAGGTCCTTCTCAAAAAATTAGCATATTGTGATAAAGTTCATTATTTTCCATAATGTAATGATAAAAATTAAACTTTCATATATTTTAGATTCATTGCACACCAACTGAAATATTTCAGGTCTTTTATTGTTTTAATACTGATGATTTTGGCATACAGCTCATGAAAACCCAAAATTCCTATCTCAAAAAATTAGCATATTTCATCCGACCAATAAAAGAAAAGTGTTTTTAATACAAAAAAAGTCAACCTTCAAATAATTATGTTCAGTTATGCACTCAATACTTGGTCGGGAATCCTTTTGCAGAAATGACTGCTTCAATGCGGCGTGGCATGGAGGCAATCAGCCTGTGGCACTGCTGAGGTGTTATGGAGGCCCAGGATGCTTCGATAGCGGCCTTAAGCTCATCCAGAGTGTTGGGTCTTGTGTCTCTCAACTTTCTCTTCACAATATCCCACAGATTCTCTATGGGGTTCAGGTCAGGAGAGTTGGCAGGCCAATTGAGCACAGTAATACCATGGTCAGTAAACCATTCACCAGTGGTTTTGGCACTGTGAGCAGGTGCCAGGTCGTGCTGAAAAATGAAATCTTCATCTCCATAAAGCTTTTCAGCAGATGGAAGCATGAAGTGCTCCAAAATCTCCTGATAGCTAGCTGCATTGACCCTGCCCTTGATAAAACACAGTGAACCAACACCAGCAGCTGACATGGCACCCCAGACCATCACTGACTGTGGGTACTTGACACTGGACTTCAGGCATTTTGGCATTTCCTTCTCCCCAGTCTTCCTCCAGACTCTGGCACCTTGATTTCCGAAAACAGTACTTTGGATCACTGAGCAACAGTCCAGTGCTGCTTCTCTGTAGCCCAGGTCAGGCGCTTCTGCCGCTGTTTCTGGTTCAAAAGTGGCTTGACCTGGGGAATGCGGCACCTGTAGCCCATTTCCTGCACACGCCTGTGCACGGTGGCTCTGGATGTTTCTACTCCAGACTCAGTCCACTGCTTCCGCAGGTCCCCCAAGGTCTGGAATCGGCCCTTCTCCACAATCTTCCTCAGGGTCCGGTCACCTCTTCTCGTTGTGCAGCGTTTTCTGCCACACTTTTTCCTTCCCACAGACTTCCCACTGAGGTGCCTTGATACAGCACTCTGGGAACAGCCTATTCGTTCAGAAATTTCTTTCTGTGTCTTACCCTCTTGCTTGAGGGTGTCAATGATGGCCTTCTGGACAGCAGTCAGGTCGGCAGTCTTACCCATGATTGCAGTTTTGAGTAATGAACCAGGCTGGGAGTTTTTAAAAGCCTCAGGAATCTTTTGCAGGTGTTTAGAGTTAATTCGTTGATTCAGATGATTAGGTTAATAGCTCGTTTAGAGAACCTTTTCATGATATGCTAATTTTTTGAGATAGGAATTTTGGGTTTTCATGAGCTGTATGCCAAAATCATCAGTATTAAAACAATAAAAGACCTGAAATATTTCAGTTGGTGTGCAATGAATCTAAAATATATGAAAGTTTAATTTTTATCATTACATTATGGAAAATAATGAACTTTATCACAATATGCTAATTTTTTGAGAAGGACCTGTACATTTGAGAGCTGAGTGTATCTTTCACCTGTAGACATTCAATGCGTTCACAGCTGACCACTGAGGTCAATTGAAAAGTTAGTGGGAAAGGAGATGGGAACATTTTAGATTTGTCTTATGTGATAGTGACACCTGGCATTCAAACTAGGAATCTAATTTTTCTAATCTGCTTTATTGCGGTCCAGGTTTAAAAAAAAAAAAAGAAATAAAATACCTTGTGACCATTTTAAAAACGGTAATGGGCAGCTAATGACCCGCACGCCATTGTTTGGACACCCCTGATTTGTGAGCCAAAACATTAGGACCACCCCCCCAAAAATGTGCACATCAGTGTCTATTTTGTAGCTATTAAGCATTCTTATGGTAGTTACGCATAGAGCGTGTTGAATGTAGCAAATATGTGCAGGCATATAGAGCTGAGTGACGTAAATCACAATGGCCAGATGACTGGGTTAAGGTATTTCCAAAACAGCAAGGGGTGCTGACAGACAAACTGCTGACAGGTTCTCAAAACTCATTTATAGTAGAGCACAGGAAGGCTATGGTGTACATTGTTTACCTGCAGATGGGATAGCTCCAGGATACACTGAGACAGAGACAAGACTCTTCAGATGTCTTGTGGAGTCCAGGTCTTAGTGATCAGACAGTCAGTCTGATTTCAGAGCATATTATGCGAGATGGTCCTAATGTTTTAACTTATCAGTGTGAATGTATTGCATATAACATTTTTACATTTACTTAAACTGTTAAAATGTAATGCACAGCAACATTTGGTGTTTTTTGAATAAGTAAATCAAATAGTTGAACTGTTTCACTTCTGTCTTTGTTTCCTTGCTGCTATTAACTTCAGAATTTGTTTTAAAACCTGAGAAGGACTTATTTTATATACTTTTTTATTTTCTGCTTTTTTTATTTTCTAAGTATTCCTAACGTAGTTATATAAAACATTCAAATTTATGCCCTTCCACCTCTCTTTTCTTTCCTTCTTTTCCTAACTGGGCTTCCTTCAATCCTTACTTCAGATGCAGGATGCTATGGGCTATGAGCTTCCCTGGGTCTATTTTGTCAGTCTCGTCATCTTTGGATCCTTTTTCGTTCTAAATCTGGTTCTTGGGGTGTTGAGTGGGTAAGCAACATATATGTGATGTATGTGTGTGAGTGTGTGTCCAAGTCTGTGATTTTGTAAATTCTGGAGTAGGTTTCACACCGCAAGCAGAAAAGCAGCGAGGCAAAGAAAAAGAGAGGAATTTCAATCAGTGAACAGACAGGTCCATTATTTTGTTGTTAACCAATCATATGCTAATCATCCATCTCTCTATCTCTCCATTTCTTCTTTTTGCCCCTCTCTTTATTCCCAGGTGAATGATGCTGTAGGGAACTCCTGGCCATGGCTATATTTTGTCACTCTAATCATCATTGGCTCATTTTTCATTCTTAACTTGGTTCTGGGGGTCCTGAGCGGGTAAGAGACATGACTATAAGAACAGATGGACTAGGATTGCTAATTAGGGTTGGGATTTCAAGGTTTCTGTGATCGTTTTAATAAAATGTTAGCTAGACTTACATGTAGCAGGTATTAAACATCAAGGGTTTATTGCAATCAATTGTTGGTTAATTAGTTGGAAGGCAAAAAGAAGAGACTGATGAAACATAATCTGTATTATTAAATATTATGTTTGGTTTTTAACATAACTAAGAAATCTCAGCAGACTACATCTCAAGATCTGTATGTGTAAATGTTATTAAAAACTTGATTAAATAGTTTAAACAATTTTAAATTTACCCATGAGTATTGATGATGTGCACAGATGCACTTGATTTAAATTTGGCACAGAAATGTAACTATTTTACTACATTATATTGATAATTTTAATTCCACAATTTGTAGTTGTAATCCAAAGTTTAGCCCATTAGTCTATACAGTCCTCTTAAAAAACATCATACCTTCTCAGAATCCTTGCTATTTGTCATACTATGAAAATGAAAATAAAGCCTTACTTTGCCAGCTGTATTTACACATCATAACCCTCATCGTTGAAGTGAAAATTCCACTTAAAAAATACGATAAATTATTACAAATCATACAAAAATGCTTAACTGGGAAGAGACTTGGATGATTTTAGTGTGGCAAAATTGTATGGTTATAGGGATGTTTCTTTCTCATTGACAGTCATTATGAAATTTGACTGAACTCAAACAATGCAAGGAGGAATAGGCATATCATCTCCAATCTGGGTGTGCAAAGCTGGTAGGGACACATCCACAAAAGGTGGCTCTAGCAAGTGCTAAATCAGGGAACTGATAGCTTTTCAACTTATTCTAGATTTTAATTTTTTGGCAGAACAGCACCAAAATTGTATTATTATCAGACAAAACAAGCAATAAAGTTTTTCAGGTGTGAAACAATACAGGGTTGTAAGTGTCACATTTAAAAAAAAAATCTCCACATATTCTCTTGTGTACAGGTCAGGACTGCTGGTATACCAGTCCACTACCCGTACCCTCTTCTGCTGTCATGTTGTAATGTGTGCAGCATGTGTTTTTGAATTGACTTGTTAAAAAATGCATGGACGTTGTCTTGAAGGCCAGCATATGTTCTAAAATTTCAGTGTACTTTTCTGCCTTAATGCTGCCATTACAGAAGTGTAAATTATCACCTCTGCCCATCTTGCTCCTCAAACACTTTCATAGCTTCATTTAGCTTTTATACCAAATCACGATTACAATCTTCTTTTCATAAATTTAATAAATTTATTTTTATTTAATAAATTTAATAAAATAAATTTTTCCCCATCCTAACTATTTTTGGAATGTGCTGCAGGCCTAAAATGCAGAAATGGATGTATATTAACAAAGCGACTGCGTTGTTTCCCATGCTGTCCCAACTTCATCTGGGGTTGTAAATAAACATAATATATGCTGCTGTTAATTTAAGTTGAATTTAGGCAGCACCTACTTCATGTCGTGTAGGGATGTAACTATACACTCTACCCACAATGCGATACCATTCACGATGTCATGCGATACCATTCATTTGTCTTCAATTTAATTTTCGAAAAAATCGTATCCAGTAGGATACGATTTTTCCCCCGATTTTTTCGAAAATTAAATTGAAGACAAATTATGACTAAGTTTTTTTTTATTACTTCTCTTTAAAATAAAATATTGTATTTGTGCTTATCTTTTATTTATCTAAATAATGAATGCCCTTTTATTTCTGAGGTAGGTGCAAACTACAGTATATGCAAAACAATGCTGGTTTAACTTTAATATAGCGCCAGTGCCCTCTGCTGTTTAAAGTGAATATCGATTCATCTTAAATGAATAACCGATTCAAATCGTGGCACATGATTTTTAACTGTCCTGTGGTGCATTGTTACATCCCTTATATCGTGCCTTTTTGATGATTTTCAATCTAAACTGGTTGTGCACCCATTTGGCATGCAAGTGAAACATTTCATTCTTTAAACTAGCTTTTTACAATTTTTAACAATTACAACACACCAGAGATCAGACCACAGATACTATTAATTAATGCACTGTAAAGCTTTATATATTACAAAATAGTGAATTATTGTCCACTTTTTGAGTCAAACTAAATTATTTTATGACCATGATTTCATTTAACATAATTTTATTTATGTATGGATGACGTTATTCAACCTTGCATACCACATGAATGTGTAAGTACTTCATTAGTGCAGAGACATTATACTGTACATTATTTTAAATGTGTTGGAACCAGATCTAACTGAAATGTATGTTACCAATTAATAATGGAATGTGTCGAGTTATAAAATCAGCATAACCCAGCTCTTCACGAAACAGTAAAAAATCAAGTCTACCCCTCTCAGTTGTCTTTAGAAGTCTTTAGATGTTACCTTGTATTAGAACTTTCAAACTGGTTTTAACAGAAGGAGTCGGGTTTAGGTTCCCAGAGTAGTTCCACAATGCAGACATTAAACTTTTTCTTCTTAGGAGATGGCTTCCTTCTCTTCTCTTGTCTGAGGCACAGAGATCAGTGGTAGGAGTCACAAGATGAGTTTAAGTGAAGAGGTTTTGATTCTTTATGTGCAGCTAAATTAAAAGCATAGGCTCAAAGCTTTACCCTGGCCAGTGTCAAAGTTGCGAATGCTTACAACCAGTTGAAGCGATATTTGTGAATGACACTGAACCGTTTCTTGAATTGAAGCTAACAACGCTAAGATCTTCCAAAGTCTCTCTTAGAACAGTTACCGCTCTTTTTCAGAGAATGTGGGAGGTGTGGTTTCTGGTGGATGTAGCCAGTGGGAAGTACAGTCCTCACACAATAAGCTGACAGAACCTTCGAAATCAAATCTATGAAAACATGAATTGAAAATGCAACACAGTTATATGAATTAAGTTAACCTAAGTGATGAAAATTCAACACAATGATTAAATCATAAATGTTTGTAATGTAAATTTTAAAGATTCAGGAGAGGTCAAGGACAAAAAAGGAATGGAAGGGCAAGAAAACATTTAAAAACTGAGTTTCTTCTGTAAGAGACCAGAAGAAGTCCAGCAAGAACCTGGCTCAGCATCTGGCAGCTTCATCAAAATGCCAAGTTGACCCTTCTACCCTACCCTTTGACCAGGAATGCTCTTTTTGTAATGGTAGCACCCCCAAAAAACACTTTCATAGAAGGGGGAATAGTGGAAATGCTAAGATATGCTAAAGAATGGAATAGGGATCAGTGAGAAAGAGAATTATAGAGTGACAAATCCAAGTTTTAAAATTTTGTGTCCTATCGTCAACAATATGTAAGAAAAAGAGTTGTAGAAAGATTCCTTCGGCTTTCAGTGAAACATGGTAGAAGGTCTGTCCTGGTTTGGGGCTGCATTTTTGCCAGTGATGTTGGCTCTATTGTTCAAAATAATGGGACCATAAATGCTGAAAAGTACAAACAGGTTTTAATTTATCATGCCATTCCTTCTGGAAAGTGTCTGATTGGGAATGGTTATATTTTTCAGCATGATAACTATATTAATAATGGTCATTATGGTTTTATATATATATATATATATATATATATACAGTATATATATATATATATATATATATATATATATACAGTGGGGTCAAAAAGTATTTAGTCAGCCACTGATTGTGCAGGTTCTCCTACTTAGAAAGATGAGAGAGGTCTGTAATTTTCATCATAGGTACACTTCAACTATGAGAGACAAAATGAGAAAAAAAAATCCAGGAAATCACATTGTAGGATTTTTTAAGAATTTATTTGTAAATTATGGTGGAAAATAAGTATTTGGTCAATAACAAAAGTTCAACTCAATACTTTGTAACATAACCTTTGTTGGCAATGACAGAGGTCAAACGTTTCCTGTAAGTCTTCACCAGGTTTGCACACACTGTAGCTGGTATTTTGGCCCATTCCTCCATGCAGATCTCCTCTAGAGCAGTGATGTTTTGGGGCTGTCGCTGGGCAACACGGACTCCACAAGGCTAGGCCACTCCAGGACCTTGAAATGCTTTTTACGGAGCCACTCCTTCGTTGCCCGAGCGGTGTGTTTGGGATCATTGTCATGCTGGAAGACCCAGCCACGTTCCATCTTCAATGCTCTCACTGATGGAAGGAGGTTTTGGCTTAAAATCTCACGATACATGGCCCCATTCATTCTTCCCTTAACACGGATCAGTCGTCCTCTCCCCTTTGCAGAAAAACAGCCCCAAAGCATGATGTTTCCACCCCCATGCTTCACAGTAGGTATGGTGTTCTTGGGTTCTTCTTCTTCCTCCAAACACGACAAGTTGAGTTTTTACCAAAAAGTTCCATTTTGGTTTCACCTGACCACATGATATTCTCCCAATCCTCTTCTGGATCATCCATATGCTCTCTGGCAAACTTCAGACGGGCCTGGACATGTACTGGCTTAAGCAGGGGGACACGCCTGGCACTGCAGGATTTGAGTCCCTCTCGGCGTAGTGTGTTACTGATGGTAGCCTTTGTTACTTTGGTCCCAGCTCTCTGCAGGTCATTCATCAGGTCCCTCCGTGTAGTTCTGGGATTTTTGCTCACCGTTCTCATGATCATTTTGACCCCACGGGATGAGATCTTGACCCAAAGGGAGATTATCAATGGTCTTGTATGTCTTCCATTTTCTTACAATTGCTCCCACAGTTGATTTATTCACACCAACCTGCTTGCCTACTGTAGATTCACTCTTCCCAGCCTGGTGCAGGTCTACAATTTTCTTCCTGGTGTCCTTCGACAGCTCTTTGGTCTTGGCCATGGTTGAGTTTGGAGTCTGACTGTTTGAGGCGGTGGACAGGTGTCTTTTATACAGATAACGAGGTCAAACAGGTGCCATTAATACAGGTAACGAGTGGAGGACAGAAGAGCTTCTTAAAGAAGAAGTTACAGGTCTGTGAGAGCCAGATATCTTGCTTGTTTGTTATTGACCAAATACTTATTTTCCACCATAATTTACGAATAAATTCTTTAAAAATCCTACAATGTGATTTCCTGGATTTTTTTTTCTCATTTTGTCTCTCATAGTTGAAGTGTACCTATGATGAAAATTACAGACCTCTCTCATCTTTCTAAGTAGGAGAACCTGCACAATCAGAGGCTGACTAAATACTTTTTGACCCTACTGTATATATATATATATATATATACAGGTTCTTCTCAAAAAATTAGCATATTGTGATAAAGTTAATTATTTTCCATAATGTAATGATAAAAATTAAACTTTCATATATTTTAGATTCATTGCACACCAACTGAAATATTTCAGGTCTTTTATTGTTTTAATACTGATGATTTTGGCATACAGCTCTAAAAAAATTAGCATATTTCATCCGACCAATAAAAGAAAAGTGTTTTTAATACAAAAAAAGTCAACCTTCAAATAATTATGTTCAGTTATGCACTCAATACTTGGTCGGGAATCCTTTTGCAGAAATGACTGCTTCAATGCGGCGTGGCATGGAGGCAATCAGCCTGTGGCACTGCTGAGGTGTTATGGAGGCCCAGGATGCTTCGATAGCGGCCTTAAGCTCATCCAGAGTGTTGGGTCTTGTGTCTCTCAACTTTCTCTTCACAATATCCCACAGATTCTCTATGGGGTTCAGGTCAGGAGAGTTGGCAGGCCAATTGAGCACAGTAATACCATGGTCAGTAAACCATTCACCAGTGGTTTTGGCACTGTGAGCAGGTGCCAGGTCGTGCTGAAAAATGAAATCTTCATCTCCATAAAGCTTTTCAGCAGATGGAAGCATGAAGTGCTCCAAAATCTCCTGATAGCTAGCTGCATTGACCCTGCCCTTGATAAAACACAGTGGACCAACACCAGCAGCTGACATGGCACCCCAGACCATCACTGACTGTGGGTACTTGACACTGGACTTCAGGCATTTTGGCATTTCCTTCTCCCCAGTCTTCCTCCAGACTCTGGCACCTTGATTTCCGAATGACATGCAAAATTTGCTTTCATCCGAAAACAGTACTTTGGACCACTGAGCAACAGTCCAGTGCTGCTTCTCTGTAGCCCAGGTCAGGCGCTTCTGCCACTGTTTCTGGTTCAAAAGTGGCTTGACCTGGGGAATGCGGCACCTGTAGCCCATTTCCTGCACACGCCTGTGCACGGTGGCTCTGGATGTTTCTACTCCAGACTCAGTCCACTGCTTCCGCAGGTCCCCCAAGGTCTGGAATCGGCCCTTCTCCACAATCTTCCTCAGGGTCCGGTCACCTCTTCTCGTTGTGCAGCGTTTTCTGCCACACTTTTTCCTTCCCACAGACTTCCCACTGAGGTGCCTTGATACAGCACTCTGGGAACAGCCTATTCGTTCAGAAATTTCTTTCTGTGTCTTACCCTCTTGCTTGAGGGTGTCAATGATGGCCTTCTGGACAGCAGTCAGGTCGGCAGTCTTACCCATGATTGCAGTTTTGAGTAATGAACCAGGCTGGGAGTTTTTAAAAGCCTCAGGAATCTTTTGCAGGTGTTTAGAGTTAATTCGTTGATTCAGATGATTAGGTTAATAGCTCGTTTAGAGAACCTTTTCATGATATGCTAATTTTTTGAGAGGAATTTTGGGTTTTCATGAGCTGTATGCCAAAATCATCAGTATTAAAACAATAAAAGACCTGAAATATTTCAGTTGGTGTGCAATGAATCTAAAATATATGAAAGTTTAATTTTTATCATTACATTATGGAAAATAATGAACTTTATCACAATATGCTAATTTTTTGAGAAGGACCTGTATATATATATATATACACACACACACACACACATATACAGGGGTTGGACAATGAAACTGAAACACCTGGTTTTAGACCACAATAATTTATTAGTATGGTGTAGGGCCTCCTTTTGCGGCCAATACAGCGTCAATTCGTCTTGGAAATGACATATACAAGTCCTGCACAGTGGTCAGAGGGATTTTAAGCCATTCTTCTTGCAGGATAGTGGCCAGGTCACTACGTGATGCTGGTGGAGGAAAACGTTTCCTGACTCGCTTCTCCAAAACACCCCAAAGTGGCTCAATAATATTTAGATCTGGTGACTGTGCAGGCCATGGGAGATGTTCAACTTCACTTTCATGTTCATCAAACCAATCTTTCACCAGTCTTGCTGTGTGTATTGGTGCATTGTCATCCTGATACACGGCACC
Organism: Trichomycterus rosablanca; assembly: GCF_030014385.1. Classification (NCBI taxonomy): domain Eukaryota; kingdom Metazoa; phylum Chordata; class Actinopteri; order Siluriformes; family Trichomycteridae; genus Trichomycterus; species Trichomycterus rosablanca. The sequence continues at coordinate 53,063,638 of NC_085988.1, read as the reverse complement.
GCCTTCAGGATACAATGTTTGAACCATTGGATGCACATGGTCCTCCAGAATGGTTCGGTAGTCCTTGGCAGTGACACGCCCATCTAGCACAAGTATTGGGCCAAGGGAATGCCATGATATGGCAGCCCAAACCATCACTGATCCACCCCCATGCTTCACTCTGGGCATGCAACAGTCTGGGTGGTACGCTTCTTTGGGGCTTCTCCACACCGTAACTCTCCCGGATGTGGGGAAAACAGTAAAGGTGGACTCATCAGAGAACAATACATGTTTCACATTGTCCACAGCCCAAGATTTGCGCTCCTTGCACCATTGAAACCGACGTTTGGCATTGGCACGAGTGACCAAAGGTTTTGCTATAGCAGCCCAGCCGTGTATATTGACCCTGTGGAGCTCCCGACGGACAGTTCTGGTGGAAACAGGAGAGTCGAGGTGCACATTTAATTCTGCCGTGGTTTTATGTTTTTTGGATACAATCCGGGTTAGCACCCGAACATCCCTTTCAGACAGCTTCCTCTTGCGTCCACAGTTAATCCTGTTGGATGTGGTTTGTCCTTCTTGGTGGTATGCTGACATTACCCTGGATACCGTGGCTCTTGATACATCACAAAGACTTGCTGTCTTGGTCACAGATGCGCCAGCAAGACGTGCACCAACAATTTGTCTTTTGAACTCTGGTATGTCACCCATAATGTTGTGTGCATTGCAATATTTTGAGCAAAACTGTGCTCTTACCCTGCTAATTGAACCTTCACACTCTGCTCTTACTGGTGCAATGTGCAATTAATGAAGATTGGCCACCAGACTGGTCCAATTTAGCCATGAAACCTCCCACACTAAAATGACAGGTGTTTCAGTTTCATTGTCCAACCCCTGTATATACAGTGTATCACAAAAGTGAGTACACCCCTCACATTTCTGCAAATATTTCATTATATCTTTTCATGGGACAACACTATAGACATGAAACTTGGATATAACTTAGTCAGTGTACAGCTTGTATAGCAGTGTAGATTTACTTTCTTCTAAAATAACTTAACACACAGCCATTAATGTCTAAATGGCTGGCAACATAAGTGAGTACACCCCACAGTGAACATGTCCAAATTGTGCCCAAATGTGTCGTTGTCCCTCCCTGGTGTCATGTGTCAAGATCCCAGGTGTAAATGGGGAGCAGGGCTGTTAAATTTGGTGTTTTGGGTACAATTCTCTCATACTGGCCACTGGATATTCAACATGGCACCTCATGGCTCAAGAACTCTCTGAGGATGTGAGAAATAGAATTGTTGCTCTCCACAAAGATGGCCTGGGCTTTAAGAAGATTGCTAACACCCTGAAACTGAGCTACAGCATGGTGGCCAAGGTCATACAGCGGTTTTCCAGGACAGGTTTCACTCGGAACAGGCTTCGCCAGGGTCGACCAAAGAAGTTGAGTCCACGTGTTCGGCGTCATATCCAGAGGTTGGCTTTAAAAAATAGACACATGAGTGCTGCCAGCATTGCTGCAGAGGTTGAAGACGTGGGAGGTCAGCCTGTCAGTGCTCAGACCATACGCCGCACACTGCATCAACTCGGTCTGCATGGTCGTCATCCCAGAAGGAAGCTGACGCACAAGAAAGCCAGCAAACGGTTTGCTGAAGACAAGCAGTCCAAGAACATGGATTACTGGAATGCCCTGTGGTCTGACGAGACCAAGATAAACTTGTTTGGCTCAGATGGTGTCCAGCATGTGTGGCGGCGCCCTGGTGAGAAGTACCAAGACAACTGTATCTTGCCTACAGTCAAGCATGGTGGTGGTAGCATCATGGTCTTGGGCTGCATGAGTGTTGCTGGCACTGGGGAGCTGCAGTTCATTGAGGGAAACATGAATTCCAACATGTACTGTGACATTCTGAAACAGAGCATGATCCCACAACCTCCAAGATGACAACTGCCTTGTTGAGGAAGCTGAAGGTAAAGGTGATGGACTAAACCCAATTGAGCACCTGTGGCGCATCCTCAAGTGGAAGGTGGAGGAGTTCAAGGTGTCTAACATCCACCAGCTCTGTGATGTCATCATGGAGGAGTGGAAGAGGATTCCAGTAGCAACCTGTGCAGCTCTGGTGAATTCCATGCCCAGGAGGGTTAAGGCAGTGCTGGATAATAATGGTGGTCACATAAAATATTGACACTTTGGGCACAATTTGGACATGTTCACTGTGGGGTGTACTCACTTATGTTGCCAGCCATTTAGACATTAATGGCTGTGTGTTGAGTTATTTTCAGAAGACAGTAAATCTACACTGCTATACAAGTTGTACACTGACTACTCTAAGTTATATCCAAGTTTTATTTCTATAGTGTTGTCCCATGAAAATATATAATAAAATATTTGCAGAAATGTGAGGGGTGTACTCACTTTTGTGATACACTGTATATATATACATACATACTGTACATACACACATATATACATACATATATATATATATATATATATATATATATATATATATATATATATATACACGTGTGTGTGTGTGTAGTACTGTGCAAAAATCGGTTGTTTTAGCAACGTTTAATGACCATCCATATTTATTAAAAAAAAATTTTTGTATATATATATATATAAATATATATATATATATATATATACGTGTATATATATACACTGGTATTTGTTTATATGATTTATATATACTGTATATGTATGTATAAATTGTCTACAAAAATTGTCAGTGTGTGACAAGACCTAAAAATGACTGCAAGGAAAAGAGCACTAATGTTTTAAAGAAAACAAAAAGTTCTTCATGTAACCTGAAATTCGAATCAGAAATCTGATTGGACTGGAAAGACAAAACCCTTAACAGACAAAGTGGAATTGGATGGAAGAGGAGAGTACAGGAATGGAAAGAACAGAAAAGAATAAGTTCAAATTTAATTGTATTAGTGTTAATTGTTTTAACATTAAATGTTTTTGACTGGGATCTGATATTATTATAAAAAATACAAATAATAATGTAAAATAACAATACTACATATTTAAATTAACATTGCAAACAAAATGCTTTACAAAAATTCTAAATTACAGCACAAAATTAAAAACAGTAAGATTAAAAACAAGTAAGAAAAATTTGGGAGTAGTACAATGGTAGTTTGTTTTTTCTTCAATGGTAGCCTTTTTTCTTTAAAGGTCTTAGATTTCAGAAGAAGGTCAGGTTTTAGACAGACTTTGAATTGGATTTTGCAAATGTGTGTTGCATTATTTATACATTTAGGATAAGAATTGTCATGTTTTGGGCATTTAAGTGTAATGTTGTTTGTCTATTTATTTATATATGTATACTATGGGTACCGTTGATGAGTGAGGTGATGTGTTTAAGATAATGACGACTCATAAGTTGTTCATATATAAGTTGACTTATATTATAAGTTCCATGTAATGTGTGTGTGTGTGTGTGTGTGTGAAGTTTGGAAATCAGAAGTTTCTTTTTTTTTTTCTTTCTTTCTGTTCTGTCTTTCACTGTACTTAGGGAGTTCTCTAAGGAGCGTGAAAAGGCAAAAGCACGTGGAGATTTCCAAAAATTAAGAGAAAAGCAGCAGCTTGAAGAGGATCTGAAGGGCTACCTTGACTGGATTACACAAGCTGAGGACATAGACCCAGAAAATGATGAAGATGGATTAGAAGATGAAAAGCACAGAAATTGTGAGTAGACGCATAAGTTCACACTAGAACAAAATGAATGTAAGTATGAGAAAGTTTCATCACACACACACAAAGTTTCGTCAATTAAAAAAAATAAATAAAGAAGATACATAGTATGTTATATATGATATGACAGGATTTAAGCACCCCTCCCTAATCTTTGGTTGCAAAACCTATGGCAGTAATGACAGCCTTTAAAGCAGGGGTGTCAAACTCACGACCCGCGGGCCAGATCCGGCCCGCCACGTCATTTTATGTGGCCCGCGAGAGGTTTAACGACTGTATGATTGTTGTGATGGTTCGAGTCGTTACAGAGATGTGCTTATAATTTAACGGGACTCCTGCGCCTTTAAGAGACAACCGTGACATCGTAGTCATGGCAACTAACTTTAACCTTCGCTAAGAAACCATGTGACTTTTACGGCAAAGAGAACGCGAAGTAGCGTAGTCAGTAATGTAAACAATAATAAATAAATATAAATAATTATCTTTCAGTATAATACCAAAGCATCGTCTGTAAGTAGTGGCTTTTATATTCTCAGTTGTTAGTAAATGTTTAGTGAGTATATCACAGCGTTTTAGTTAAATTTACTGTAATTAAATACTGTTGTTACGTTACTATAGCAATTAGTATCTTTACACAAAATTTAAACTCGTTAGCGTTATTTTACGTTTGGTTAAATCTCATATTGTACCAGATGTAACACTTGACTACAGCTGTGTGCCTTTACTGTATTAAGTTCTTTATTGTTTTTATTGTTTGTATTTTTACTTCATTTTGATGCACACAGTGTATCACACAGCTGGCGAGCAAATAAACCGACTGTATTCTGAAGGGAGCTGTCTGTCTGTCTGTCTGTCTAGCTAGGAAAGGGGGATAAACTATTAGTGAGGGCAGAATGATTGTCTTAAAAATACACTGTAAAACCCTAAACAAACTGCATCTTTCAAAATGCATGCTGATTTTGTGACCTGCAAAGTGACACAGCCCGCCAGTAGATGATGTTACACATATTTACACATGATCCTAAAATGTACAAGAAGATAAGTAAGAAAATTAAGCATAAGGAGGAAATTTAATGCTGATGTGGCCCTCGGTGAAAATGAGTTTGACACCCCTGCTTTAAAAGTGTGCTTTTGTGAGCTTTTGTGAGCTTCTGTGAGCTTTTTGCACCTGCCTTCTGGCAGTAATCTTCCACTGCAATTCTCCCAATTCTCTTAAATGTTTGCAGGATTCCTCTTCCCAAGTAGAGATTTCAGCTCTCTCCAAAGATTTTCAGTTGTTTTGATCAGGACTCATTGTTGACCAGTTTTAAACAGTATTTTTTTTCCTTCTTAAATATTCTTGTAGACTTGTGGGTGTGTGCTTAAAGTCATTATCCTGCTTAACCATTTTGACACAAGCTTAGTTTTCTTACACTTCTCACATTTTGCTTTTAAATGTTCTAATAATTTTCTGATTTCATTGTTCCTGTAACATTTATAAGGCCACCAGTCTCAGAGACAGCAAAACAGCCCCACAATATTGTGCATCCTCCATCATGTTTCACTGTAGGTAGGGTACATTTTACAACCCCAAATCGGGCGGCACGGTGGCTAAGTGGGTAGCACTGTCGCCTCACAGCAAGAAGGTCCTGAGTTCGATCCCCAGGTGGGGCGGTCTGGGTCCTTTCTGTGTGGAGTTTGCATGTTCTCCCCGTGTCTGCGTGGGTTTACTCCGGGAGCTCCGGTTTCCTCCCACAGTCCAAAAACATGCAAGTGAGGTAAATTGGAGACGCTAAATTGTCCATGACTGTGTTCGATATAACCTTGTGAACTGATGAACCTTGTGTGAAGATAAACTACCGTTTCCTGTCATGAATGTAACCAAACGTGTAAAACATGACGTTAAAATCCTAATAAACAAACAAACAACCCCAAATCGGAAAAAGTTGGGACAGCATGGAAAATGCAAATAATTTTTTACATTTACTTTGACTTTTATTTCATTGCACACAGGATGGACCTGAGATATTTCATGTTTTTATTTTCTGGTCAGCTTAATTCAACTTAACTCAATGGAATGCAACACATTCCAAAAAAAGTTAGGACAGTAAAGCATTTACCACTTTGTAAAGTTGTCATTCCTTTTCACCACACTTTAAAGATGTCTTGGCACCGAGGATACCAAGTGATTTAGTTTTTATTTAGGTTTTATTTTGTCCCATTCTTTCAGCAAACACATCTTAAGATTTGTTACAGTATGGGGTCGTTGTTGTCACATTTTTCGTTTCAAAATTCTCCACACATTCTCTATTGGGGACAGGTCAGGAGTGCAGGCAGGCCAGTCCAGTACCCGTACACTCCTCTTCCGCAGCCATGCCTTTGTAATGTGTGCAGCATGTGGTTCTTGTTGAAAAATGCATGGAGGTCCCTGGAAAAGATGACGTCTTGTAGGCAGCATATGTTGCTCTAAGATCTCAATATACTTTTCTGCATTAACACTGCATCACAGAAGTGTAAGTTACCTTTGCTAAGGGCATTGACACAGCCCCATACCATGACAGACCCTGACTTTTGGATTTGTTGCTGATAATAGTCTGGATGGTCCTTTTCGTCTTTGGTTTGAAGCACACAGCATCCATTTTTTTCCAAAAAAAAAAAAGACCTGGAATGCTAATTCATCTGACCACAATACACATTTCCACTGTTTTATGGCCCATTCCCGAGAAGTAGGCTGTTCGAAATCCTAGATGCTTTACTACCCTCACTAGGAAGGTATCTTAAAATTTCAGCGCTATATTGACTCAAGAACGAGTGAGTAAATTTTCAGTACATGAAGGGAGATGTTACTTGACATGCTAGCGCGTTGTGCCACCTCATCCCATTGGTTTTAATGGCATGATGCTAACTGTGTTAGCTTAGTAAGCGAAACCCGATGTTATGCGTATCTAACATCTACTTATCTGTTATCTAAGTAGTGCATTCGAATAACTTGCCTTATGAGTTAATGACTTATTAGAATCCTCTCTACTGAGGCAGCTGCCTATTTAGACAGTAAGACAGCTCCCTAGGTTTTCGAACACACCCAGTGTATATATACACTGCGTCTAAAATACTCATACCAGAAAAACAAACACAACTATGTCATGGCGCTGCTAAAAATGGTCCAGCACCCAAATGATGTCTGATCACTGGGGGTCTCTTTTGATTGATAAATGGGATACAAGGGGTTTACAGAGTGTATAGAGCTATGGTCAGTAATTGTAAGAGTACAAACTTCATCTGTGTGGTAGGTGTGGTTTTTACAATAATCACTAAATGTGTATACGAAATATAGTGCTAGCATGTATATACAGTGCCAACAGAAAGTATTCACACCCCTTCACTTTTTCCACATTTTGTTACATTACAGACATATTTGAAATCCGATTTGAGTGTAGTTTTCTTTTAAAAAATCTACACGAAATAGCCCATAATGACAAAGTGAAAACATGTTTTTAGACATTTTTGTAAATCTTTTAAAAATGTAAACATTTAAACATAATAGGTTCATAAGTATTCACACCCTTTGCTATGACGCTCAAAATTGAGCTCAGGTGCATCCAGTTTACACTGATCATCCTTGAGATGTTTCTACAACTTGATTGGAGACAACCTGTGGTAAATTCAGTTGATTGAACATAATTTGGAATGGCACACACTTGTCTATAAAAGGTCTCACAGTTGACAGTGCATATTAGAGCAGAAACCAAGCAATTAAGTCAAAGGAATTGTCTTTAGACCTCCGAGACCGGATTGTGTCAAGGCACAAATCTGGGGAAGGATACAAAAAAATTTCGGCATCATTGAAGGTCCCAAAAAGCATTGTGGTCTCCATTATTCGGAAATGGAAGAAGTTTGGAACCACCAGAACCCTCCCTAGATCTGGCCGCCCGACCAAACTGAGTAATCGGTGAAGGAAGGGCCTTGGTCAGAGAGGTGACCAAGAACCCAATGGTCACTAAGGCAGAGCTCCAGTGTTCCCTTGTGGAGATAGGACAACCATCCAGTAGGTCAACCATTGCTAACACATTCCACCAATCAGGCCTTTATGGTAGAGTGGCCACTCCTCACTAAAAGGCACATGGCAGCCCGCTTGGAGTTTGCCAAAAAGCACCTTAAGGATTCTCAGACCAGAGTAATCAAAATTTTCTGGTCTGATGAAACCAAAATAGAACTTTTTGGCCTGAACTACAAGCGTCATGTCTGGAGAAAAACAGGCACTGCTCATCACCTGGCTAACACCATCCCTACTGTCAACCATGGTGGTGGCAGCATCATGCTGTGGGGATGTTTTTCTGCGGCAGGAACTGGGCGACTAGTCCGCATAGAGGGTAAGATGACAGCAGCCAAATATAGAGAGATTCTTCAAGAAAACCTGCTCCAGAGTGCTCTGGAACTCAGACTAGGGCGACGATTCATCTTCCAACACGACAATGACCCAAAGCACACAGCCAAGATAACAAAGGAGTGGCTTCAGGAGCAGTCTGTGAATGTCCTTGAGTGGCCCAACCAGAGCCCGGACTTGAATCCAATTGAACATCTCTGGAAAGACCTAAAAATGGCTGTCTACAGACGCTGCCCATCCAACCTGACTGAGGTTGAGAGGATCTGCAGAGAAGAATGGGAGAAAATGCCCGAAAACAGGTGTGCCAAGCTTGTACAGACATACCCAAGAAGACTTGCGGCTGTCATTGCTGCCAAAGGTGCTTCAACAAAATATTAAGCCATGGGTGTGAATACTTATGTACCTATTATGTTTAAATGTTTACATTTTTAATAAATTTACAAAAATGTCTAAAAACATGTTTTCACTTTGTCATTATGGGCTATTTCATGTAGATTTTTTAAAAAGAAAACTATACTCAAATCGGTTTTCAAATATGTCTGTAACGTAACAAAATGTGGAAAAAGTGAAGGGGTGTGAATACTTTCTGATGGCACTGTAATATGTTCAGTAGGATAATAATAGAATAATAAATGCTAATAATAATAGATATAAAACTACTAAATAAGTAGATAGTAACTTTATCAATAATGAAGAAGTTATGTAGCTATGTTGACCCAATAGCTTATTACGTACCTTTATTATATTGCTAGCCCTCCTCATGACTTTGGTGTTGTAAATGTCTTTAAATTTTTTTTTTTTTTTTTTTTTTTTTTTTTTTTTTTTTTTTTTTTTTTTTTTTTTTTTAATGTTTTGGGCAGTTCTGACCAGTTAATGCATTATAATGTCATTTGGATGACTCTAGGTCACCAAGGCATTTCCCACCTCTGTCCCACCTGTATATAGTTCTTTTCTCTCTCATTTGTCAGTAGTTGATTTCTTAATGTTGTTGAATGTATTTGGTCCATTGTGCTTTCTGTAACTGGTTGTTTGTAGATGTAATAAAGAACTGGCTCTTATTTTTTTAAGATAAGACAAGATAAAACTTTATTCGTCCCACAGTGGGGAAATTCTTAGATTTTAAAATAAAACATACATTATTAATTAATATTGCAATGCTTTCAGTTATATTGTGTTTTGTGGCATTACTCTTTAATGTGTTCTGGACCCAGGATATTGAGGGCTGGGAGACATGTTATTCAGGGCTCTCAGTTGATTAGATCATGCCTTGAACCTGACTAATGTCTCTTAAGCATTGACTGTATATGACTGTTTAAAATGAAATACACCAAAGTTAAGATTATTTTGTATAAATCTAAAAAGCTGAGGACTTTCTAGGAACTTTGAACTGACCATATCTTGAACCTGCTTTAAACTTGAACAGTAGGGGAAGGTCTGTCTTAATATTTACATGGACAAATTAGGTTTCACTGATATATACAACTACACTACATTGTTATGCAAACAGATGCCATGTTTACTAATAATTGCATGTAAATTGCATAAAAACAATTTGCCTGTGTTACGTGGGGGGAGAAAATAGGACCCAGGATGCAGAGAATAATAACAAAAGATTTTATTAATAAAAGTAAACAAATAATAACCAGGGATATAACATTCAACAAAAGAAAACTCAGCTGAGTCGCGAATCCCCATCGCTGCTTGCGAGGCCGTCGCGACTAGCACTGTAGGGATGGAGCTTCTCCATAGAGGAAATGAGAGAAAACCCCGAACTCGCCTCAGCGCAGCTCGGGGATCAGATGGGTCTGGCACCAGCCGCGTTTCACAACGCAACTGGTGACAGAGCCGATCTATAGGAAACAAGAGAAAACCCGAACTCGCCTCAGCGTAGTCCGAGGAAACCGGTGGCTCTGACACCAGCCGCACCTTGCTGTCACCAGGCAGAAGCACACCTATAGGAAACAAGAGAAAACCCGAACTTGCCTCAGCGTAGTCCGAGGAAACCGGTGGCTCTGTCACCAGCCGCACCTTGCTGTCACCGGGCAGAAGCACACCTATAGGAAACAAGAGAAAACCCTAACTCGCCTCAGCGTAGTCCGGGGAAACCGGTGGCTCTGGCACCAGCCGCACCTTGCTGTCACCGGGCAGAAGCACACCTATAGGAAACAAGAGAAAACCCGAACTCGCCTCAGCGTAGTCCGGGGAAACCGGTGGCTCTGTCACCAGCCGCACCTTGCTGTCACCGGGCAGAAGCACACCTATAGGAAACAAGAGAAAACCCTAACACGCCTGAGCGTAGTCCGGGGAAACCGGTGGCTCTGGCACCAGCCGCACCTTGCTGTCACCGGGCAGAAGCACACCTATAGGAAACGAGAAAAACCCGAACTCGCCTCAGCGTAGTCCGAGGAAACTGGTGGCTCTGGCTCCAGCCGCACCTAGCTGACACCGGGCAGATGCACACCTATAGCACAAGGAACACCCCGAATGCGCCGCAGCATAGTTCGGGGAATCAGACGGCTTTGTCGTCAGCCGCAGCTGGAAAGAAGCCAATCTGTTAAGCCAATCTGTTTAACTCGCCGTCGCGACGTTCGGGAACACACCAAATTCGCCGTCGCGATGTTCGGGGAATCGGGTGGCTATGTCGTCAGCCGCAGCTGGAAAGAAGCCAACCCGATTAGGACAACGAATACGCCGAACTCGCTGTCGCGACGTTCGGGAACACACCGAACTCGCTGTCGCGATGTTCGGGAACACACCGAACTCGCCGTCACGACGTTCGGGGAACCGGGTGGCTATATCGTCAGCCGCAGCTGGAAAGAAGCCAACCCGTTTAGTGCAAGGAACACGCCGAACTCGCCGTCGCGCAGTTCGGGGAATCAGATGGCCATGTCACCGATCGCGCCTCAGCACGACTGGGAAGGAGCACACCTGTTTAGCACAAGGGACACACCGAAATCGCAGTCGTGCAGTTCGGGGAACCCGTTGGCTAGGTCACCAGCCACACCTTGCTGTGGCTGGGGAAAAAACAAAAAGCCGACTTTAACTAAAAGAAACCAAACCAAATGAAACAGGGCTAAAGGCATGACAACCTGTAGCTGCATGGTGCCTGCTTAAATAAGCAGGCACAGCTGCAGGTTGTCAGCCTTAATTAGGAGGCCTCTAATTTAGGGCCTTTGTTCCAGTAGATCTGTAATTCCTGCGACGTCGGGAACCAAGGTAGGTTAACCCCAACGCCGCAGGAAACCTTACAGTACGCCCCTCTCAAAAGGGACTGCTCCTGAGGTCCCAAGCCCCGTAGCCTGAGTCCCCTCGGGTGGACTCAAGCAACCGGAGAGTCAAAGAGGGCCGCTCCTAAGGTCCCAAGCCCCGCAGCCCGAGTCCCCTCGGGTGGACTCAAGCAGCCGGGGAAGCAGCCAGGGAGGCCCCCCCCAAAAAAATTTGGAGAGGGAATGGGGGGTTCTCTGCGGGTCCATTTGATGGTCATGCCTTTCTGTTACGTGGGGGGAGAAAACAGGACCCAGGATGCAGAGAATAATAACAAAAGATTTTATTAATAAAAGTAAACAAATAATAACCAGGGATATAACATTCAACAAAAGAAAACTCAGCTGAGTCGCGAATCCCCATCGCCGCTTGTGAGACCGTCGCGACTAGCATGGAGCTTCTCCATAGAGGAAACGAGAGAAAACCCCGAACTCAGCGCAGCTCGGGGATCAGATGGGTCTGGCACCAGCCGCGTTTCACAATGCAACTGGTGACAGAGCCGATCTATAGGAAACAAGAGAAAACCCAAACTCGCCTCAGCGCAGTCGGAGGAAACCGGTGGCTCTGACACCAGCCGCACCTTGCTGTCACCGGGCAGAAGCACACCTATAGGAAACAAGAGAAAACCCGAACCCGCCTCAGCGTAGTCCGAGGAAACCGGTGGCTCTGTCACCAGCCGCACCTTGCTGTCACCGGGCAGAAGCACACCTATAGGAAACAAGAGTAAACCCGAACTCGCCTCAGCGTAGTCCGGGGAAACCGGTGGCTCTGGCACCAGCCGCACCTTGCTGTCACCGGGCAGAAGCACACCTATAGGAAACAAGAGTAAACCCGAACTCGCCTCAGCGTAGTCCGGGGAAACCGGTGGCTCTGGCACCAGCCGCACCTTGCTGTCACCGGGCAGAAGCACACCTATAGGAAACAAGAGAAAACCCGAACTCGCCTCAGCGTAGTCTGGGGAAACCGGTGGCTCTGGCACCAGCTGCACCTTGCTGTCACCGGGCAGAAGCACACCTATAGGAAACAAGAGAAAAACCCGAACTCGCCTCAGCGTAGTTCGGGAACACACCAAACTCGCCGTTGCGACGTTCGGGGAATCGGGTGGCAATGTCGTCAGCCGCAGCTGGAAAGAAGCCAACCCGATTAGGACAACAAATACGCCGAACTCACTGTCGCGACGTTCGGGAACACACCGAACTCGCCGTCGCGATGTTCGGGAACACACCGAACTCGCCGCCGCGATGTTCGGGAACACACCGAACTCGCCGCCGCGATGTTCGGGAACACACCGAACTCGCCGTCGCGATGTTCGGGAACACACCGAACTCGCCGTTGCGACGTTCGGGGAACCGGGTGGCTATATCGTCAGCCGCAGCTGGAAAGAAGCCAACCCGTTTAGTGCAAGGAACACGCCGAACTCGCCGTCGCGCAGTTCGGGTAATCTGATGGCCATGTCACCGATCGCGCCTCAGCACGACCGGGAAGGAGCACACCTGTTTAGCACAAGGGACCTTGCTGTGGCTGGGGAAAAAACAAAAAGCAGACTTTAACTAAAAGAAACCAAACCAAACCAAACAGGGCTAAAGGCATGACAACCTGTAGCTTCATGGTGCCTGCTTAAATAAGCAGGCACAGCTGCAGGTTGTCAGCCATAATTAGGAGGCCTCTAATTTAAGGCCTTTGTTCCAGAAGATCTGTAATTCCTGCGACGCCGGGAACCAAGGTAGGTTAACCCCAACGCCGCAGGAAACCTTACAGCCTGTGTAGAAAAAAAGGTCCGTCTTCTGGTTTGCAGCAATTCTGTATGCATTGGTTGTCCTAAAAGTTGTGTATGCCATGGGACCACTGATGTGATACAGCATACAGCAGACCTGTCTTTTCCAACTTGGGCTCTTTGTCATGGATATCAGACATGCTGCTCAGAAATCCAAGTCTTGCTCAATTGAAGGCCACCAAAACGACTGCCCAAAAACTCATGTAACGCGGTCAACTTTCTTTTCAGTTTCTGCACAGTTAGTCTGCGGCTAATGGTTCACTTTATTTACTTTTTCATTTAAGGTAGAAAATTGTGTAGTATCTTGCCACACATATTAAAAGACCTGACATTTCTTAGCAAGTAAAGTCTACTCTAACCTTTTCCGTAATGTGCCTTGGGGCTGTGTGTCTAGTCTGTTGTCCAGGTGCACCCCCAGGTTCTTAAATAGGTCTCCACCACCTCCACTTGTGGTGGAGACCTATTTAGGAGACAGTATAGTACCAGGGGTCAGAAGGGATTTAGACCTCCTAAAGTCTTCCACTATCTCCCTGGTTTTGGTTACGTAGAGCAGGAGATTGTTGTTACCACACCACTTAAAAAAGCTATTGATTATGATTATGTGCGGGTGTAGTACTGTCATAGGCCCTATGCTAAACCTGTTAAATAACTGGTTTAGCTCATTGGCCCAATTCATACAATTCATGGCCCCTTCCCGATGACAAACTGCTGGTTTTGAAGCCAGTCATTACATCTTTGCAATTATTTTGCTGCAGTTTCTTTTCCAGTTTCTTCTTGTGAGAGTCCTTGTGCTTTTTTAATTTTCTTTACTTTCAGTTCTCTCTGTATCTGCTGCATTTCCCCCTTGTCCCCAGCTCTGAATTCTCTTTTGTTTAAAAGTGTCTTCAGATTGCTGGTTTATTATCTCAGGTTTATTATTGTTGAAACAGGTTACTTTTCTGGTGGAAATGTTTATGTGTTCTGTGACTCAGTCAATCATGCGTTTAATGTCCTTACCATGTGATTTACGTAAAACATTCCATTCTATGCTCTCCAAATATCCTTGACCACTCCTTCATCCTCTTAGACCTCAGATCCGACATGCAATGGGCCCCTTACAGTGTGTCCACCAGAAAAGGTGACTGTAGAGCATGCCATTTTCTACTACATCCACACCCGTTCTCACCTGGACAATAGAAGCTGCTCTGTCAGGTACTGGACTGGCCTGCCAGGGAGAATGTGTGCAGAACTTATAACAATGAGTCTGTGCACATCCCCTCGGAAGAATCCTTTATTTGAGGAATCAAACGAGATGCAGCTTGTCTCTTTAGCTGATGGGCCAGTAGTCTAGAGGTCTTGTCACCTTGCTCGTAGTAATTGCTACGTGTACGAAGCAGTAATTGTTCTGTCTGTAACTTAAGTCGCCGTTACAGTAGAGCAGGTGATGAGTTGATCGAATTAATTTTATCTAAGTTTGCAATCTTTGACATCAAATCTTGCAACTTGGATTTCTGTAATCTTTTTGAATATGCAGTTCAATAGGCAGGACCCAACAATGTATAGTATAGAGTGAATGAAGTAGCATAAAAAAACAGTTATTCAGTATAGTTCTGGAAACCAACCGTTTAAGGAGGGTGCAAATCTAGTAAGAAAAAAAAAAGTAAGATAAAAACAATAAAATATCACTTTTCCCTATGTCTACTCCATGCCTTACCAAACCTGGAATATCTTATATTAAAAATAGTTTGATGATAGGCAGCATGGTGTGACAAATGGGGAGGGGGTAAATACTTTTTTCACTTTAAAATATTTAGATTTTAGCAACTTAACAGCTTATATGAGAGCATAGTTCATTAAGAAACATTTAGTTTATTGTTACTGCTAGATTTTAATAATGGTGATATGATGAATGGGCTACATAGTCGCAGATCAACCAAAATGACCTTGCTAACAACTGTCAAGTGTTAAATGCAATGAGCGCATAAGCTCTGGACATCAGAGCAATAGGTTCTAATTGACTCGTTGGTGTACATTTAGACATTACGAAAAAAATGCCAAAAAAGTAAATTAGGTAGCGCAATGAAAGTAGAAATCCCCAAAGACTGGGAATGACTGAATAGCATAGAATAGAATAAATTGTGATTTTAACGTCTCACTGTTATTTTATTTTGTAAGTCAATAATAGCTAAAAGAAAATCCTCCGCCCTATTAGAAGAGTCAAAAGGTTTTTAACCCTAGGTTTATAAAAATCCAACTAATGTATAGTAGGAATAAAAAGACTTAAAATATACAACATACAGTTTTTAAAATGTATCATGTACTAGTAATTAAATATTTTTTCTCTATTTTTTTTCTTTAACACAGTGAGTATTCCAGCAAGTGAGAATGAATCGGTGAACACTAATAATGCTCCAGCTGGAGAGATGGAGGGGGAAGCAGGCTGCACACGCCTAGCGTAAGTCGTTTTGCTTTCTTTCTTCTCCTATTTTTGTCCCCTCTGTTTTTCGTCTTCTGTATTTTTGTAGCTATGTTTTGTATCCATTAACCACAACACCCTCAAGATATTGCTTTCATGGCAACTATTATTGTAGGTTTTTAAAAATAGGTTGAAATTACTGGTGCAATAATAATAGCATCTTGCTGAAAAATACTGTTTTCCTGGTTTATGACTATGGATTTTATTCAGATTTAATGCTTTTGAATTGACCCTTGCCAGTGCTCAGTCAACCTTTAATGTATGGTTGCGCGAATGATGACATGATTCATCACTTCAGCTTCTTAGGTCACAAGTATGGCAAACCCCAAGAGCATGTCTTCTCAATTTTTATTTTCCTTTACTAAATTTGAGAGGACTTAACAGAACTCAATAAAACACCGTTTGCTGGTTTTGTCTGTCATAGACTTAGCACCAGACTCTGGAATGCTCTTAAGGCATTAGACACAGATAACAACAATAAGCAGTAAATATCAAAACATATTAACAAACATTTCAAAGTAGGAAAAATAACTGAAAAAACCTTTCCAATCTGTGAAGTTTGTTTAATGCATTTATACATTTTCCACCATGCACTGTGTGAGAGAGAAAGAGCAAAATAATGTATTGTTGCACCCCAAAGATTTGTCTTTTACAGTTAAAAAAATATTTTGATAGAATTTATTCCACTTTATACCTCTTTTACATTTTTGTGCTGCAACCTGTTCCAGAAACTCTATTTTCCCAGGCTACATTCGTTGCTCTAATTTGCCTACTGACCTTTTTTGTAATTAGGTTAACAAAACCTGCCAAATAAAGAGATAGCCTTTTTGGTAGGAGGTAAAGTTGGGACAGTAAAGAAAATGCAAATAAAAAGAGAAATTATTGATCTGTAAATTTAAACTGATATTTAATTAAAAATATTTAACATTTTACTTTATTAATAGCTGTAAATGTACCCAAATTTCTAATCTGATTCATGCAACACCGTCCAAAACATTTGGGACAAAGGCAATGTAAGACCACATAGGCTCATTAAAAAACCACATATGCTCATTATTAAGCTCTTAAACAGTCACATTTTGGTAAGCATACACTGTTATCAAGGACATGGTAGCCTATGTCTATTAGGGACACTATTAGGCACATTGTAACCTAGTGGGTAGAGCTTTGGGCAATCCGTTCAGAAGATTGTCGTTTCAAATTCAGGCTCTGCTGTGCAGCCGTTGTTGGGCCCTTGAGCAAGGCCCTTAACCCTGTCTGCTCCAGAGGCGTTGTACAATGGCTGACCCTGCGCTCGGAACCCAGCTTCCAAACAGGCTGGGATATGCGAAAAAAGAATTTCATTGTACTGTACGCTGTATATGTATACATGTCAAATAAAGGCATTCTTCCTTTTCCTCTGTCAATGTAAGCGGGTATGGATATATACATACATACTGAAGTTTATTCTATTTACTCTCTAAAAATAGGTAGACTTCTATATAATTAAATATATTCAAACACATAACAGCACCTTAAGCAGAAACATATTTTGTTATATGTCTATATACAAATCATTTGTTGCTCATTAGCTATTTTTTTGTTATTCATTATATATTGTTTTGCCTTTGCCTGTGTTTTTTTTAATTGTCTTTGATTGTAGATGCCATTCAGCTGCTTCTTGAACTTAGCATAAGTCACCAAAGGAATCAATTTTTATAACATCTAAAGAAATGTTTGATTCAGTTGATGCTAAACTAGGAGCTGCTGTTTGAATGGTCAATCTCTCATCTTGGACGCAGTTTTCTCCATGGTGCAATGTCCTTGTTCTGTTTGTATAACCCATTTTGTTTTTCATTCCAGAAATAGGATTTCCAAATCAAAATTCAGGTTAGTATATGTTCTCATTGTCTGAATGTTTGTCACCTGATGCCCTCTCATTTATGTATGTTTGAATGTAGGTTTTCTTCTGTTTGTTATGTTTTTTTTAATTGTGTCAATACATGTGAAAGTTTATAAGGTTACTTTTTAATCAGTAATTCAAAATTTGGACATCTAAGTTAAATTATACTGAACTACAATTAATTGTGTAACTGTTTGGCTTTCAGGTACTTTTTAAAGGGAAACACAAAACTAAAGCTTACATTTTTTAAACTATGATTGCTCTTTGTGTATAATTTATTTTGTTCTCTCTGCCTGTCATGCTTGTTTTTGTAGTCGATATTCACGTCGATGGAATCGCCTGTGCCGGCGTAAGTGTCGGGCTGGTGTAAAGTCAAATGTGTTTTACTGGCTGGTAATTTTTTTAGTGTTCCTGAATACTCTTACCATTGCCTCTGAGCACCATCAGCAACCACAATGGCTGACTGAAGTACAAGGTAATCGCCTGCAAAATAGATTAATTTATAAGTTCATTTTTAAAAACAAATTTTTTTAAAAAACTGAAAAAGGTGACTCCACAATGACAGCTCTGTTAAGGTTCCACTGTATATATACAGTATATAAATATTTTTTAAAAATATATAACATTCTGCTGTTTGCCTTTTAAAATAATTTATGCTTTAACTCTGCTGTTCCCAGACATTGCCAATAAGGTTCTCCTTGCTCTCTTCACTGGAGAAATGCTTCTGAAGATGTACAGTTTGGGCCTGCAGGCTTATTTTGTCTCACTCTTTAACCGTTTTGATGGTTTTGTGGTGTGCGGCGGGATCCTGGAGACCATACTTGTTGAAACAAAGATAATGTCCCCTCTAGGCATCTCAGTGCTGCGTTGTGTGCGCCTGCTGCGAATCTTTAAAATAACCAGGTGTGTAAGGGTGTGAATGAAAAAGTAAAGGTTAGAAGTCCCTGCAGAAATGTTATTACAGACACAATAAAACAACATTAAAATGTATCTTTATTGTCTTTGACACTTGCACATAGTTACACATAGAACATGAGTTGAAAGCAGCAGATATGAGCAGCTATAAAGATCTGATTTAATACGGGTGAGATTGATATGGTCAGACAACATGGTTGAAGTATCTGCAAAACAACAAGGGATGCTTGCCGGCAGCTCTGGTGAATAACTGAGGAGTGATAAAGAAGGGACAAACCACAAACCTCTGACAGGTTGTTGGGCGATCAAGACTTATTCTTGCCAGTGTACATGAAGGCTATGGTTTGTGATAAGGACCAACTGAGGGTCTACTGTAGCTTAGATTGCAAATAATTTTGATACCGAGGATTAGGTAAATGTGTCACAGCACTGTTTTGACAACATAGTAGCAGTGTGGTCCTAATGTTTTGGCTCATCAGTGTATTTCAAACAAAACCTAATTTTCCTCATTGATTAATATATGCCTTCAAATGTATTTTTTTACCATGCTATTATTTCTTAGTATATAATTATTTCAATAAAGTATGTTTAAATATTTCAGGTTCTTTCTTTCCATGGTGTTAAATTTTATCAGAGGATTTGGAAATCATTAGAATATATGTACTTAAAAGAGGCAAGTGTGAAAACCACTATCTGATGCTTATGACCTCTATTCCCCAGACAGCATTGCATTAAACACCAGCATGCTTCTGTGATGGATATTAAAACATAAGTTTGGAAATACTTTGCCAGTAAACACAGTTTATTGCATTTCATGTCCAAATGCAAGGTAAAGGTTTACTATGAATAGAGGATCTGTTGTTGCAGAGTTGGAAGCATATTATTGCCCTGATATAATTGATATAAATTAAACCTGTTAGCAAATGTTGTGTCTAAAACATATGTATTCAATAAATAGAAGTGGTGTCCCAATACTTTTGTCCGTATAGTGTATTTTAAATTTTTGCACCTAAATATAATGTCTGTACAAAGAAAACGATTTCAACCTTTTATCACTTTTTGTTAGTTAAAATAAATAATTAAATGAATAAGTATAGAAGTGGATAAAGACATAAACAGAAATGACTAATTTCACCAGACTATGATCTGTCATTTTAAATGTGTCTCTAGAACCTTAATAACATTGCTCTGCTCTGGGGCTTAGGTACTGGAACTCTCTTAGCAACTTGGTAGCATCTTTGCTGAACTCTGTACGCTCCATTGCCTCTCTGCTGCTGCTGCTCTTCCTCTTCATCATCATCTTCAGTTTGCTTGGCATGCAACTGTTTGGTGGGAAGTTCAACTTTGATGAAACACGTCGGAGTACTTTTGACAACTTTCCCCAGTCTTTACTCACAGTCTTTCAGGTTTCATATTCCTGAATTTATTTTGGACATAATATACCTTTTTACTCCCCTACTTATAAACATTTATGTGCTTTATTTACATTTTTGTTTGTTTTTTCCAATGGTATTAGATTCTTACTGGAGAGGACTGGAACTCTGTCATGTATGATGGGATTATGGCCTACGGTGGGCCATCATTTCCTGGCATGCTGGTGTGCATCTACTTCATCATTCTCTTTATTTGTGGAAATTGTATCCTTTTCAGTAAAGGCTGACAGTCACCATATAGTTGAGCTGTATCTTGTTAAAAACAAGTTACTAAAACCAATTAAGAGAGTTTTACTGTTAGGTTTCTCACCTGAAGACAGTTCCAAACATTTTTGTCAACATACTATGGTAATAGCAATATGATCTACAATACAAATGTCATGTATATTATTATTAAAATGATTTAAACAGGTGGCAAACAGTCTGTATTATGTTGCAAGCATGTTGTTATTAATCAAAATAATATAACAAGAATAAAAATAAGTAGTTTATTAGCATCCATGAGCTTTTTAAAAGCGTCTTAGACACATGCTAGTTATTGTCATGCATATTTTACAACCCTAAATCAGAAAAAGTATGGGACAGTATGGAAAATGCAGTTAGAAGATATCCTATTTCATTGCAGATACTATGAACCCATACTATATGGATTTTCTGCATTCAAGCTGCAATTACTGAAGTGTAAATTACTTTTGCCTGAGGCACTGACACTCTCATATCATGACAGACAATGGGTTTTGGACTTGTTGCTGATAACTGTCTGGATAGTCCTTTTTCATCTGTTTCCAGAAAAGATCTGGAATATGTATTTGTCCAACCACAATACACATTTTAACTGTGTGGTGGTCCATCCCAGATATCTCAGAGCCAAGGGGACATGGTTAACATAAAGCTTTTTTGCATAGTTTTAATGCAAAAAAGTGGCATTTGTAGTGCTTGATAAAGGTTTGCTAAAGTTATCCCTTGCCACTGGGGTTATATAAGCCATCAATAAATGACGGCTCTTAATACACTGCGATCTGATTAATCAGAGATCATGGATGTTTAGCTTAGGCTTGTATTTTTGCCCTTTTTGCATTAAAATCTTCTTTGAGGAATTTTAACACTTTTCTAAAGCATTTGTTGACAAACTGGAAATCCTCTGCCCATCTTTGCTCCTTAAATAGTCAGACCTTTCTAGAGAATGACATCACCTGTTTAAAAGCACATTATTATTTTTATTTTTTAACCTGATTACCAACCATAAATATCCCCTATTCTAGTTTTTTGGGTATGTGCTGCAGGCCTGAAATGCAGGAATTTATATTAATAAATAAAGTTAGGCTGTCCAGACAAAACATGAAATATATTGGTTTCATACTGTCTGCAATAAAATAAACATCAAAGTAAATGTAAGAAACATACTGTCCCAATTTTTTTCTGATTATTTCTGACTACAAAAATGTCATAACGTCTAAAAAAAACTGATTGTGGATATCCACAATTAAATTGTGCTGAGGCATAGAGCATAGCAAGAATACAAAACAACATCTAAGATTATTCTTCATTCTAACACTCAAAATTAAAGTCTTTGAATGTTCCTAGGACCACAGTGGTCTTAATAATTTTGACATGGAGGAGGCATGGTACAACCTTTATGCATCTAGGTAGGAAGGGCCTTGGTCAAAAAGTTAAGAAAGAACTCGGGGGTCGCTATAATCAAGCTTCAAAAGCCCTTTAGAGAGATGGTATACAGTGAGGAAAATAAGTATTTGATCCCCTGCTGATTTTGTAAGTTTACCCGCTTACAAAGACTTGAACAGTCTATAATTTTTATGGAAGGTTTATTTTAACAGAGAGAGACAGAATATCAACAAAAAATCCAGAAAAAAAACATTAAATAAAAGTTATAAATTAATTTGTATTTAATTAATGGAAATAAGTATTTGATCCCCTACCAACCAGCAAGAATTCTGACCCCCACAGACCGGTTATGTGCACAAAAGGCACACAAATTAGTCCTGTCCCTGTATAAAAGACTCCTGTCACAGAATCAGTTTCTTCGGTTCAAATCTCTCGACCACCATGGGCAAGACCAAAGAGCTATCAAAGGACATCAGGGACAAGATTTTAGACCTGCACAAGGCTGGAATGGGCTACAAGACCATCAGCAAGAAGCTTGGTGAGAAAGAGACCACTGTTTGCACGATAATTCGAAAATGGAAGAAATACAAGATCACAGTCAATCGCCCTCGCTCTGGAGCTCCATGTAAGATCTCACCTCGTGGGGTAAGAATGATTCTGAGAAAGGTGAGGTCAGCCCAGAATTACACGGGAGGAGCTTGTCAATGATCTCAAGGGAGCTGGGAGCAGAGAAATGCTGGATATGACCCCAAGAACACCATCCCCACTGGGCATTTCTCTGCCTCCAAACACAGCGAGTGGAGTTGATGCCAAAGAGCTCAATTTTGGTCTCATCTGACCATATCACATTCTCCCAAGCTTTCTCTGAATCATTCAGGGACAGATACATGCAGCAAAACACAGTTAACTGTACAGTTTCAAATGACCCAAAGTCTACAGCATGTGGAGAGAACTAAATATTAACAGATTTCAGACACACCATACAATCTGATACATTTTGAGAGAATCTGCAATAAAAACTGGGATATACTACCCAAATCCTGGTGGGCAAAGTTTGTAGGGACATAGCCTAAAAGACTTGCAGCTATAATGACTGCAGGAGGAGTGTCTATATACTTTTGTATAAAGTTCTTGATTTTTAATTAATAAAAACTGTTTTACATGATCATATGTGAATGAATGATTAAATTTGATGGGTAACATTATATCCATATCAGGTGTTCATTGGCAAACTTCAGACGGGCCTGTACATGAGCCTTCTTGAGCAAAGGGACTTTGCGGGCACTGCAGGATCACAATCCATTACGGCGAAGTGTGTTACTAATTGTTTTCTTGGTGACTGTGCTCCCAGCTCCCTTGAGATCATTGACAAGCTCCTCCCGTGTAATTCTGGGCTGACCTCACCTTTCTCAGAATCATTCTTACCCCACGAGGTGAGATCTTGCATGGAGCTCCAGAGCGAGGGCGATTGACTGTGAGCTTGTATTTCTTCCATTTTCGAATTATCGTGCCAACAGTGGTCTCTTTCTCACCAAGCGTCTTGCTGATGGTCTTGTAGCCCATTCCAGTCTTGTGCAGGTCTACAATCTTGTCCCTGACGTTCTTTGATAGCTCTTTGGTCTTGCCCATGGTGGTAGAGAGATTTGAACAGAAGAAACTGATTCTGTGACAGGAGTCTTTTATACAGGGACAGGACTAATTTGTGTGCCTTTTGTGCACATAACCGGTCTGTGGGGGTCAGAATTCTTGCTGGTTGGTAGGGGATCAAATACTTATTTCCCTTAATTAAATACAAATTAATTTATAACTTTTATTTAATGTTTTTTTTCTGGATTTTTTGTTGATATTCTGTCTCTCTCTGTTAAAATAAACCTTCCATAAAAATTATAGACTTTTCAAGTCTTTGTAAGGGGGTAAACTTACAAAATCAGCAGGGGATCAAATACTTATTTTCCCCACTGTACCTGCAGCACTTTGAAAATCAGGCTTTTATGGAGAATTGGCAGGAACCTACTGTACATGTAAATGA
Source organism: Trichomycterus rosablanca (assembly GCF_030014385.1). Lineage (NCBI taxonomy): Eukaryota > Metazoa > Chordata > Actinopteri > Siluriformes > Trichomycteridae > Trichomycterus > Trichomycterus rosablanca. The sequence continues at coordinate 53,040,209 of NC_085988.1, read as the reverse complement.
GTCTAGCGACATAAGAAACATTTTCTTTGTTATCTCATAAGACTTCTTTGGGCAGATTAGCTATCACTGCTTTTGGCAAAAACAGGCATTGCACAGCACAGGGACAGATACATGCAGCAAAACACAGTTAACTGTACAGTTTCAAATGACCCAAAGTCTACAGCATGTGGAGAGAACTAAATATTAACAGATTTCAGACACACCATACAATCTGATACATTTTGAGAGAATCTGCAATAAAAACTGGGATATACTACCCAAATCCTGGTGGGCAAAGTTTGTAGGGACATAGCCTAAAAGACTTGCAGCTATAATGACTGCAGGAGGAGTGTCTATATACTTTTGTATAAAGTTCTTGATTTTTAATTAATAAAAACTGTTTTACATGATCATATGTGAATGAATGATTAAATTTGATGGGTAACATTATATCCATTCAATATCGAATCCATATTGCAAGTGTGCAAACTGTCAGGAGGTATGGATAGTTACTTAACCGACTGGATATAAAAGAAATATAAAAATAAATGGTCACAAAAATATGACTAATCACTTTACTGTAAAGTAATTCAAAATGTTTCAAAATATATTTCGGGATTCAACCCAAATGTGCACGTACCACTCCTTACCTTATGTTGCTTTCACTTATTGGTAGTTCTCTTTGAATAGTACAGTGGGGCCAAAAAGTATTTAGTCAGCCACTGATTGTGCAAGTTCTCCTACTTAGAAAGATGAGAGAGGTCTGTAATTTTCGTCATAGGTACACTTCAACTATGAGAGACAAAATGAGAAAATAAAATCCAGGAAATCACATTGTAGGATTTTTTAAGAATTTATTTTTAAATTATGGTGGAAAATAAGTATTTGGTCACCCACAAACAAGCAAGATTTCTGGCTCTCACAGACCTGTAACTTCTTCTTTAAGAAGCTCTTCTGTCCTCCACTCGTTACCTGTATTAATGGCACCTGTTTGACCTCGTTATCTGTATAAAAGACACCTGTCCACAGCCTCAAACAGTCAGACTCCAAACTCAACCATGGCCAAGACCAAGAGCTGTTGAAGGACACCAGGAAGAAAATTGTAGACCTGCACCAGGCTGGGAAGAGTGAATCTACAATAGGCAAGCAGGTTGGTGTGAATAAATCAACTGTGGGAGCAATTGTAAGAAAATGGAAGACATACAAGACCATTGATAATCTCCCTCGATCTGGGGCCCCACGCAAGATCTCATCCCGTAGGGTCAAAATGATCATGAGAACGGTGAGCAAAAATCCCAGAACTACACGGAGGGACCTGATGAATGACCAGCTCTCTAGCTGGGACCAAAGTAACAAAGGCTACCATCAGTAACACACTATGCCGAGAGGGACTAAAATCCTGCAGTGCCAGGCGTGTCCCCCTGCTTAAGCCAGTACATGTCCAGGCCCGTCTGAAGTTTGCCAGAGAGCATATGGATGATCCAGAAGAGGATTGGGAGAATATCATGTTGTCAGATGAAACCAAAATGGAACTTTTTGGTAAAAACTCAACTCGTCGTGTTTGGAGGAAGAAGAATGCTGAGTTGCATCCCAAGAACACCATACCTACTGTGAAGCATGGGGGTGGAAACATCATGCTTTGGGGCTGTTTTTCTGCAAAGGGGACAGGACGACTGATCCGTGTTAAGGGAAGAATGAACGGGGCCATGTATCGTGAGATTTTAAGCCAAAACCTCCTTCCACCAGTGAGAGCATTCAAATCAAATCAAATCAAGGTTTATTTGTCACATACATGGTCATACACAGTACAACTGGCAGTGAAATGCTTTAGTGACTGCTCCGCCACAGTAATTACAAAAACTACAAAATAGTTAAAGAATATATTATACAAAAAATATAGAATGTTTTTAAAAGTAAGAATCTAGAAACATTAGAACAATTAACAATATAATTAAAAAGAGCAATTTAAAGTAAAGTGAACATTAGAAGAATTAACAATATAATTACAAAGGGCAAGTAAAGTGACAAGTAGTGCAGAACATAATGCTACATAATGCTATACAGATGTGATAAATAATAAATACACAAATACTAATCTATACATATACAGTGTATCACAAAAGTGAGTACACCCCTCACATTTCTGCAAATATTTCATTATATCTTTTCATGGGACAACACTATAGACATGAAACTTGGATATAACTTAGAGTAGTCAGTGTACAGCTTGTATAGCAGTGTAGATTTACTGTCTTCTGAAAATAACTCAACACACAGCCATTAATGTCTAAATGGCTGGCAACATAAGTGAGTACACCCCACAGTGAACATGTCCAAATTGTGCCCAAAGTGTCAATATTTTGTGTGACCACCATTATTATCCAGCACTGCCTTAACCCTCCTGGGCATGGAATTCACCAGAGCTGCACAGGTTGCTACTGGAATCCTCTTCCACTCCTCCATGATGACATCACGGAGCTGAGGATGCGCCACAGGTGCTCAATTGGGTTTAGTCCATCACCTTTACCTTCAGCTTCCTCAGCAAGGCAGTTGTCATCTTGGAGGTTGTGTTTGGGGTCGTTATCCTGTTGGAAAACTGCCATGAGGTCTAGTTTTCGAAGGGAGGGGATCATGCTCTGTTTCAGAATGTCACAGTACATGATGGATTTCATGTTTCCCTCAATGAACTGCAGCTCCCCAGTGCCAGCAACACTCATGCAGCCCAAGACCATGATGCTACCACCACCATGCTTGACTGTAGGCAAGATACAGTTGTCTTGGTACTTCTCACCAGGGCGCCGCCACACATGCTGGACACCATCTGAGCCAAACAAGTTTATCTTGGTCTCGTCAGACCACAGGGCATTCCAGTAATCCATGTTCTTGGACTGCTTGTCTTCAGCAAACTGTTTGCGGGCTTTCTTGTGCGTCAGCTTCCTTCTGGGATGACGACCATGCAGACCGAGTTGATGCAGTGTGCGGCGTATGGTCTGAGCACTGACAGGCTGACCTCCCACGTCTTCAACCTCTGCAGCAATGCTGGCAGCACTCATGTGTCTATTTTTTAAAGCCAACCTCTGGATATGACGCCGAACACGTGGACTCAACTTCTTTGGTCGACCCTGGCGAAGCCTGTTCCGAGTGGAACCTGTCCTGGAAAACCGCTGTATGACCTTGGCCACCATGCTGTAGCTCAGTTTCAGGGTGTTAGCAATCTTCTTATAGCCCAGGCCATCTTTGTGGAGAGCAACAATTCTATTTCTCACATCCTCAGAGAGTTCTTTGCCATGAGGTGCCATGTTGAATATCCAGTGGCCAGTATGAGAGAATTGTACCCAAAACACCAAATTTAACAGCCCTGCTCCCCATTTACACCTGGGACCTTGACACATGACACCAGGAAGGGACAACGACACATTTGGGCACAATTTGGACATGTTCACTGTGGGGTGTACTCACTTATGTTGCCAGCTATTTAGACATTAATGGCTGTGTGTTGAGTTATTTTCAGAAGACAGTAAATCTACACTGCTATACAAGCTGTACACTGACTACTCTAAGTTATATCCAAGTTTCATGTCTATAGTGTTGTCCCATGAAAAGATATAATGAAATATTTGCAGAAATGTGAGGGGTGTACTCACTTTTGTGATACACTGTACATACAGTGAAGCCCGAAATTATTCATACCCCTGGCAAATTTTGACTTAAAGTTACTTTTATTCAACCAGCTATTTTTTTTTTGACCAGAAATGACACAGGTGTCTTCCAGAAGATAATAAGACGATGTACAAGAGGCATCATTATGGAAAAAAATATTTCCCAGCTTTTATTTACATTTGAACAAAAAGTGGCATGTCCAAAATTATTCATACCCTTTGCAAACTGTCACAGTCTATGGGAAAATCCAAAGTTCTATACCATTCCAAATAGTCCAAGCTGTTCTAAAGCATCCTAATTACCCTGATTCATTAGGAACAGCTGTTTTAATAAACTCAACAGGTGAAAAACAGCAACTCTCTGCAGTTGGTTTGTGGACAGTCATGGCTAAGACAAAGGAGCTCACTAAGGACCTGCGGCTGTGCATTGTGGCAGCTCACAAGTCAGGAAAGGGCTATAAGGCCATATCTAAATGTTTTCAAGTTCCAGTGGCTACAGTGCAAAGTATTATTAAAAAATACAAGACATTCCGCACTGTGGAAAATCTCAGAGGACGTGGTCGGAAGCCAAAAGTGACACCTGTGCTGGCCAGGAGGATAGTGAGAGAGGTGAAAAAGAATCCAAGGATCACCACCAAGGCCATCCTGGTGAATCTGGGCTCTGCTGGTGGCAACGTCTCAAGGCAGACAGTCCAACGGACACTGCACACTGCTGGGTTCCACGGACGCAGACCAAGGAGGACGCCACTTCTCTCGCTTGGCCTTTGCAAATGCTCATCTGGACAAAGAAGAAGACTTCTGGTCTTCTGTTTTATGGTCAGATGAAACAAAAATTGAATTGTTTGGCCACAATGATGTATCCTTCATTTGGTGTAAAAAAGGAGAAGCCTTCAACCCTAAGAACACCATCCCCACTGTCAAACATGGTGGTGGGAACCTAATGATTTGGGGGTGTTTTTCAGCCAATGGACCAGGGAACCTAATCACAGTAAACGGCATCATGAAAAAAGATCAATACATCAAGATTCTCAACAACAACATCAGGCAGTCTGCAGAGAAACTTGGCCTTGGGCACCAGTGGACATTTCAGCACGACAACGACCCAAAACACACAGCAAAAGTGGTGAAGAAATGGTTAGCGGACAAAAACATTAACATTTTGCAGTGGCCCAGCCAGAGTCCTGACTTGAATCCAATTGAGAATCTGTGGAGGGAGCTAAAGATCAGGGTGATGGCAAGGAGACCCTCCAACCTGAAATAGTTGGAGCTCATCGCTAAAGATGAATGGGCAAAAATACCAGTGGAGACATGCAAAAAGCTGGTCAGCAATTATAGGAAGCGTTTGATTGCTGTAATAGCCAATAAAGACTTTTCTATTAATTATTGAGAAGGGTATGAATAATTTTGGACATGCCACTATTTGTTCAAATGTAAATAAAAGCTGAGAAATATTTTTTTCCATAATGATGCCTCTTGTACATCGTCTTATTATCTTCTGGGAGACGCCTGTGTCATTTCCGGTCCAAAAAAAAAATTGCTGGTTGAATAAAAGTAACTTTAAGTCAAAATTTGCCAGGGGTATGAATAATTTCGGGCTTCACTGTACATATACATATAAAACAGTATACACGCATATACTTATATACACATACATATGTCCACATATATACACATACATATACATATAAATTAGATTGTGCAAGTTGTGTAAATTGGTCCTAAATGCTATTTTCGTTGAGGACTCTAATAGCTTGTGGGAAAAGGCTCCTCCTCATCCTCTCCGTTTTGGCTTTTAGAGCACGAAAACGCTTCCCAGACCGTAACAAAGAAAACAGTCCATTACTGGGATGACTGGGGTCCTTTACTATCCTCCTGGCCCTTGTCCAGCACCGTTTCCTGTATATGGACTGCAGGTCAGGAAGCTCAGTCCGGATTATGCGCTCAGCTGAACGCACCACCCTCTGTAGAGCCTGCCTATCCTGCTTGGTGCTGTTTCCGAACCAGGTTGTGATGTTTCCCGTTATGATGGATTCAATGGTGCAGGTGTAGAAGTTACGAAGCACATTGGATGGTAGTTTGAAGTCCCTTAAGCGTCTGAGGTGATAAAGACGCTGACGGGCCTTCTTTGCCAGCGCAGTGGTGTGGCAAGACCATGACAGGTCTTCAGAGATGTGAACTCCAAGGTACTTGAAATTGTCTACTCTTTCCACTGCGGTGCCACTGATCATAACAAGGTGGTAGTTCCTCTCCTGCTTTATGCTGCAGTCCACTATCAGCTCCTTTGTCTTGCTGACGTTAAGGAGGAGATTGTTGTCCTGGCACCAGTCCTCCAGGTGTTTAATCTCCTCTAGGTAGGCCCTCTCATCATTGTTAGAGATCAGGCCCACCACAACAGTGTCGTCAGCAAACTTGACAATGGTGGTAGAGCTGGAAGTGGCCACACTGTCATATGTGTACAGTGAGTACAGCAGGGGGCTCAGGACACAGCCCTGGGGGGCGCCAGTGCTAAGGGTGAGTGTGGGTGAGATGTGTTTTCTTACCCGCACAGCTTGTGGTCTGTCCGTCAAAAAGTTAGAGATCCAGTGACACAAGGATGGATGAAGTCCCAGGTTCTCCAACTTGATGGTTAGTTTAGAGGGGATAATCGTGTTAAATGCTGAGCTGTAGTCAACAAACAGCATTTTAACATAATTACCCCTCCCAGCGTCCAGGTGTGATAATGTGGTGTGAAGGAGGTAGGTGATGGCATCGTCTGTGGAACGATTGTGGCGGTATGCAAACTGTAAAGGGTCCATAGAGTCCGGAAGTGATGAGGTGATAAAGTCTCTGATGATCCTCTCGAAGCACTTCATCACGACTGATGTCAGGGCCACTGGGCGAAAGTCATTGAGGCAGGCTGGCTGGTTCTTCTTCGGGACTGGAACGATGACGGACTGTTTGAAGCACGCTGGTACGATGCACTGGGTCAGGGACAGGTTGAAGATCACCGTGAACACCGGTGCTAGCTGGTCCGCGCAGGCTTTGATGACTCGGCCGGCGATCCCGTCTGGTCCTGCTGCTTTCCTGGTGTTCACTCTCCTGAAGGCTCTCCATACATCACTCTCCCTGATGATGAGGGGTCTCTGCGTTCCGACGAGCTCCGTCTGCATGCTGGTCACGCCGGTAGCGCTGATGGCATCGTTAGCGCTGTTAGCGTTGCCGGCTGCTGCCTTGAAGCGAGCGTAGAAAGTGTTCAGCTCGGTTGCCAGAGACGCGTCCGCACTCACCAGTCTGGAGGGTGGGCTTCTGTAGTCCGTGATGGTCCATAGTCCCTGCCACAGGGTTCTAGAGTCACTCTGCTGGAACTGTGTCTCTATTTTCTCCCCGTAGCGCCGCTTCGCCTCTTTCACCGCTCGGCGTACTCCGTAAGACGCAGCTTTATATTCCTCCATGTTACCGCTGATGAGCCCCGCATTGTAGGCAGCGGTGCGAGAGTTCAGAGCATCGTGGACGCATTGAAGATGCATTGAAGGAAGCATTGAAGATGGAACGTGGCTGGGTCTTCCAGCATGACAATGATCCCAAACACACCGCTCGGGCAACGAAGGAGTGGCTCCATAAAAAGCATTTCAAGGTCCTGGAGTGGCCTAGCCAGTCTCCAGACCTCAACCCCATATAAAATTTGTGGTGGGAGTTGAAAGTCCGTGTTGCCCAGCGACAGCCCCAAAACATCACTGCTCTAGAGGAGATCTGCATGGAGGAATGGGCCAAAATACCAGCTACAGTGTGTGCAAACCTGGTGAAGACTTACAGGAAACGTTTGACCTCTGTCATTGCCAACAAAGGTTATGTTACAAAGTATTGAGTTGAACTTTTGTTATTGACCAAATACTTATTTTCCACCATAATTTACAAATAAATTCTTTAAAAATCCTACAATGTGATTTCCTGGATTTTTTTTTTTCATTTTGTCTCTCATAGTTGAAGTGTACCTATGATGAAAATTACAGACCTCTCTCATCTTTCTAAGTAGGAGAACTTGCACAATCAGTGGCTGACTACCTTTTGGCCCCACTGTATATGCATATACAGCTGTAATATTTGCAAAGACTTTTTCTCTTTCTATGTCAGTTAGTATCCTTAAGTTCTATTATTTGATCTGTTTTGTTATTCTCATTTTATTTATACTAATGCATGGGCTAGATCACTGTTCAGGTCTTGGTAAAGCTTTTTTTAAAAACATATTTAATATTATAATCCTTAACTCCTTAAGATATTCTCCTCAATGTCTTTTTGGCCATTGCTGTGGACAACCTTGCAGATGCAGAAAGCCTGACATCTGCTCAAAAGGAAGAGGAGGAAGAGAAGGAGAGAAAGAAGCTTGCCAGGTATTGTAACCAACCGTTAATTAATGCTAAGTCACATTCTTTAACTGAACTTTTGATACCTCTGAGTTGTGTGACAGTCAAAACATTTTGAATGTTTCAGTTTTGTATTCATAAGTTAATGTATACAAAAAGTATAATAGTAAGTCTATATATATATATATATACTGTATATATATATATATATATATATATATACAGTGTATCACAAAAGTGAGTACACCCCTCACATTTCTGCAGATATTTAAGTATATCTTTTCATGGGACAACACTGACAAAATGACACATTGACACAATGAAAAGTAGTCTGTGTGCAGCTTATATAACAGTGTAAATTTATTCTTCCCTTAAAATAACTCAATATACAGCCATTAATGTCTAAACCACCGGCAACAAAAGTGAGTACACCCCTAAGAGACTACACCCCTAAATGTCCAAATTGAGCACTGCTTGTCATTTTCCCTCCAAAATGTCATGTGATTTGTTAGTGTTACTAGGTCTCAGGTGTGCATAGGGAGCAGGTGTGTTCAATTTAGTAGTACAGCTCTCACACTCTCTCATACTGGTCACTGAAAGTTCCAACATGGCACCTCATGGCAAAGAACTCTCTGAGGATCTTAAAAGACGAATTGTTGCGCTACATGAAGATGGCCAAGGCTACAAGAAGATTGCCAACACCCTGAAACTGAGCTGCAGCACAGTGGCCAAGATCATCCAGCGTTTTAAAAGAGCAGGGTCCACTTAGAACAGACCTCGCGTTGGTCGTCCAAAGAAGCTGAGTGCACGTGCTCAGCGTCACATCCAACTGCTGTCTTTGAAAGATAGGCGCAGGAGTGCTGTCAGCATTGCTGCAGAGATTGAGAAGGTGGGGGGTCAGCCTGTCAGTGCTCAGACCATACGCCGCACACTACATCAAATTGGTCTGCATGGCTGTCACCCCAGAAGGAAGCCTCTTCTGAAGTCTCTACACAAGAAAGCCCGCAAACAGTTTGCTAAAGACATGTCAACAAAGGACATGGATTACTGGAACCATGTCCTATGGTCTGATGAGACCAATATTAATTTGTTTGGTTCAGATGGTCTCAAGCATGTGTGGCGGCAATCAGGTGAGGAGTACAAAGATAAGTGTGTCATGCCTACAGTCAAGCATGGTGGTGGGAATGCCATGGTCTGGGGCTGCATGAGTGCAGCAGGTGTTGGGGAGTTACATTTCATTGAGGGACACATGAACTCCAATATGTACTGTGAAATACTGAGCAGAGCATGATCCCCTCCCTCCGGAAACTGGGTCGCAGGGCAGTGTTCCAGCATGATAATGACCTCAAACACACCTCTAAGACGACCACTGCTTTACTGAAGAGGCTGAGGGTAAAGGTGATGGACTGGCCAAGCATGTCTCCAGACCTAAACCCAATAGAACATCTTTGGGGCATCCTCAAGCGGAAGGTGGAGGAGCGCAAAGTCTCGAATATGAATATGCTCCGTGATGTCGTCATGGAGGAGTGGAAAAGCATTCCAGTGGCAACCTGTGAAGCTCTGGTAAACTCCATGACCAGGAGAGTTAAGGCAGTTCTGGGAAATAATGGTGGCCACACAAAATATTGACACTTCAGAAACTTTCACTAAGGGGTGTACTCACTTTTGTTGCCGGTGGTTTAGACATTAATGGCTGTATATTGAGTTATTTTGAGGGAAGAATAAATTTACACTGTTATATAAGCTGCACACAGACTACTTTTCATTGTGTCAAAGTGTCATTTTGTCAGTGTTGTCCCATGAAAAGATATACTTAAATATCTGCAGAAATGTGAGGGGTGTACTCACTTTTGTGATACACTGTATATATATATATATATATATATATATATGGATATATATATATATATATATATATATATATACAGTGGGGCCAAAAAGTATTGTCAGCCACTGATTGTGCAAGTTCTCCTACTTAGAAAGATGAGAGAGGTCTGTAATTTTCATCATAGGTACACTTCAACTATGAGAGACAAAATGAGGGGAAAAAATACAGGAAATCACATTGTAGGATTTTTAAAGAATTTATTTGTAAATTATGGTGGAAAATAAGTATTTGGTCACCCACAAATAAGCAAGATTTCTGGCTCTCACAGACCTGTAACTTCTTCTTTAAGAAGCTCTTCTGTCCTCCACTCGTTACCTGTATTAATGGCACCTGTTTGACCTCGTTATCTGTATAAAAGACACCTGTCCACAGCCTCAAACAGTCAGACTCCAAACTCAACCATGGCCAAGACCAAAGAGCTTTTGAAGGACACCAGGAAGAAAATTGTAGACCTGCACCAGGCTGGGAAGAGTGAATCTACAATAGGCAAGCAGGTTGGTGTGAATAAATCAACTGTGGGAGCAACTGTAAAAAAATGGAAGACGTACAAGACCATTGATAATCTCCCTCGATCTGGGGCCCCACGCAAGATTTCATCCCGTGGGGTCAAAATGATCATGAGAACGATGAGCAAAAATCCCAGAACTACACGGAGGGACCTGATGAATGACCTGCAGAGAGCTGGGACCAAAGTAACAAAGGCTACCATCAGTAACACACTACGCCGAGAGGGACTAAAATCCTGCAGTGCCAGGCGTGTTCCCCTGCTTAAGCCAGTACATGTCCAGGCCCGTCTGAAGTTTGCCAGAGAGCATATGGATGATCCAGAAGAGGATTGGGAGAATATCATGTTGTCAGATGAAACCAAAATGGAACTTTTTGGTAAAAACTCAACTCGTCGTGTTTGGAGGAAGAAGAATGCTGAGTTGCATCCCAAGAACACCATACCTACTGTGAAGCATGGGGGTGGAAACATCATGCTTTGGGGCTGTTTTTTTGTAAAGGGGACAGGACGACTGATCCGTGTTAAGGGAAGAATGAACGGGGCCATGTATCGTGAGATTTTAAGCCAAAACCTCCTTCCATCAGTGAGAGCATTGAAGATGGAACGTGGCTGGGTCTTCCATGAGGCTGGGTCTTCCAGAGCATGACAATGATCCCAAACACACCGCTCGGGCAACGAAGGAGTGGCTCCGTAAAAAGCATTTCAAGGTCCTGGAGTGGCCTAGCCAGTCTCCAGACCTCAACCCCATATAAAATTTGTGGTGGGAGTTGAAAGTCCGTGTTGCCCAGCGACAGCCCCAAAACATCACTGCTCTAGAGGAGATCTGCAAGGAGGAATGGGCCACAATACCAGCTACAGTGTGTGCAAACCTGGTGAAGACTTACAGGAAACGTTTGACCTCTGTCATTGCCAACAAAGGTTATGTTACAAAGTATTGAGTTGAACTTTTGTTATTGACCAAATACTTATTTTCCACCATAATTTACAAATAAATTCTTTAAAAATCCTACAATGTGATTTCCTGGATTTTTTTTCTCATTTTGTCTCTCATAGTTGAAGTGTACCTATGATGAAAATTACAGACCTCTCTCATCTTTCTAAGTAGGAGAACTTGCACAATCAGTGGCTGACTAAATACTTTTTGGCCCCACTGTATATATATCTGCCTGGCCAAAAAAAAGGTCACCATCTGGATTTAGCTAAGCAAATAGGTAAGAGCCTCCCATTGGATAATTACTGCATGGGTGATTATGTTTCAGCTGGCAACAAGTTATTTAACCCTAACTTATGCAGTGAGTAGCTTCTCATTTGTTAAACAACCATGTCAAAAGACACATCCTGTGGTCGTGGAAAAGATGTTAATCTGTTTCAGAAGGGTCAAATTATTACAGAGAAATATACAGAGAAAACATCTAAGGAGATTGCTGAAACTACTAAAATCTGAGAACTGTCCAACGCATTATTAAAAAGTGGAAGGACAGTGGGGAAACATCATCTTCGAGGAAGGAATGTGGTCGGAAAAAAATCTTGAATGATCGTGATCGGCGATCACTTAAACGTTTGATGAAATCAAATGGTAGAAAAACTACAGTAGAACTCAGGGATATGTTTAATAGTGAAAGTAAGAGCATTTCCACACGCACAATGCGAAGGGAACTCAAGGGATTGGGACTAAACAGCTGTGTAGCCTTAAGAAAACCACTTGTCAGTGAGGCTAACCGGCAAAAATGGCTTCAATTTGCTAGGGAGCATAAAGATTGGCCTCTGGAGCAATGGAAGAAGGTCGTGTGGTCTGATGAGTCCAGATTTACCCTGTTCCAGAGTGATGGGCACATCAGGGTGAGAAGAGAGGCGGCTGAAGTGATGCACCCATCATGCCTAGTGCCTACCGTACAAGCCTGTGGGGGCAGTGCTATGATCTGGGGTTGCTGCAGTTGGTCAGGTCTAGGTTCAGCAACGTTATGTGCCCAAAGAATGAGGTCAGCTGACTACTTAAATATACTGAACGACCAGGTTATTCCATCAATGGATTTTTTCTTCCCTGATGGCACGGGCATATTCCAAGATGACAATGCCAGGATTCATCAGGCTCAAATTTTGAAAGAGTGGTTCAGGGAGCATGAGACATCATTTTCACACATGGCCATTGGCCACCACAGAGTCCAGACCTGAACCTCATTGAGAATCTTTGGGATGTGCTGGAGAAGACTTTGCGCAGTGGTTTAAATCTCACATCATCAATACAAGATCTTGGGGGAAAATTAATGCAACTCTGGACAGAAATAAATGTTGTAACATTGCAGAAGCTTGTGGAAACGATGCCACAGTGAATGAGTGCTGTAATCAAAGCTAAAGGCGGTCCAACGAAATATTAGAGTGTGTGACCTTTTTTTTGGCCAGGCAGTGTATAACTTGCATTTGTCTTTGAGCCTGTGTGATTATATTCATTACAGAAGCATGTCTGTTTTTAATGCAGTGTCTACTGTGGGACTGGTGTTTACTGGCAGTAAACATTTTTGGGCTTGTATTTTTTTTTTTTTTTTTTTTACCCCCTTTTCTCCCACTTTAGCACATCCAATTTCTACCCGTCAATCATCCTCTCACTAATGCTGGTCCCTTCTCCTGATTGGGGAGGACGAGGCTGCTCCACGCCCCCTCCGACACGTGCACAGCAATCGAACATCTTATCACCTACACTTGACGAGTGCAGTGCAGTACAGCGCTGTGTACGGAGAGCCACACCCTCTACCGCACTCCGTGCAGGCGCCACCAACCAGCCAGCAGAGGTCGTAATCGCACTAGTCTGAGAGAGAGTCCCCCGTCCGGCTTTAATCCCGCCCCTATCTGAACAACAGGCCAATCGTTGTTCATGTAGCCACTCAGCCTCAGCTGGCAGGCAGTGCCGAAATTCGATACAATGTATTCGAGATCTCAGCTCTGGTGAACAGCGTGTGTTTTTACCGCTGCGCCACCTGAGCGGCGGGGCTTGTATCTTTTAAAACTATTTGCTTAAAAGGTTCCAAACCTCCACCCATTCTTAGAAATGACTTTATAAATGTTGCTTCTTTTATACCTAATCACGATAGCATCGCCTAATACCTTTTTTCCGATTTGTGGAAAATCTGTGGAAAATTCTAAAACAGTTATTTTTGGTTGGTTCACCAACTTCCCAGTCTTTCATTGCCCCTGTCTCATTTTTTGGATCATGTCGCAGTTATCAACTTAGGAATTAGCATAGATTTACTAAAATTGATTTGAAAAAAGATAAATGTTAAGGCAAAACATTAAATATCACTTTTTGTGCTATTTTAATGAAATACTTGTAAAAGAGAATGCTTAATTGAACTGCTTAATGTTTTAATTATATTTTACTTGCTGCCCCACCCTTTTTTGGAATGTGGTTTATATTTAATTTATTTGTGTATCCTTTTTTGCTACATCATTTTACTTTTTGATAAGAAAGCATTAATATTTGTTTATGCAGTTTCAGGTTACAAAGTCAGGTGCAGATTTTAAGTTGTTATTAAATCTGCTGTAACTTTGTATAATTGCGTTGTGTTCCAGAATTGCTAGTTTGGAAAAGCGGCAAAACAGTGAGAAACATCCAATAGAGGATGAAAAAAGAGAGGAGAAGATTGAGATGAAATCAGTTACTTTGGATGGAAAAACATCAACCACCAAGGTATATTATACATTTGTTTACATTAACACTTTTATAAATACAGAATGGCATGATGGCCATTTTGGTGCATCTAGAGCAAAAGATAGGCAGAAGCAGTTGTCAAGTATTTTGACTTTGTGTTGTAATTTTAATAAAAAATATAATAATCAAATAAAAAAAGTCAATTTCAATTTTACCAAAGGGATGGTCTGATCACATTGACATGCTGTCATATGCATTTTATAAAACAGTGGCTTTCATATTGACTCTTGACTGTCATAAAGTTTTCTTTTATGGAGTGCTGCAAATATGGTTGTCCATTCAACACGTTCTCCCATCTGTCTACAAAAATCCTAGAGCTCATTAAGACTGACAGTTGGGTTCTTTTTCTACCTCCCTGACCAAGGCCTTTCTTACCCAGATGCCCAGATTGGCTGAATGGCCAACTCTAAGTTTAAAGTGCCAAGCTTCTGTCATTTCAAAATTCACTTAATGGCTTGTTTTTTGTCTAGATGATGCAGTGTAAATTGTGGGCCCTTATAGATCCAGATGTGTGCCTTTGCAAAACTATATCCAATCAAGTGTAGAGTTTACCCTAGACTAATTGAGTTCTGGACATACCTAAAGAAAACTGCAACAAACAGGATGCACCTGTGTACAATTTGTAATGTCACAACAAAGGAAATGAATATTTTTGTAAATAAGTTTTGAGTTTAAAAATTTATTTTATTAATTTTTGAATTAGAAGCAGAGTGATGTGTAAAAATGATCATCAGTTATATCCATTAAAAATCAAATACACATTCACATGAGTTTGAATCCACTGTATGTTAAAACACCATATTTCTAACACTTAAGGACATTTTACATGTTAAATAATGTTAAAGTTGGGACAGTTTGTAAACTGCACTAAAAACCAAAAATCTGTTATTTGTGATTTTTCCAAATCTTTATTTAGAGAACAGATTTCCAATGTTTTTACTGACCAACTTAACTCTATTGTGTAAATATAAACATATTTAAAATTTGATGCCTGCAGCGAATTTAAAAAGTTGAGATAGCATCATGTTTACGTGTGTGTTACATTACCTTTCATGTTAATTGTACTTTTCAATTGTTTGAGAACTGGGGTAAAATGTTTGTTTTTGCTTGATACAAGGTAGCTGCTCAGCAGAGCATAGTCACCTTTGTGTGGTTATTTTCTCCTCATGCCATACATTTTTACAGTATATAATAGGAGAGAGCTCTGGAATGCAGGCAGGCAATTCAAGCAAAAGCACTCTATGTCTCTGAAGCCACACTGTTGTAGTGCATGCTGAATGCAGCCCGGCAACACAACTGTGGTCAACATAAGTCGTAAACTTTCCTGTAATCATTGAAGCACATGTTGACTTTACTTTTGAATTATTTTTTTTTATAATCCAGCATACATTTGCGATGATATATCTTGTTTCTAATAACAGATCAGTCATTTTCTGATGGAGTTAAGTTCAATAGGTCGATTCTTTCTCTCACCCTCAGAATTAAATTCCGAGCATGAAGTTCTGGATAGTTATAATGTTTATTGAGTTGTGAAACACATACAATGGATATTATTAAGAAAATTGTGTAACTAAGGGTTCATGATAAAAGTGTACATCTGCAGGTACAAACTATTACTGGGAAATAGTAATAATTATCTATAGTGGATCAAATGGTGGGTAGAACCAGGAAAGTTTAAAGCCTAATTAAATTGTATGCAATTGATGGAATTGGAAGCAGATAATAAAGTATAGAAATCAATCACTTTACCCTTGAGCATATGAGGCATCTACCTGTTGGCTGATTAAGAAAGACTTTGCAGGGAGAGACCCGTAGCCGAGTCACCTCATGTCTGTTGGGTCTGGCCCTGTTCAGTGGAGAAGTGGACTTTTCCTTGCTTGCAGCACTCTGCTCAGGTGCCTCTACCCAACAAATGCTGTCAATTCTGAGTACAAAGATCAGCACTCCCTATGCAATTCAGTGAAGAGGTTGGATTCTCTATTTGCAGCCGAGAATCAAACAGAACCGACCAACTGAGCTGACTCATGGATCGGCATCAGCTGCCCGAACTCTTTTGAACAACTGCATGATGCATTCCCTTCAGGTGATGTCAACTCTGAAGAACTCTTAACGCTTCTTTTTAAACTTGAAGACTCTAAAGACTTCAAAAACTGAATGCTGTCCCAACTGAATAACCATACTGCCTCTTTTCAATTCACTTAGAGAGGTGTGGTGTGTAGTGGATGTAGCCAATAGAAGATGAAGGATCACGTGACGAAATTAGATCTGTCCTGCTTCCCACCATGGTGATTAACCATTTGTGGTCGCCGCTCAGGTGGCGCAGCGGTAAAACACATGCAGTTCAGCTGAGATCTTGAATACATCGTATCGAATCTCGGCTCTGCCTTGCCAGCTGAGGTTGAGTGGCTACATGAACAACAATTGGCCTGTTGTTCAGATAAGGGGAAGGATTAAAGCCGGATGGGGACTCTCTCTCAGACTGGTGCGATTAAGACCTCTGCTGGCTGGTTGGTGGCGCCTGCACGGAGTGCGGTAGGAGGTGTGGCCCTCCGTGCACAGCGCTGTACTGCACTGCGCTCTGCAAGTGTGGGTGATAAGATGTTCGATTGCTGTGCACGTTTTGGAGGGGGCGTGGAGCAGCCTCATCCTCCCCAATCAGGAGCAGGGACCAGCATTAGTGAGTGGATGATTGACGGGTAGAAATTGGATGCGCTATAAGTGGGAGAAAAAAGGGTAAAAAACCCCCAAAAAAACCCCATTTGTGGTCAATAGGTGATGCTAAAAGCTTAGTTTTGACAAAAAAAACTTATCTGATAGTATGGCTGGCTCATACCACTTTTTTTTTTTATGTCCGATACCGATACCAATCCGATACCGTTATTTCTCCTCTCAAACAACTAAGCAGTAATAATACATAAATACTAAATAACAACGCTTGGACTGTGAAACAAATATTCTAAAGGAATAAATACTAGGGCTGTCAAACGATAATTTTTTTTAATCGCGATTAATCTCAGAATTTCATATAGTTAATTGCGATTAATCGGCCTTTTTTTTTTTTTTTTTTTTAAGGAGGTGGTTTTAATGTTATGGCTGATCGGTGTACATACACTAACATACACAAAAACTCATTCACAATCAACACAGTCTTGTTCCCTGGGTTCTGACAACTCATACTGGTGACTATATTACTTGCATCTTTGCACAATATTGCATTGTTTTTGCACCTTATTCTCACCTTATTCTACCTGCTGCTATATAAACCCTACGCTGCTAACTGGATATCAGAATACGTTTTTATTATTTTATTAACATGTCTAATACACATAAATGATTACAACAGTGATTTAAGCATGCAGTACAAATGTTTTTTAGCCTTGTATACAGGATATTGGTATCATTATTCTAATTGATATCATAATTCTTAACACTATATTTTGAGTCAGAGCATTAGCAAAATAGAAAGGATACAACAAAGGTATAATTATGAGGACAGTATGTCTAAGGTTACTATTCATAGACATAACAACAATTACAACTTGGCTTAGTTACTTTCTAAATCGGGTATATTATGGCTCAGATCCCAATTCAGGTCACTGGAATTCCAGATGAACGTGTGTGTGTCTGGTTTGAGGGGAGTAAATTGTCTGGTCGTCTGTAAAGGTCTAGATGTGGGATTCTGAAGTAAAGAATGCATTTGCATGCACAAGGGAGGAAGTAGATTGGGGGTCTGTTCCTCTGGTACCAGTCTTTGGTGTCCCTTTTCCTAGAGAGGTTGTAAAAGATATCACCTGAGATTAAAGAACAGACTTGCTCCGATATATAAAATATAATATGTGAGGGCCTCAGGACGAAATAGACAGATGAAGAGAGAATTTTTGAGAATAATTTATGAAATAGTCAATTAGAGTTTCGCTACATGTTACTTTCATTTTTGGCAGTGATCCCAGGGTGTGTTTAACTTCATCCTCAAGCACCGATGGTTCTTCGATGTAGTTGAGATCAACATTGATTTCTTGTTTACAGAGATGTTCTGTGAAGTCCTGCCTTAGTTATTTAATTATTGTTTGGTCAGTTATGATCTATACATGCACATCCCTTTGCTTAGCTATTTAAGGTTGAAACTTGGTCCTGATCTTGTTTTACTGGTTCTTGTCCTTGCAGCTCTTTGAAATTCACTATTTAGTTTCCTAAAAATATCATTATTCTTCTTCATTGTGGCATTTCTTTTCTTTTTTGCAGTTTCCACTGTATAATCAGTCATCAGTCAATTTAATCTCTTTCTTTTTATTCTTTCTTCAGGTTTTTGTTTAATTCTTCAGGTTTTTTCTGATTCTTTTTTGATTACCCCTCAGTAAAATGTTCTGATGATTTGACTGTTTTTTTCTTAGTTTTACCCTGTTAGAGCATGTTTATCCTTGTGTTTCATAACCTTTCCTGTTAATGAAACTTATTAATGGTTTGACTGATGACTCTAATTGTTGCAGTGTTGCAGTTCAGGCCAGTCATACTTTCTAATTCTATTAAGCCATGCTGTTGTAGTGTGTATGCGATTGCGATGAGGCCTGGCATCTTCTTATAAATAATCATTGTCCTTCAATGAAAAGATGTCACCTTGATGGCAGAATTTGGCCCTCTAAAATCCCAGTAAATGCCTTTGCATCAATGATACCCTCACACATATGCAAGTCACCCATATCTTGGGCACTGATTCACCCCCATACTATGCTATGACAGATGTTGCACCTTTCACTAATAGTAGTCTGAATGGTCCAGATTTTTGCCACAGAGAACTGAACATCCTTTTTTTTCATAAAACAAGTTGAACCATGGATTTGTCAAATTACAGCACATAAAAGATAAAAATATTTGCAAACTTGTGTTGAGGAGTGCTTTTTACATTTTTTTCTAAAGTTTGGCACAAAGCGGTGACCCATGACAAGTCATTGCTTGCTGATCCTTTGGTGGAGCCTCCTTTTATACCCAATCAGGATTTTCTGATTCACTTTTTACATATTCATCTGCTTATTGTGGAACTATAAACTTTTAATTTTTATTCCCAACTTTTTTGGAGTGTGTTGCAGGCATCAATTTTTAAATGTTTATATTTTTGTACTATGTAATATTTAAATATTTACGAGAATAACAAATCACAGATTCTTCTTTTTACTGCATTTTGTACAATGACCCAGCTTTTTTGGAAATTGGCTTTGTATTTTATACCTCTGTTAGCAAGGCATATTGCTGAAATTCCTGAACTTAGTTATTAATAGGAATGTGTACTTACATTTCACTTGACATTAGTAATGGAAATTTAGGGTTACATATATGTGAGAGTGTAGTGGCGTTACATTTACAAATATTGAAAAAAATCAGCTCAAGATTAAAAAATGTAAGAATAAAAAAGTGAAACTTGATGATTTATATTTGTGTGTGTAATACAGGTCAATATTGATGACTACACAGATGATAAGAATGAGGAGAAGAATCCATATCCAGTGAATGACTTTCCAGGTGCTATACAACATAATTAGACAAAACAGAAAATTAAACCTTATATTTGTGACCACAGGTTACAAACCCCAGGTCTAATGTAACAAAGAAAATGCATAATTTTGTACATTCAACCAAAATCAATACCATTACTGTGTGTTGTCACATTTCATCCATTCATTCATTTATTCATTCATTTGTTTATTTTTTCATTGTCTGTTTTGCCACCGCTTTATCTTATTCAAGGTGGCAGCGAGTACAATTCACCGGTAGACAAGCAGGAAATACCGCAGACAGGGTGCATGTCCATCAAAGAGCAAACACACAACACAGTCACAATTTCAGTAGCTCCAATTAACCTGACTGCATGTCTATAGACTTGTGGGAGGTAACCGAAGCCCCTGGTGGAAACCCACACAGACATGGGGAGAGCATGCAAACTCCTGGACCTGGACCACTCCACCTGGGAATCAAACCCAACCCTTTGCTGTTTAAGCGACAGTGCTAGCCACACTTCAGTCACAGGCTATTAAGAATAAATATGTAGTACTGATTTATTACATTAGTAATAATATGTAGGATTTATTTAAGTTAAACATAGTTTTCCAACTTGCTCATTTTTCTACATTCTAATAGAAGAAGACGATGAAGAACCAGGAATGCCAGTTGGTCCTAGACCACGCCCTCTTTCAGACATTCAACTAAAGGAGAAAGCCGTTCCCATGCCTGAAGCCAGGGCTTTCTTCATTTTTAGCCATACTAACAGGTAAGAAAGTCCATCATAAATAACAGGGAATTGAATATGTTGGGGCAATAGGTAAACTGAAATTGAAAACAATATTTTGAAAAATATATTTTAGAATGATCTAATTAACAACAGTACAAAGAAGGAATTTAATGTTTTACCTTATGAACTTCCAATTCCAATAATGAGACACAAACAAAATAAGACTAGGATCACTGTACAATGTTCAAACAAATAGACCAAAGATTATGATGTTATCATGATATAAAGAAGCATTTTTAAAGGTTCAGTTGTTTTTGACCAAGCATTGGATAAAGTGGGCTTATGGGCTCATAAATACTTGACAAAACCCTTGTAAGTAAACATAGTTTACTGCTGCATCTACAAATGCAGTTAAGACTCTACCAGACTTGAAGCAAAAGTCATATATCAGCAACACCCAAAGATGCTACAAACGCTGAATTGACATTTACAAATTTCATAAATGAACCTGCTTTCATAAAAGCAAGTTAAATATATTGTCTTTGTACAGTTGTAATTGAAAATATGTCTAAATGGATTTTTGTTTACAGTTGTATTCACTTTCTGGTAAAAATGCCATAAAAAGTGAACCTGTAGACGGCAAGGTCGTCCTTTAGTGTCTTGTATGTGCAACAACATAAGATGTGGCTGATGCTACAACTTGTTAATCTAAATGTCTGGAATATTAATAACCAACTTTTATTTATTTTTCTATTTAGCATTTATTTTGCATTAAGGTGGCATAGAGTAGCACAGTTAAAATGAATATTGTCAAGAGTGTGGTTAGGTCTTCTTCTGTGATAGCCATAAAAGAGGTCTACTTATTGTTGGTCAAAAAAATGTGCAATGACATTTTGATGACAAAAAATTACATATACTTGCCCAAAAATAAAAAAGAATGAGTTTAATGTACCAGAACCTGTAGTTCTAAATAGCATAAACAATTTTGTTGTCTACTGTATTGTTGCGCTTCTGTGGCACATACATCTGTAATGAGGTGGGTCACACCTTATCACTGAGGCACCAGGTGTAGCCCAGCACCTGCAAGAATTGAAAATAAAAATGAGCCTTAAACAATACAAACAAAAAAGGATAATGGGAAAATAAAAGCTTTGGCCAAAATAACTGCAACAACTGCAATAACTGCAATTTACAAAAGACAAAAAAAATTGCAGCTCACAATGCAAAAATGGATAGAAATGAGTTAAAAAGGACACACAGAACAAGCCAGGGACAGCATTAGTGGCACACTACCCTATCAACTAACATAGCCCACAGCGAGTATCCAAACGTAGCCGAGAAGTGCCACAACACCATCTAAGCTGTCAGCAGAAAAGCGAACCAAATTAAGCCCAGCATCATGGAGTCAAGAAAAAGGCAGGTTGCTCACAGAGGAATGCGAAAAATCTGTAAGGAAGAAACACCTCCACCTGTGAACACTTTATATGATCAAGGAATACTCAGCATGACGGGTGCGGATGTGACATTACCCCTGTTCTTACATTCTAAATCCAAACCAAATACCAATTAGTCATTGTGAAACTTTCGCAGCTGTGACCCTGTGCAGGTCATCAAGCTCTAATGTACAAACTTACTGACCCACACTTCTCTATTTCTCATTTTATTAATCTCTCCTACCTCCCATTTATTTACCCTAGCAACCACCTGAAATACTGTTTCAACTCTAAAACGTTTGTCCACTATATGCCTACCCGTTTACCTGCCACACCAGTTATCTTCCTTTTTTGTCCCATTTGCACTTGTTCATTTGAGGTTGATCTACTTTACTTCTGCTTGACTGAGTGCAGACCCTTACCAAGTGCATGCTTGCACACACACAGTCACCTTTTCTTAGCAAACCCTCATTATACATTTGGGCCTACCAGGTCTGTCTGCCAGTTTTCCCGGCCTTCTGATCCAACTTTAACCATCAGATGGTGATCAGATGACAGCTAAGCTCCTCTCCTTAACCAAGTGTCCAAAACATACGGCCTCAGGTCAAAAGACAGGACCAAAAAGTCGATCACTGACCCAAGGTGCTTTAGTACCAAGTACACTTATAAGCAACCTGTGTTTAAACATGGTGGTTGTTATGGACAAACCATGATAGCACAAAAGTTTAATAACATCCCTCCGCTCGGGTTTAAAACAGGCCAGCTGTTCCTCCCAATCACTCCTCTCCAGGTTTCCCAGTCATTGCCAACATGAGCATTGTATTCCCCATCAAAACAGTGGAGTCAATGCATGAAGTCTCTTCCAGAACGCTACCATCTACAAGAAGGCTAAATACTCTGAACTGCTGTTGAGCGCATATGCACATATGAACAGTCAAAGTTTTTCATTCTGCAAACTGAAGCCGCATTTAGGCAACCTCTCATTCAAGGGGATGAACTCCACCTGTGCAGCCACCGGCCGAGGACTTGTGAGTATTCGCACACCAGCCCAGCACCTTTCACCCTGTGCAGAATAATAAAACAGAGAGCATCCCCAATCAAGGAGTCTGGTTTTAGAGCTAACACATTGCATAGAGGTGAGCCCAACTACAACCCCCAATCAGAAAAAGTTGAGACAGTATGGAAAATGCAAATAAAATAGAAATGCAGTGTTCCTTAAATTGACTTTGACTTGTTTTTATTGCAGACAGTTTAAACCCGAGATATTTCATGTTTTATCTGCTCAACTTCATTTCATTTGTTAATATACCACCATTCCTGCATTTCAGGCCTGCAACACATTCCAAAAAAAGTTGGGACGGGGGCAGTTTAGGACTAGTAATGGGGTGAAAAAACTAAACAATGATGTGATTCCAAACAGGTCAGATATCAACAGGTGATTGTGATCATGGTTTGATACAAAAGCAGCATTCAGGAAAGGCTGAGTCTTTGATGAGCAAAGATGGCCAGAGTATCTCCAGTTTGTCAACAAATGCAGGAGAACATTATTGAAATGTTTAAAAACAATGTACCTCAAAGAAAGATTGAAAGGGATTTGCATATTTCTTCCTCTACATTGCATAATATCATCAAACAATTCAAGTAATCGGGAGGAATTTCAGTGCGTAAAAGCCAAGGGCGCAAGCTTAAGCTGAATGCCTGTGATCTTCAATCCCTCAGACGGCACTGCATCAAGAACCGCCACTCAACAATAACTGATAAAACCACATGGGCAAGAAATTACTTTGGCAAACCTGTGTCAAGCACTACAATATGGAATTACAGACACAAATGCCACTTAAAACTTTAGTGTGCAAAAAAAGAAGCCTTATGTTAATCTTGTCCAGAAGTGGCATTGACTTCTTTGGGCTCTGAGGCATCTAGGATGGACCATCACACAGTGGAAATGTGTATAGTGGTCAGATGAATCAGCATTCCAGGTCTTTTTTTGGAAAAATGGACGCTGTGTGCTCCAGACTAAATACAATAAGGACCATCCAGACTGTTATCAGCAACAAGTCCAAAAGCCAGGGTCTGTCATGGTATGGGGCTATGTCAGTGTCCTTGGCAAAGGTCATTAGCACTTCTGTGATGGCAGCATTAATGCAGAAAAGTACATTGAGATCTTAGAGCAGCATATGTTGCCTTTAAGACGTCATCTTTTCCAGGGACGTCTGCATTTTTCAACAAGACGATGCAAAACCACATGCTGCACACATTACAAAGACATGGCTGCGGAAGGAGAAGGTACGGGTACTGTACTGGCCTGCCTGCCTGCCTGCAGTCCTGACCTGTCCCCATTAGAGAATGTGTGGAGAATTTTGAAACGAAAAATGCAACAATGATGACACTGTACTGTTGCACATCTTAAGACATGTTTGCAGGAAGAATGAGACAAAATAAAACCTGAAATACTAAATTGCTTCGTATCCTTGGTGCCAAAACATCTATTAAGTGTGGTGAAAAGGAATGGCAACATTACAAAGTGGTAAATGCTTTACTGTCTCAACATGAAATATCCAAGGTTCATACTGTCTGCAATGAAATAAAAGTCAAAGTAAATGTAAGAAATTCTGTGTTTTTTATTATTTGCATTTTCCATGCTGTCCCAACTTTTTCTGATTTGGGTTTGTATATCTAGCTCTATCTCTCATTTGTGCTATGTGGATCAAGTTTGTCTGGATCTTCACTGCAGACCTGTTCATTTTGGGAAACCATACTGGGAGCTCACAGCTCTCAGTGACACAGCCCTGGAGGTCATTAGACCACACAAGCCCTTCCATTATGACAAGACCCAATCCAGGAAGGGAGAACATACCCTAACAATCACTACTTCAGAAAGTAAGATAAAAAATAAACAAAACTTGCAGTAGAAAGCGAGCTATAAAACTATAAGAAAACTATAAAAGTGGGAATACAAAGGATATGGAAATGGAAGAAACATCGACATTCCACAGCTGGAGCCCTTACCCAAACGCAAAACAAGGTCACGGATACCCATATTTCCAAATTGATAAAAGGTAACTATAATGGAACTGCTGTGGTTTTGAAGCAGACTTCTCAGAATTAAAATGAATTGTCCCAACATTTAATCTCATTTGCTCTCTGCCTCCAAGAAAGTTGTTGACCCCAAACATTTAAACTACAACATGTTTTTAAAAAAACATGTATAATAAGGAATAATCCATAGTTAAATCCCTGTACAAACAAATGTTTAAGCAACAGCAATACATTTTATACTTCAAAGACCTGTTACTTTCCACTCAATATACCTACTAATATACCTTTTTGTGTCTGCACTGTATATATTTTGCACTTGTGTTCAGTGTTGCACCTTGGCCCTGGAGGAACATTGTTTCATTTCAGTATGTACAGTGGTGTTAAAAAAAAAAAGCAGTGATTTTTAAAAAGTGAATAAAGCGCAAAATCATTATAATTACTTTTATTTCCATAAATGCAAATGCACTTAATCAAAACATTAACATAATTTAGCCAGTTTGTGTTAATCCATCATAGAAAGTTAAGAAAAATGAATATTAGGCTGTTCAAAAAAATAGCAGTGCCAGCATTTTTCTTTAAAAACTCAAAAAATGTTTGTATAAACTGAAAAAAATGTTTGAGGTTTCACTTTAATTTAAATTACTGAACTAATATTTAGTGGCATAACAATTGTTTCTGAGATCTGTGTTGCATGGAGTCGACCAACTTCTGGCACCTCTGAACAGGTATTCCAGTCCAGGATGATTAGACTACATTCCACAGTTCTTCTGCATTTTTTGGTTTTGCCTCAAAAAAACGCGCTTCAGATATCAGCCCACCAGTTCTTTATGGGATTGACGTCAGGGGATTGGGCTGGCCACTCTATTACCTCAATCTTGTTTGTCTGTAACCAAGATGTTTTGGGTCATTGTCATGTTGAAACACCCATTTTAAGGACATTTCTTCTTCGACATAGGGAAACATGATCTTCTCAAGTATTTTGATATATTCAAACTGATCCATGATCCCTGGTATGCGATAAATAGGCGTAACACCATGGTATGAAAAACATCCCCATATCTTCATTTTGTACCACCATGCTTTACTGTCTTCACAGTGTACTTTGGCTTGAATTCAGTGCTCGTCGGTCGTCTGACATACTGTCTACGGCCACTAGACCAAAAAAGAACAATTTTGCTTTCATCAGTTCACAAATGTTGAGCCATTTCTTTTTGGACCAGTCAATGTGTTCCTTGGCAAATTTGAACCCATTCAGGACATGTCTTTTTCTTAACAACGGGACTTTGCAAGGAGTTCTTGCTAGTAAACTGGCTTCACTTAATCATCTTCTGTACTCACTGGTAACTTCAGATGTTCCTAATTCTTTCTGGAGGTGATCATTGGCTGAACCTTTGCCATTTTGGCTATTCTTTGATCCGTTCAAACAGTAGTTCCACGCTTTCTTCTGCGTCTTTCAGGTTTTGGTTGTCACTTCAAGGCATTTGAGATCATTTTAGCTGAGCAGCCAATAATTTGATGTACTTCTCTGTATGTTTTTCCCTCTACAAACAACTTTTTAATCAAAGTACGCTGTTCATCAGAATAATGCCTGGAACAGCCCATTTTACCCAATATTTCAGAAGGAAATGCGCTATGACCAACATGTGCAACATTTTCCACCCTCCTACTTTAAATAAGGGCCAAAATTGACACCCGTTCTTGTGCAGAATGAATGACTTCACCAATTGAACTCCTCACTGCTATTATTTTGAACAACCCTCTTTCAATCAATGCTTCGAATGAGTGGCATGCATGTCCTAATTGTTGTGTTTGTTTTGTTTTCATTACTCTACTACACTTTCAAGTAACATTTTTGCTAAGTAGACTTCTACTAAAAACAGGGATTTATCAGGTTAATGATGTTGGACTGCTATTTTTTTTAACACCACTGTATATAGCTAATATGACAGTAAAACCTCTTAAACTTAATCGGACAGCCCTACATCACTGCAGGACTGAAATAATAATTTGTCTGACCACAACACGTTTTCACTATGTGATTGTCCAGCCCAGATGCCTCCAAGCCCATTTCACTTCACTTCTGGACGTTGTTAACATAAGGGTTCTTTTTACACAGTAGACTTTTAAGTTGCATTTATGAATTTACCTCAGTATTGTAGTGCTTGAGGTTTGCCAAAGTAATCCCTTTCCCATGTGGTTATATCAGCTATTGATCAGCTGCCACCAACAGTGATCAATCTAAATTTAAGGACATATTCTTGAATACAAGATAGGAAGACATGGGTGGGAGGTTAGTGTTAGATTTGGTACTTACATAGATCTCCATATCATATGCATAGCATTAAAATTGAAGTTTATGAGGGAGGATAATCTGACAAAGGGGTAACATGTTGATAGTAAATAGTTGAGTGCCAAGGACATTTCTTGGGAACACCCTGTTTAGGGTGTCACTAATAGCAAAAAGATGTTTACCAAGAGCAACAAAGTAAAATCTATTAGAGATATAAGATATACACCAGGCGAGGGCAGTGTTTGTAATGTAAGTAAAGGTGGGTGATAAGTATTTCCAATAATCCAGGTACTCAATCCCACAAAGTTGAATCAGTTCATTTGAACACACATTTTGGTGTCTTTAGGGTAAACTAGTTATAGTTCACTATAAGTAATAGGGGTCCCCTGGCACAAAGAGAGCAATAAAGTGTACGCTGTTAGGTGCCAGGAGGAATTGTTTTGTTAGTTTCAGCCACTAACAAAACGAAAGGCACATGTTAGAAGATCTACCCCTTCTATCCAGGACTTTATGGTTTACACCAACCTATAAGCCAGTGTTTTAAAAAAAAACACTTAAGTTACTTGGATGAGTGATAAAACATATCTCCACGTTAATTTGTTGTTCTTTTGTTTGTATGAACTGATTCAACTTTGTGGGGTATGGCATGATTAATGGTGTCAAATGTACAGAAACCAGATTGAAAAGGTTTAAAAAGATCATTGTGCATCAAAAAGACTGTACTTAAGAGGCTACAACCCTTTCCAACAGCTTGGCTGAAATGGGCAGATTATAAATTGACCATTAGTGTTTTTAAGAGTGGCTGTATCCAGACCTGACTTTTTGAGAATAAGAGTGATAGCAGAAGTTTTAGGAGCAGTAAAACCTAAAGTGAGAAATGAGTGAATGAAATGACATATCGGAACAGAGATAACTAAGGGACAATTCTTAAGTGTGAGGGGCAGGAGTACTCTGACTGGTAGATGTATTTGATTTATTTGGTAATTAACTCAGAAATAAAAGCAAGTTCATTAGGAATGAAACATACAGTGTATCACAAAAGTGAGTACACCCCTCACATTTCTGCAGATATTTAAGTATATCTTTTCATGGGACAACACTGACAAAATGACACTTTGACACAATGAAAAGTAGTTTGTGTGCAGCTTATATAACAGTGTAAATTTATTCTTCCCTCAAAATAACTCAATATACAGCCATTAATGTCTAAACCACCGGCAACAAAAGTGAGTACACCCCTAAGAGACTACACCCCTAAATGTCCAAATTGAGCACTGCTTGTCATTTTCCCTCCAAAATGTCATGTGACTCGTTAGTGTTACTAGGTCTCAGGTGTGCATAGGGAGCAGGTGTGTTCAATTTAGTAGTACAGCTCTCACACTCTCTCATACTGGTCACTGAAAGTTCCAACATGGCACCTCATGGCAAAGAACTCTCTGAGGATCTTAAAAGACGAATTGTTGCGCTACATGAAGATGGCCAAGGCTACAAGAAGATTGCCAACACCCTGAAACTGAGCTGCAGCACAGTGGCCAAGATCATCCAGCGTTTTAAAAGAGCAGGGTCCACTCAGAACAGACCTCGCGTTGGTCGTCCAAAGAAGCTGAGTGCACGTGCTCAGCGTCACATCCAACTGCTGTCTTTGAAAGATAGGCGCAGGAGTGCTGTCAGCATTGCTGCAGAGATTGAAAAGGTGGGGGGTCAGCCTGTCAGTGCTCAGACCATACGCCGCACACTACATCAAATTGGTCTGCATGGCTGTCACCCCAGAAGGAAGCCTCTTTTGAAGTCTCTACACAAGAAAGCCCGCAAACAGTTTGCTGAAGACATGTCAACAAAGGACATGGATTAATGGAACCATGTCCTATGGTCTGATGAGACCAAGATTAATTTGTTTGGTTCAGATGGTCTCAAGCATGTGTGGCGGCAATCAGGTGAAGAGTACAAAGATAAGTGTGTCATGCCTACAGTCAAGCATGGTGGTGGGAATGCCATGGTCTGGGGCTGCATGACAGCAGGTGTTGGGGAGTTACATTTCATTGAGGGACACATGAACTCCAATATGTACTGTGAAATACTGAAGCAGAGCATGAGCCCCTCCCTCCGGAAACTGGGTCGCAGGGCAGTGTTCCAGCATGATAATGACCCCAAACACACCTCTGAGACGACCACTGCTTTATTGAAGAGGCTGAGGGTAAAGGTGATGGACTGGCCAAGCATGTCTCCAGACCTAAACCCAATAGAACATCTTTGGGGCATCCTCAAGCGGAAGGTGGAGGAGCGCAAAGTCTCGAATATCCGCCAGCTCCGTGATGTCGTCATGGAGGAGTGGAAAAGCCTTCCAGTGGCAACCTGTGAAGCTCTGGTAAACTCCATGCCCAGGAGAGTTAAGGCAGTTCTGGGAAATAATGGTGGCCACACAAAATATTGACACTTCAGGAACTTTCACTAAGGGGTGTACTCACTTTTGTTGCCGGTGGTTTAGACATTAATGGCTGTATATTGAGTTATTTTGAGGGAAGAATAAATTTACACTGTTATATAAGCTGCACACAGACTACTTTTCATTGTGTCAAAGTGTCATTTTGTCAGTGTTGTCCCATGAAAAGATATACTTAAATATCTGCAGAAATGTGAGGGGTGTACTCACTTTTGTGATACACTGTATATATATCTATATATATATATCTATATATATATATATATATATATATATATATATATATATATATATGTATATACTGTATAAAACCCCAAACCAGAAAAATCTGGGACAGTCTGGAAAGTGTATAATAATAAGTAAAATAATAATAGGATTAAATGATTAAAAGAATCGGTAGGAAGGGTGCAGGCTTAAGCTGAACGCCCATAATCTTCGATCCCTCAGACGGCACTGCATCAACAACCGCCACAATAACTGATATAATCATATGGGCATGGGATTACTTTGGCAAACCTTTGTCAAGCACTACAATGCAGAGTTATATGCACAAATGCCACTTTACTGTTCAATAAAGAAGCCTTATGTTAACCCTGTCCAGAAGCGGCGTTGACTTCTCTGGGCTCGGAGGCATCTAGGATGGACCATCATACAGTGGAAACGTGTATTGTAGTCAGATGAATCAGCATTCCAGGTATTTTTTGGAAAAAATGGACGCTGTGTGCTCCCATTCCATTCTCCCAAAGACAAAAAGGACTATCCAGACTGTTATCAGCAACGAGTCCAAAAACCAGGGCTTGTCATGGTATGGGGGCGTGTCCGTACCCGTGGCAAAGGTCATTTACACTTCTGTGATGGCAGCATTAATGCAGAAAAGTACATTGAGATCTTAGAGCAACATATGCTGCCCTCAAGACATAATCTTTTCCAGGGACATCCATGCATTTTTCAACAAGACAATGCAAAACCATTTACATTTTCGGCATTTAGCAGACATTTTTGGCATTTAGCATTTTGGGCATTTATCCAAAGCGACTTACAGTTGTATATATAGATGCTGTATGCTGATAGCTGATCAGAATGAATTAAAGGTACTCACTTCCCTTCACTTTTAATATTTTACTTAACGAAAATATTGTAATATAATAATAACGAGGGGCCCACCATGGGCCCCAGTGCACCTGCCCCCTCGTAGTTATGCCCCTGCTTTTTTATCAGAACCATCATTAACTTCTTCAGCAATTTGAGCTACAGTAGCTCGTCTGTTGGACCACACGGGCCAGCTTTCACTCCCCACATGCATCAATGAGCCTTGGCAGCCCATGACCCTGTCGCCGGTTTACCACTTTTTCGCCTTGGACCACTTTTGATAGATATTGACCACTGCAGACCGGGAAACACCCCTCAACAGCTGCAGTTTTGGAGATGCTCTGACCCAGTTGTCTGACAATTTGGCCCTTGTCAAACTTGCTTAAATTCTTACTCTCTCCCATTTTTCCTGCTTCTAACACATCAATTTTGCGGCAAAAATGTTCACTTTCTGTCGAATATATCCCACCCACTAACAGGTGCCTTGATGAAGAGATAATCAGTGTAATTCACTTCACCTGTCAGTAGTCATAATGTTATGCCTGGTATGTTTGTGTGTGTGTGTGTGTGTGTATGTGAAATAGTAGAAATAGAATTAGAAACAGTATATGTAAAGTGCAGTATGGCATGTAAACAACAGGTCAGTTATTAATGAGTTTGGGGGAAAAAATTAAACTAAATAAATACTCAAAAATAAATGAACATAAAAAATCACAATATTTCATAATGCTTTGCTATCGTTGCAAAATGAAAGCCAACCGTAAACAGCAGAACCGCGACCCAAATCAGTCACACAGCAACAGAAAATCATAACCACTTATCTGCTTACCTGATCTATATCCATGTGTTGTTCCATTAGGGATATAATCCACTTTATATAAGACCATCTTGTATGTTTCCAGAATATATAAATCCATACCCAACTTTTTTATCCACCTAACTAATGAAAACTATATTTATTCTCTTGGCTTTCCCGGTAAAAAGCTTAAATTGGTGATTCGTTTACTAAACTGTCATTTATAGAACAACCAATGAAGAAAGAGATTGAAATTCCGCCCAGAATGTGAATTCTGAAGCTCTGATTGTTTTATACATCTGAATCTCTTCACCAAATGAACCGATTCATGGAGTTGTTTATGCACAACATCATAATGAAACAGAGTGAGTCGTTTCTGACTCGTTAACTCAGTGATTCAGTTTGCAAGCCAGACTCTAAAGCACACAAATGCGTAAATGCTTAACGGGCCGGATCAAACAGCCTAACGGGCCGGTTTAATGTCGAGTTTTTTATTGTTTTCTTTCTTTTTTTTTTTTTTACTCAGTAACGGATGTTATTTAAAATGTAGCGAATTACAATTCTTAATACAAAACATACTTAAGTAAAAGTAAAATTACAGGTTGTAAAATCTACTTTGAAAAGTACAAGTACACAAAAAAACTACTCAATTACAGTAACGCGAGTAAATGTAATTTGTTACTTTCCACCTCTGGATTCAATGACTGCAGTGTAGAATTTATTTAACAGCTTCTGTGGCAGACCATCTTTCCTTAGTTGCCGCAGAAAGTTCATCCTCTGCTGGGCTCTTTTGAGGATGTGTTGGACTCCCACTTGATATAGCCACATGGGTTTGGGAGTATTTCTGAAAAACCTAAACACTGTTTACCACTACATTAAGAAATGCAGCCTGAACCAATACTATGTAAAAAGAAAGCTATACATAAATTTTAGGCAGAAACACTGCTGGTCATCTCATATAGAAATGTGAATAGTGGAACTGTGGGACTGTTATCTGCGAAAGGAGCAAAATCCAACATCTGTCATGGTGTGGGGTGCATCAGTGCCCAAGTCACAGATGACTTGCATATGTGAAACATTTTTTTTTTTTAATGTCTCTTTCTCTCTCCCCCCCCCCCCCCCCCCCTCTCTCTCTTAGGTTTCGGGTTTTATGTTATACAATTGTCAACCACAACATCTTTACCAATCTTATACTTTTCTTCATTTTACTGAGTAGCATCTCACTGGCAGCAGAGGATCCAGTTAAAAGTGACTCATTTAGAAATCAGGTAGTTGCCTATTTACATATTTATCCATACATGTGAATTCTCACATATGTGTTGCAATAAATGATTTTTTTTCATATCATAAACCTGCTCATCTGTGTTTTGTTTTCCAGATTTTAAGCTATGCAGATCACGTTTTTACAGGTCTTTTCACCATAGAAATCTTATTAAAGGTGATACATGTACACATTGCTTTTTGGTTATCATTAAATAATGTCTTTCTACAAACCCCATTTTCTGAAAAGTTAGGGCAATTTTGTAAAATGACAAAATAAATAAATTAATTAATGAAAATTAAAAAGAGAGAAAAGAATCTTTAATTTGGGCTCAGAAGTGCTTTAAAAACAGGAAACTTGCAATGCAAAGAACAAGCCATATATTAATTCTATAAAAAAAAACTTTAGGCCCAAGCTCATCACTGATAAACCAAAATACGTAAATGCATACAGTGGTCAGTAAAGTCAATGTTTTAACTTGGAAAAACAGACGTCAAGTTCTCTGAGTCAAAGACTCAAAGGAGAATCCACAAAGGCGCTGGGAAGACCAAGCAAGACAATGCCAGACCTCATTCTGTATAGGCTACTGCCTGCGGCCTGCAACCCCAAATCAAAAAGAGTTGGCACAGTATGGAAAAAACACACAGGTCTTTTTTACATTTACTTTGACTTAAGTTTCATTGCAGGCAGTATGAACTGCAATGAATACCAACAAAAAAAAGTTGGAAAAGGGGCAGTTTCAGGCTAGTAATGAAGTAAAAAAAGTAAGATACTGATGTAATTTTAACCAAGTGATGTCAACAGGTAATTGTCTTCATGATTTGGAACAAAATCAGTATCCATGAAAGGCTAAGTCTTTAAGGAGCAACGGATCCAATGGATGGGTAGAGGGGCTCTTGTGGGATCTCCAGTTTGTCAAAAAATGTATAAGAAAATAAATAACAATGTTCCTCAAAGAAAGATTGAAAAGGATTTGCATTTTTCTCCCTATACAGTGCATAATGTTATTAGACAATGCAAGGAAACTGGATGAATTTTAGTGTAGGGCACAGGACAGGGGCACAAACCTAAGCGGAATACCTGTGATCTCTAATCCCTCGGATGGTATTGCATTAAGAACCGTCATTCATCAATAGCTCATATAGCCACATGGGCAAGGGATTACTTTGGCAAACGTTTGTCAAGCACTACAGTACAGAGTTACATTCACAAATGCCACTTAAAACTTTTTTTTGTGCAAAAAAGAAGCCTTATGTTAACCATGTCCATGTCCATCTGAGATATACTATTACTCAGTGCAAATGTGTATTGTGGTTAGACAAGGAGATATTCCAGAGCCACACTATTATCAGGCACACACCCAAAGTTCGGGTTTGTCATGGGTATGGGGTTGTGTAATTTACACTTCTTGGGATGGCAGCATTAATGCAGAAAAGAGCAGCCTGCCCGCAGCCCTGACCTGTCCAACATAGAATGTATGGAGAATTTTGAAACAAAAAAATTTGACAATGACAAACATGTATTGTTGCACACCTTAAGATGTGTTTGCAAGAATAATGGGAAAAATGTCACCTGAAAAATCTCATTGTTTGGTATTCAGAGTGTCATTACGAAGTGGTAAATGCTTTAGTGTCCTAACTTTTTTGGAATGTGTTGCAGGTCAGAAACGCAGGAATAGATGTGTATTAATAAATAAAATGAAGCTGACCAGACAAAACATGAAATATCTTGGGTTCAAACTTTCTGCAATGAAAAAAGTCAAAGTAAATGTAAGAAATACTGCCTAATTCCCCAAATTAAGAAATTGCAAATTCTTGTTTTCATTACATCTTACAAGTTGTCCCGTTTTTCAGAAATGAAGTTTGTATATTTCTCACTACATTGCAAGTACATTTTCTTGTTTCTATTTACTTCTCCTGTTTACTGACTCTGGTGTCTCTTATATGCAGATGACAGCATATGGGGCTTTCTTTCATAAGGGTTCTTTTTGTCGTAACTACTTTAACATTCTGGACCTGGTAGTAGTCAGTGTCTCTCTCATCTCCTCAGGGATTCAGTGAGTACAGACCAAATCTATTAAGCCCAATTATGTAAAAATAAGTATTTCACTTATAATTAGTAACATATGTATTGTTTATAGCATAATTGGGCTAGGTGATTAGGTATAGGTATGTGTTAGATATGTATATTTATGACAGGCTTGAGATTTTAAAATTCTAGGAGTTTTACCGTGACTGGATTATTAGAATACATATTTCTCTTTTTAAACAAATCTTTGCAAATGTGACTTATTTGTTCATTTTATTGTGTGTTTTCTCAAAATTCATACATACAGCGTTTAATTAATTACTTGAGGGTATATTAATTTATAACACCATTTAAGTTTGGGAATGGAATCTTAACTCCTTGTTAATTATTATGATTTACTTACCAAAAATACACCACACATTGGTCACTTTATGCTTAAAAGAATGTTTCAGTATACATTTTTGACTCAGCATATTTTTAACAAATCCTCAATAAATGTATTAGGTTCTTCAGCTGTATGTTTAATAGTCATTTCTGTCATGTATTATGGTTTACATTTATCCCCTAGTTAATATCTTTGATACGCATTTTGCCTAAACCTTTAGGCTATACAATTTTTTAATTTATTTTTTTTACCTTAAATGTATGCCCCAAACAATTTTAGAAATAGCTGAATATCCGATATTCACCATGTCAGAATGCATGAATAAAACTCAAGTTGTTCACGTTGTCATAGATTTAAATTCTGCTTGATTAAGCTTAGTTGTATTCCATTGTGTGCTCAGCAGGTCAAGTGCCATTAATGTAGTGAAGATTTTGCGAGTTCTTAGAGTACTTAGACCCCTGAGGGCCATCAACAGAGCCAAGGGCCTTAAAGTGAGTTTCTCTAGTTCTCTGCAATCTGGCTGTTTGACTACTGTATTTGTCCCTGCTTCTTTCTCTCTTAGAGTGCTTATAATGTTTTGAAGTGATTCTATTTTTATACCCAAGGTACATGACATTTATGTTTTTAATAACATTCATATTATTCTTTGTATATTCAGCATGTAGTCCAGTGTGTATTTGTGGCTATTCGCACTATTGGAAATATTGTCATAGTCACCACTCTGCTGCAGTTCATGTTTGCCTGTATTGGAGTGCAACTCTTTAAGGTAAGAATACAGACATTGGATTAAGTAATTAAGTAATTAAAAGTAATTATGTAAGTTAATTTTTTATTTATTTATTTATTTATTTATTTATTTATTTATTTATTTATTTATTTATTTATTTATTTAACACATTTCCAATATAAACTACAGAGTGCTTTACACAAATAAAGTTGAAAAAATAATTGTAATAAATAACATAATACAAATTAAAACTTCACACCCAATATCAGAAAGAACAGATGTGTCCATTTACAAAAGCTAATGCATACAGACTTAAAAAAAAAAAAAAACCTCTAAGACACAAGTCTAATAGCCATGTGCAAAATATTCTGTAAATTAGAAGCGCAAATCACAAAAGCACAATTGCCCTTTCATTAATCATTTTATCTGTATTATAAAAGGAAACATTATTTCTGATTTGAGCAATATTTCTCAATTAAAAATAACAGACCTGTACCAGCTTATTTGTATGCATTGAGAAATTTAATTGCAATTTCTAGAATATGAACCTTTTTTAAATCATTGGCAACAGGGCCCAACATCAGCACTTATTTTTCCCCTTCAGTCAACTTAAGGACAATTCAAGCCAATAGTTTAATCACATCACATTAGATTCTGTGGTCTACTACAATCATTTTGCTTTGCAAATAGATTAAGCTGTGTATCATCATCATAAAATTGATAAGATATTAAAACGACAAATCAAAATTCCTAAGGGGAGATTGTACAGAGTAAATAAAATCAGATCAACAATAGACCCTTGAGGAACCCCATAAAAAAGATCACTATATTAGGATGTGGTATCTTCAAAAGACTCATTTCCAACAGCTAAAGGCAGGATATTTTTCATTAATTATTAAAATTCATCCCACCAGACTATAATACAGGTTTCCCAGTATAAGCAAGAGGAGGTAAAATTGTAAACAGCTGCATCAAAAAATACTGCTCCTCCAGTAAACCCTGCAGGAGAAAGTACCCAAGCCGCTTGCACAGATCGGGAGAAGAGGATGTTACCCATTGGATTTGTGTAGCTGTGATCAAACCGTTCATGCAGCCAAACCAGGACACCCCATCTTCTCCCTCATTTCCTCTGCTGCTGTTTTTAAAGACTTGAAGGTCTGTTACAGTAATAATAACGTACCTCTAAGGCAGCCAGCAGTGGGGGTGGAAAAATGTAACCTTTCAAACTCATCTCTCCAGCACAACCCTTTAATGTTTGGGCATAAATGCTCAACAGCATCCCACAATAATAAGTTATGGACACCGTATGCACTTAACCAAACAGAAACACAAAAAAGTTAAAATAACATAATTACAAGTAAGAGCACACATGAGACATCACCTCAAACCGGGGCCATCTTCTATCTTCATCATTTTGTATACAGCCCAAATGCATTTGAAATCAGATTGTAATAAAGTAAGTAATGTAAAACTAATCCTATTATAAGTTTTTTGTTTGCAGACTGTTCATCTAATTTTGTATTGCAGGGCAAGTTCTTCTACTGCACTGACTCCTCTAAACAGACACAGACAGAATGTAGGTAAGAATCAGTAATTTGCCTTGGCAATGGTGAGTTTCTAAAAACATTTTAATGGTATTAAAAATGGTGGTCTACAGTGAGTTTGTATTACAGGGGGACTTATATTCTGTATAAAGATGGTAATGTTGGGAAGCCAGAAAGAGGTCATCGTACCTGGGAGAACAGTGACTTCAACTTTGATGATGTTCTGCAAGGCATGATGGCCTTGTTTGCGGTGTCTACATTTGAAGGATGGCCAGGGTGTGTGGGTATTCGTTTTTCTTTTTATGTATCTATCTATGTATCCACATACATACCGACTAGCCTACCAACTTATTTCCTAACTTTTATCCTAATTTTAATCTAAAAAATTGAAAAGGGAAACATCAAGAATACAATACCATTTGTTTTGTATCTTAAGAAAAATTAAAACCAACATCTAGAAGTGTTAGATATCCACATAAGTTTAATTATGCAATCAGTCATACTTTTCATGACTTAATGGCCACTTTAATGGGAACACCTATTTTAATCTATTTTTGCACCTCTTTAATAGGAAAACCTACTCATATCCATTTTTAGATTTATACCTGGTGTCTGGAAGGGACATTAAAGTAAATAAATGATTACTTTCAGCTGTTCCTGTTAAGGGTCACCACAGCGGATCATTCATCCGCAAAAAATGATTTGGCACAGTTTTCACGCTTGATGCCCTTCCTGAGGCAACTCCCCTATTTATGTGTCTTCTCACTGACTAGATTCACATGACGCCATGCATATTTTGTATTTTTGAGTTCAGCCTGGGAGGACATTAGCTTACTAAGTACACTTAGCTCACTGTTATGTTAATAAAAACTGTTTGACGCATTAACAAACATCAGATGTATTTTGCTTTATGACATGGTGCATTATTAAGCTGGAACCATTATAAGTATAGCCCAATTTGGTTTATTAGAAGAATGTTTTAATTTCATCTATGTTCTAAATGCAAAAAAACAGGATGCAAAAAAACAGGGACTGAGAAACCTAAATTGATTTCAGATATAAACTAGAGAGGTGGACTTCTTAAAAAAATGCGAGTGTGATTGCAGCTCAGCATTGATGTATTATGTGGGGGGTTGAAAAGATATCTGATTTTGTATGTTCAAGCAAGTAATTTGTAGGGGTGTGAATACTTTTGTTTAGGCAGGTGACTGTGGCAGGTGACACATCAATGGCACGGCAAATTTAGAGTTGGAACAGCGTTGATATCTAGAAATTTTAAAGATGAATGCAAGTGAATGGGGCAAAAAACGGGCATGGCAGGTGAGCAGATGTACGTATCCAAAAGCTGTATACAAGCCACTGTGTCATCAATGGGCCAGAAGATTTAAAATTGAATGGGTGCATGTATACATAAGCTGTATACAAGCCACGATTTACAGTTCGAACAGCGTTGATATTTCTTAAATTCAAAAAATGAATGGAAGTAAACAGGACAAAAAAAGGGGTGTCGCGGTGTCATCAACGGGCCCGACGATTTTGAGTTGGAAGTGAATGGGGCAAAAAATGGCTATAAAAACAGGTGTGGCGAGTGAGCAGATGTGCGTATCCAAAAGTCGTGGTGTCATTAATGAGCCGGGCAATTTAGAGTTGGAACGGCGTTGAAATCTCAAAAATTCAAAAAATAAAAGGAAGTGAATGGAGCAAAAAACGGGCAAGGCGGGTAAGCAGGTGTGCGTATCCAAAAATTATATACAAGTCATGGTGTCATCAACAGGACGGACGCTTTAGAGTTGAAATGGCATTGGTATCTTGAAATTTCCAAAAATAAATGGAACTGAATGGGGCAAAAAAAACGGGGTGGCGGTGCGTATCCAAACATTGTATACAAGTCGCGATGTCATCAATGGGCCAGACGATTTAGAATCGGAAGTCCTGATATCTAAAAAAAATGATTAATGGAAAAGCTGTATTTAAGCCCAGGTGTCATCAACGGGCCGGGCGATTTAGAGTTTGAACGGTGTCAGTATACCAAAAATTCTTGAAAACGGGTGGAATAATAATAATTAGAAGAAGAATAAGACTAACGGATAACAATAGTGTGACTGCCTACAGCAATTAAACTAACTGGAATACTATTGGTCATGCAGATGGTGGTGTCTAAATAGGTTTGGTGATGAAGTTAGTGATGTCTGAATACTTTTGGTCATGCAGTTGGTATGTCTGAATACTTTTGGTCATGTAGTTGGTGGTGTCTTAATACTTTTGGTCATGCATTTGGTGTCGTCCAAATACTTTTGTCATGCAGTTGGTGGAGTCCAAAAACTTTTGGTCATGCAGTTGGTGGTGTCTGTAAAGATTCAGCTTTCTCACAGAAGGCTTATTTCTAGGATTTTAAGATCCTTGATTGAATCCATCTTGCTCCCCACACACTGCAGGTTTCCTGTGCCAAAGAAAGCAAAGCAGTCCTAGAGCATCACCGAGCCACTGCCATACTTACTGGCAGGATGTTCTTTTTAGCATATTCTTCATTCTTCTCTCTTCAAACATACTGCTGATCCATATAAAATAATTAGTTTCAAAGCAGCTTTACAAAAATCCAGGTCTAAAACCCCTAATGAGCAAGCCTAGGGCATTGAATGAAAACCTTCCTAAATATTAGGAAGCATCCTTGAGAGAAACCAGATTGAAACCCTCACTGGCCTGAAGTACGTTTGAATTAATTAAGATAATAAATAATAAACAACAAATTGACTGACTAACTTGATTGTATTTTATGAACAAATTAAAAAAAATGATTCCTTCAACACACTGAACAAATTGGCATGGGCAAACAAGCGAGAAAAGTTTATAGAGCATTCACTTTTTTTACAATACGCTGATGCATTGATAAAATATAAGTATATCATGATTGGGTATGTCATTAGTAGCACAGTTAGCCACAGCAATAAGGAATGCTACCTGAAACTGTAAGAAAATTAGACATCAATCCTCTGTTGATACACCATTGAGTTTTCGTGGTCCTAGCTTATGGGGACCAAAAAATGAACCAATCATATGGACCAAAAGACAGTGGAAATGTGCTGTGGACACAAAGGAGCACCATTGTTTTTAGCGAAAGGTGCAAAAGCCAACACCTGTGTTAGAAATTCAGCATACAGGAGCCAGGAGACACATACAGGTGTATGGGCACAGCTTGGAAGACCGACAGAATCTGACTAGGCATATTCTGGGGAGACTTTATATACACAAGAAATGAGGGGAAGAATTACAGAGATCAAAGAGAGGATGAGGAAGGGTGATCAGAGGGGGGTGCTGGAAGGGTGTTGGTTTTATAGTGGGTAATATAGGACAAGGGTGAACAAAAGGGTTTTTGGCATTGTGAACAAATGGTGACGCAATTAGGTGTGGGTAGACAGGATTTAGGGGTTTGTAGGAGACGGGAAAACTTGAACCTCTCAATTGCCCCTTTGATTCTCCTAATGGAGAATCACAAAACAATAATTCACATGAGACAAAGACAAAAACAAACATTTAAAGAGGTTATAACTATACAGAATATGACAATGCCTATTTCTGTAAAGTTATGCCAAGATTGTACAGGAAGTATGGTGTCTTCAGGTAAGATGTGTCCATGGAGCTTGGGTGGTTAGTCGCATGCCGATGTCACACCTCCGTTGTTCAGCTGCGTGTGATCCCATGCAGTAAAACCATGTGTGAGTGTGTCAGGTGGACATGTTGTTCCAGTGGGCTTCCACAGTACCAGTCAACCAGGTGGGTTGCCATGCAGACACTCAGTTCTCTGGGTAGTTCTGTGGGAGACACAAAGAAATGTACGCAGTGAACTGTTCTTTGTTGAGTTAAGTCTAATCAATTGATTTAATTAATTAATTAATTAATTTGCTTATTATGTAAGGTTACTTGCTGCTCCTCCCTATCTGTCCCTCAGGAGGGGCTGCTATGGTAATGTACAGTGTGTGGAAAAGTCTTCACCACAGAGTTTGGCCCCCGTAGTTCTAGAC
This sequence comes from Trichomycterus rosablanca, assembly GCF_030014385.1. Classification (NCBI taxonomy): domain Eukaryota; kingdom Metazoa; phylum Chordata; class Actinopteri; order Siluriformes; family Trichomycteridae; genus Trichomycterus; species Trichomycterus rosablanca. The sequence goes on along the minus strand of NC_085988.1, from coordinate 52,998,864 downwards.
ACTATAGTTCTTCTCTGTGGCTCTGTACGTTACCCACCCCTCCTCTTTCTGACCCTAACACTCAATTCAGAGGAGCAGACACAACCTTACAGTGAGAAACATGAATCCATGTTTTCTTTCCCTCACATTTCACTGCTGAGTCAGTAATGAGCAGAACCTGATATGGGCCATCCCATCTAGGTTCTAAGGACTGTTTGTCATGCTTCCTCACCATGACCCATTGGTCTGGAATTATTGTATGACCTCCTTCAGCTGGTTTACCCCAAGTGTTTTTGACCTGAGTGTGAGCCTCCTGTACTGCTTGCATGAGTGTTTGACAGTAATTAAGAAGTGCATCTGACAACAAATGCACATCTGCCTTACGGAGATCAATGACACCTGGAACTAACATGGGTCTACCTGTCAGAATTTCATAAGGGCTAAGGCCAACAGTTTTGTTGCTAGTTGCCCTTATACTGCAAAGTACTGCTGGCAAGGCTGCTGTCCACTTTACTCCCTGACTGTGGAGTTTGGTCAATTGTTCCTTGATGACACGGTTTGTACGCTCTACCTGCCCTGAGGCTTGTGGTCTGTATGGACAGTGAAGTTTCCAGTTCACTTTTAAAAGTTTACTTACAGCCTGTACTACCTGTCCAGTGAAATGAGTGCCTTGAACAGACTCAATCTGCTCAGGGAGCCCCCACCTGGGAATAAAATCCTGCACTAGCATCTTAGCAGTGTGTGCCGCAGTACCTTTAGAAGTTGGGTAGCCCTCAATCCAACAAGAAAATTTGTCTATTACAATTAAAACATCTTGCTTTCTCTCGCATTTAGGTAATGTGATATAATCTACCTGTAAATGGCGAAAAGGACCTGGAGGAGCCACTGTTTTAATGGCAGGAGTTTGCATCTGTGGTGCAGTATTGACTTGTTTGCAAGCAACAAAATTTTTAACAACTGTTCTAGCTTGTTCCCTGAATTTAGGATTCCACCAGGAGTGCGAAAATTGATTAACCATCTTTGCCACCCCATTGTGGCCTAAATAATATATTTGTGTAGCTAGGTAAGGAAGTAATGATTTGGGTGCAACAAGTTTTCCCCCTTTGGTCCAGACACCATCTGGAGCAACCTTTGCACCTGAATCCAGCCATGTCCACAGTTCCCAGCTTGGAGAATCAGACTGTAACTTAAGGATGGAAGATATGTTATTACTGCTACACTTGGTGTTAGTAAGTGATGCAATGCTTGCTGGTGGTAAAGAACTTGCCCTTTTAGCCGCTTCATCAGCAAGTCTGTAGCCTTGTGCTTCAAATGAAATGCCCCCAGTGTGTGCTTTGACTTTTACAATAGCTAAATCTGTGGGTAAGTGAACTGCCTCCAAAAGATTCTGTACCAAATCAGCATTTTTAAGAGGGGTGCCTGCAGCCGTCAGGAATCCTCTATGTTTCCACAAATGCCCAAAATCATAAGCCACCCCAAATGCATAACGAGAATCTGTATAAACCATAGCCCTCCTGCCTGATGCAAGTTTACATGCTCAGTTAGGGCCACCAACTCAGCCTGCTGTGCTGAGTAAGAAGGAGGAAGACTACCGCTGGCTAAAGTTTGGTAGCTGTCAGTTACTGCCCATCCAGATCTACGCTGACCATCACTGTGGGTTGAGGAACCGTCGGTAAAAAGAATCAAATCAGGATTATCGAGAGGGGCATCTTTAAAAACAGGATGAGGATTAGATAATTCAATGCAATCATGGTCATCTCTTTCCTCAGTGGCATCAGTCAGTGAAGACATCATAAGAGAGGAAGGACTGTTAATGGGTGCATTCTGAATTACCACATTAGGAGCTGTCAAAACTGCAAGCCAGTTACCCCATCTGGAGGCTGTCGCTGACAAGACACGACCATTATTGAGTAGTGCTGACACAGAATGAGGACCTTTGACTATTACTGTTTGTTCTAGTGTTCGTGGCGCAAATGCTAATAGGGCAAGATAGGTAGCCTGTACTGCTCTTAAACACGGACCCATTCCGCATGCCACAGTATCTAATTTTGCTGAATGGTAAGCCACTGCCCGTTGCATACCACCATGCTCCTAAGTTAGACAGGATGTCATGATCGTCAATTTTCATGTACATAAACAGTAAAAGGCTTGTTTGGATCACAAAGGCAGAGAGCTAGTGCAGATACCAAGGCTGATTTGAGCTTGACAAAAGCAAATGTGCTATCATCTGTGTGTGCAACAGGGTCATGTTGTCCAGGGTTACCTTTAAGCAGGTTGTATAGTGGTTGTGAAATTGCAGCATAAGAATCTATCCAAGGTCTACAGTAATTGCATAGACCTAAGAAAGCTCGCAATTTGTGCACTGTAGTTAGCAGTGACATTGCATTAATTGCAGAGCTTCTAGCAGGTAAAATTCCTCTAGAACCCTGGTTAACCCATTGTCCCAAATATTGTACACCAGCACAACACAACTGTGCCTTGTCACGACTGGCCTTGTGCCCTTTGCTAGCCAAAAAATCAAGAAGTGCCCTCATGTCTTTGTCATGTGTATCCTTATTCTCACTACTTAATAAAACATCATCAACATACTGAATAATGACTGATGATTGTAAAATGTGCTCTGCCTGAGAGAGGTGTTTCCTGAGTGCTTGATGGTAAATAGTGGGGCTATTATGAAATCCCTGTGGCAGCCATGTCTATTGGGACTGCACATCCCCCACTGTGAAAGCAAGCCAGGGCTGGCTTTGCACTGCTAATGGAACTGACCAAAAACCATTAGCCATATCAATGACAGAGAAAACACTGTGTGTAGTGGGAATGCCATCAAAGATGGTAGATGGGTCAGCAACCAATGGAGTTAGCTTGTCAATATGCTGATTGGCTACTCTATAGTCTACCGTAAGCCGCCAAGTTCCATTAGCCTTACGGACTGGCCATAAAGGACTATTGGAAGAACTATGTGTTTTGACCAAAATGCCTCTTTTCTCAAGCTGATCAATGATAGGTTGAATACCTTTCAAAGCTTCACTGTTAATAGGGTATTGTTTGGTGCAAGGAGGTTGGCAACCTGTGAGGACGATTGGTTTCATATCCAAAAGCCCACAGTCATCCTTATCTTCAGACCAAATCATATGATCAGCCAAGTCAGATTGTTTTAAAGAAGCAACGTTCCAAACACAAGAATCATCAGAAAGTGACAGAGAGCAGTTCAGCCCCCTTCAGAAAATCCATACCAAAAATGTTTTCAACTTTCCCCACCCAAAATTGCAATGAAATTGTTTTAGGCCCTAGATTAACAGATATGGGTGTAGACAAAGTTAAGCAAATTCCAGCATTACCTATTCCCTCAGCTGTGATGTGTTTGTTTGTTAAATGTATTCCTAATGATACACACACTGTTTCTGACAGAGTAGTTACTTGAGCCCCTGTGTCTACAAGAAATGAAAAATTATGTTCCCTGATTTGAACATCAACAAAAACGTGGTTCTCAAAAACTTTACTGATAGCACACAGATAGGCTAAAGCGGCTGGGCAAATTAGTTTAAAGCTGAAGCAGAGGGAACTGTTGAGACCCCTGTGCATCCTTGCACTGCCTTCATTATTATAGCTAACTGGTCCTGTGATATGCCATGAAAAGAATTTCCTGCTGATATTTCCTGTGGAATGTCCTCCTGACTATCATTCACATTTAAACGTTTTCTGCGATTATCTGCCTGTTTTTTATGACAATCTTTTGCAAAATGACCGATTTTATGACAGTAGTGACACTCCTTTTTTTGACTATAGGACATCTTACTGGAACCCATGTTAGATCTGTTCGCAGTAAGGGCATGTATTGATGCTGAAACATGGTTTGGTTCCAGATCCAAGTCTAAGCGGTCAAGTTCATTTTTAAGATCACCCCACTTAGTTTTTCTCCAATTTGAAACAGCTGTCACCAGAGCCTGTCTGAGATCTGGTCTCAATGATTCAACCAGCTGTCCAAAATGGGGACCTTCAGTGGTTTGATTAATGTTATCGCTGCTGTACTGATCAATCCCACAAGGACGCAGAAAAACCCTTTCAAATCGCTCGCAATATTCTGCCACCGATTCCCCTTTCCATTGTTTACAACAGGTTATCTGTCCCCAGTCAGTGGTCTTACGACACTTACGGCTAATCCAGTCTCTAAACATGTTCCACCCCTCATCAATGCTCTGGCCTCTGTCACCAAGGCCATCTAACACCTTATTAGCAAGCTGTCTGCTATCTGTAATATTTAATACTTGGCTTGCAATGGCTACAGCATCATTTGGATGTAATGAGTAAAGAGTTCTTTTTTTCTCTATAAGCTCTATAAAATCAAGTCCCATTCCCTTGGATGTTTAAATTCTTTAGATATTCAGTCCTGTGTGGCTGCATCTAAGGGAACATGGCTGACCTATATTCGAGATTCCTTGATTACACCTTCTCTATTCTGTACCTTTGATTATACAATTCGCATCTGAATGCGCCTAGAAAAAGGTGCTTTACCACTAGTATGGTCAGAATCCTCATCAGATGAAAAGGATTCCGATACATCAGAGTGGTCAGTTTCATTAGTCAAGGAAATCACAGCTAATTCTGGATATAGCTTATTTGATGCTGGAGGATTTTCATCCTCTGTGTAGCATGGCTGACCTGGCAGGGGGGCTACAGGTGGGGGGCGGCACTGGCCTGGCAGGGGGGCTATAGGTGGGGGGCGGCACTGGCGTTTCGACTTAGATATGCATTTAGCATGTTGCTGCTCAATATCTGTCAGTGAACGCTGAGGTTTTTCACATGTTCTCTGGGCATTTATAGCAGCTGTTTTTTGCTTTTTACACTCATAGGTTAGTTCTGCAATCTTTTCATCAGCGTCTTTTAACTTGTCATCCAAAGATTTCAACTTGTATTCCCAGTATTGCTTATTAACAAAAAGACATTCTTTGACTGAGTCATGCTTGAGGCCATAGCCTAAAGCTGTTTTGCACTCAGCAGGAGTCCATACCTTATCTACAGAGAAACCTTTGGATGAAAAGTACTGACTTATCTTTTGTTTATTAACGTGTTTCTCCACTATGTTATTAAGTAACTTTTCGAAATACGAATCAGTCCACTCAGGCATTTCAGTCCCTCCCTTAACTAAGGTGCTACTTTTATAGTTAAAAGGTTTCCAGGAGTTTTTACCAAGACATGGTAATGAACATTCTAAACATGGTGAGGAAGCAGAAAAACAAACAAACAAAGAAAACAAAACCAAACTTTCCCTACTGACTGGGATTGCAGCAGAACAAAGGCACTACAGCAGTAAAAAAGATTGCACTCCTTTTAAAGAAGGTGATAGTTACAAACACTTTACCAGTAACCTACAGAATTCTCAAACAGCAATAAACAGATTACTCTAACAGTAATCAACAGAATTCTCAAACAGCAATAAACAGATTACTCTAAAAGTAATCAACAGAATTCTCAAACAGCAATAAACAGATTACTCTAAAAGTAATCAACAGAATTCTCAAACAGCAATAAACAGATTACTCTAACAGTAACCAACAGAATTCAACAACAGATTACTTTCAAATGCAGTAACAATCAAACTTCTCTTCTTTTGGAGAAAATACCAGTTACAATCAGTTACAATGCATTAAAATCTTCCCTTTTACAAAGAGGCTAACAGTTACCACCAGTAACACAATGCATTAAAATCTTCCTTTTGTCAAAGAGGATAACCTTTACTGACTTCACTTAGGTTCAAAATGGTGTTTACTCACCGAGTAGGTTTCAGTTTGCCATCCGGGTAACGGCACCAAGTTGTTAGAAATTCAGCATACAGGAGCCAGGTCTTCATCCAAAGAGTCTTTATTAACACATAGAGGTGTATGGGCACAGCTTGGAAGACCGACAGAATCTGACTAGGCATATTCTGGGGAGACTTTATATACACAAGAAATGAGGGGAAGAATTACAGAGATCAAAGTGAAGATGAGGAAGGGTGATCGGGGGGGTGCTGGAAGGGTGTTGGTTTTATAGTGGGTAATACAGGAGACAAGGATCAAAGAGAAGATGAGGAAGGGTGATCTGAGGGGTGGGGTACTGGAAGGGTGTTGGTTTTATAGTGGGTGATATAGGACAAGGGTGAACAAAAGGGTTTTTGGCATTGTGAACAAATGGTGGCGCAATTAGGTGTGGGTAGACAGGATTTAGGGGTTTGTAGGAGACGGGAAAGGTGAATCTCTAACCTGTCATAGTACATGGGTGCATCAGTGCCCATGACATGGGTAACTTGCACACATGTGAAGGTTCCATTGGCGTGTAGTGTTAATTGGATTAAAATAATGATCGATTAATTAATTATATAATTAATTAATTATATAATTAATAGCCTTTATTACGGAGCACCACCAGCGATTTTAGATTTAAAGGTTGACCGCTGGAAACCTAAGTTTTAAAATATCATACGTAAACAAGTCTAATTTCTCTGATTGTAAGTTCTTTAAAATGGATTATTTTTCACATCAAAGCAATTAAAAACACTGTGCCAATTTGCATAAAATGATAATGTTTATTAAACGAACAATAACACTAAGAATACAATGCTTACTACCTAAATGGCTTAGATGTGCCATTATGTAAAATTAGGTTGAGATTTACAATGGGATGATGGAAGGAAACCCTTCTAAGATCTAATTAAAGAGTATACGCGAATAGTGAAACGAATAAAACATTTGTAGTGAACCCAACTTTTAACAAGAGCATGGAAGTGTTACCTGGAGAATTTTGGCGGCAAAAAGTAGAATAGAGGAAGGTCCAGGTTTTAGATCATCTAGCGGTGGTCCTCGTCGACTCTGATTCAAAGGCCCTTTGGTCCATAGAACGATGGCGTTCCCACCGTCTCTTCACCGAAGAATCTCGAACCCACACGCGTACAGGGATGTCCTCCTGGCCAACTGATGCACCTTTTTCGCGCTTTGTCTCCCAACAGGTCCGGATTCTCCGGTCACCACATGCTATTTCCTTAAAAAGTTGGATTCCTACCCGCGGTCGAATAAGGACTTTGTTTGTCCAAAAGCGAACTTTTGTATGACCCAAACTTGCGAATGCTAATGGTTAGCCGGCATGCTACCATGCAGTTTTTCTCAGAGGCCTGGTTGACCTCTTTCTCCAATTACTCCATCTTCCCTTTGTTCTTGGAAAACTTACTACTTACTTAAAGCCCGCCTTGAGTTTTTAAACCTCTCCAAGAAGGGTGGAGTTACCTAAGGCAGAGCCAATAAGTTTAAATTTCTCTTTGAGGTCATGTGGCGACAGGGCTCCTCCCACCATGTACTTTTAACTACTGACAACCAGCAGGTGGCGCTAAGATACACCAATACATGAGTTGATTAAATTTACAAATTAAGTTTGTAAAAGTTAGATCTTTGTGGAAGTTTTCTAAATCAACTCTTAATAGTACCTAAAATTATACAAGAAAATCTTAAGTCATTCATGGATTATACCGGTACCACATACAAAAATTACACATATTGAATCAAAGCATACAGTTCGGATCTTCACATCTTTAACACTTGTATGAGGTCCATGAAGAGTAAATAAAACAAATAAAACCACACGTCACTTGTATCATAACACATACAAATTTGTAAAAGTAATTGTTAAAAGGTCCTTTGGTTAGAATGAACTTATTTTAGTTCATTTTCCATATTGTCCCAGTCTCTGAATTCTAGTGTGTGTGTGTGTGTGGACGCACACACAGTCTCTGGGGGTCGTAAAAGTGGATTAGGTGTGTGGGGTTGAAAGCCTCTTCTACCCTTTACAATGTCTGTCTCGGAATGGAATACACACTTTCCAGGTCTCTAGCATCCTTAAAGGTAAACAATGGTGGGTCTGGCCAGACTTGCCGGCACCCAAAAGCTGAACTTAATGTCCAGATTTGGTGGGGCCCACAAATTACCTTGGCAATTTTAGAGCTATTGACCAGTCGTAAAGATCCCCTGGGGATTAACATGTCTCTGTCAAAGGTTTTAGGGTTCCCCTCTGTGGGGTTGTAAACTTGGAGGCATTCCACCGGGAGAACGTCATAAACAGTCTTTGGAGATAAACCGTCGCTGGAGATCTCAATATGCAGAGAAATTGAAGATAACGTCCAGTTTTAATCCAGTAATAAGTCTTTCAATCACGTTTCCGCTACAGGCGTATAACGGGATTTTGGAGAGGTCATATGCTGCCATTAATGCAATGTTTTTTCCCAGAAAGTCAATGGTTATTTAAGTAAAACAATGGTGTCACACATTCAACTAAAACTACAGCAGCTTGGCTTTATAGACACAGAGTGCATGTGCTTCACTAAACATGCAGATGCAGTGCAGATCTGTTTTCTATTAAAAATGTATAACCCATGCAGGTGTTTGGGTGGCACAGTGGTAAAATACGCTAACCCACCAGTGCTGGGATCTCAAGCTCTCATTTTAAATCTGAGCTTGATTATCAGCCAGCCAGGCATCTACACAAACACTCGATTGGTTGTGTGTCTGTAAGGCCTGGGACAATGGCTAACAGGTTTTTCTGCAGTTGTGGCCTCTGCTGACTGATTGATAACACCTGCATAGTGGGAAGGTAGTAATGGAGATTGGTGCAGGACCCTCCGTGTGCAAAACAGATCCCCATATAAACCCGCCTCGTGCAGGTGAAAAGATGAAGGCTGTAATGTACTTGGTCGGAGGGGGTATGTGACAGCAATTCTCCTCGGTCAGTAGTGGAGGTGTACAGCAGTGGAGACAAATTACGATCAGGTAATTTGATATGACTAGTGTAGGAGAAAATTAGGATAATATGCTTAAAAAATACAAGAAAATACATTTCTAGAAAAGAAGTTAGTACAGTTCAATATACCAGTTCAGTATACCAGATTCAGTTTTGAAGTGGAAAATTGGAAAGTAGAAAGTGAAAAACTGTAATCTGAAGATTTGGTTTTAGTAAGAACATGTTTCTACTCAAGACAGGCGATTTCTTCATGCCATCTGAAACACATAAGTTAGTGTGCTGCTTGGATAAGAGCATGTGTTGAAAGAGGTCTTTTACCAACAACCATGCCATGGTCAAAATGATCTGGATCACATTTTTTTCTCAATTCTGATTCTTAAATAAGATGATTTTATTAATTGCACTTTTGCTAAGTTACTGGCAGATTATTACATGAATGAGCAGGTATTTAGGTGTTCATAATAAAGTGGCCTGTAAATGTGTATGGATACAAAAATTATTAAAAATATTTTTTTGTAAAGAAAAAGCACTTCACACAGAGACCAAAACATAATCTCAACTGTAACACATAGTGTGGGACTGCTTTGCAGTTTTAAAACCTGAACAGCTTGTTGTAATTGAGGAAATAAAGAAGATTTCAAAAGCCCCATAGTGTGATGCCTAAATGAATGTTACAACAACAGTTCACATAACCTTTTTGGCTTGAATGTAAATAATTATTTTTAAATAAATAAATTGTGGAATTATTAGTTTATGAATGTGTTTATGATGACTTAAATGAAGATAAGACAAGATTTTGTAATTATTTAATGCAGATATCTATGTATTTTTTAAAGGGTTTACAAACTTTTTTTTTTGTAACTGCACTTGTTACAAGACATTAGGACCACACTCTTAATATGCTTCTTGATTAATTGTTGGTGGAGACTCACTACAACAGCTTGTGATCACCCCTTGCTGTTTCAGAGAAACTTTAACCCAGTCATCTGTCCTTATCAAAGTCTCACTTATCTCTACCCAAATTTGCTGCATTCAACATTTGTATTACGAGTAACTACCATCAGCCCAACATCTGTTATATCCGTTATGTACATTTTAATACACAATTGCTATGAAATGTGCATTTTGGGAGTTTGGTCCTAATGTTTTTACTCATCAGTGTATAGTAGGTCTTTATTGGTAAATGATTTCAGTGGATAAAACTAAACAAATGTCCTGAGATTAATTATGAGTTTATTATAATTAGGGCTGTCGAAGTTAACGCGATAATAACGCATTAACGCGACCTCAATTTAACGCGATTAAAAAAATTAGTGCCATTAACGCAAATTCTAGTTCATGTTGACACTTGACTGGTAGAACAAACGTTTTAATGTCGGACTTGCCACCGTTTTTCATTTGCGGTTTGTTAACATAATGTAACCGATCGTGGTAGTGATGCACTTGCATAATAAAGAAATAAATACACGCTATATTCACAAGTTGTCGGGAGCAGAACACTTTATTAACTTAATTAACTTCTTCTTCTGTACCGAATACCGGAAAGCTGAGTCGAGCACGTTAGTTCATGAACTATGGAAGCCCCAAAGGGTCAAAACACACTCACTTCGTGTAGAAACGTCCATCAAACCATCGTCACGATACAACCACAGACAAGTCTGATACAATAACTACGCCTTATCCCACCTAAAGCACCGCTGATCTACAATGTTTGCTGATGGAGAAATTCTAACCTACAATCTGACATTTACTGCCTAGTATGTGAGTGAATAAAACTCCCTTACAGTTTTCTCTTGTCCCAGCAGTTTTTAACATAAGTACATTTAGCATAAAATGTGTTCACCATTTTAATTGTAACATTTCACTTAAAAATCCTTGTTTTCTATAACATTTACACAGATTTTTTTTAATGCGATTAATCGCGATTAACTATATGAAATTCTGAGATTAATCGCGATTAAAAATTTTAATCGTTTGACAGCCCTAATTATAATGTTTATTATAGTCATACAACAAAAGTACATAAGATTTTTGTAGACCGTTAAAGTTCAAGCTGCACTGTTTCCTTTACATTTCTTTTAGTAATATCTGTTATGCAATGTAAATGCACAGCCATTCTAACAATGTATCTTTTTTTACTTGTAGGCTTCTGTACAGAGCCATAGATTCCCATGCTGAAGATATTGGCCCCATTTACAACTTCCGTGTGGTCATCTCCATCTTCTTTATCATCTATATCATTATCATCGCCTTCTTCATGATGAATATCTTTGTCGGTTTTGTCATTGTTACCTTCCAGGAGCAGGGAGAGCAGGAGTACAAAAATTGTGAGCTAGACAAAAACCAGGTATTTTATTTATTTTTAACTGTGCTATAGAACAAACTATATTTGTTTTTTACACACACAGTTAATACACATAACCAAGGCTGCCATGGCTGTATTTACATACAGTCACCCATGGTAATGAGGGATGAAAAAGTCCTTAAAAAAAGCTCTGTAAGTATAAGAGGGTAGATTGCACCTCACTACTGATGTAACAGGTGTCAAAATCAAAAATGGTAAAGGAAAGATAAAAGGAGACTGAGCACGACCCTGACCAGGAAAAAGTGGTGAAGAAAAGAAAGAAAAGGATTAAGCATAAATTAAAATTGATTGTCAGAACAGGGTAAGCTGCTTGGAGCACTTGCGACAACCAAGTGTTTCGAAAATAACAAAGAAAGAAAACTGGGGATGGCAATGCACAACCGGCACCCCACTCCACTAAATGGTGCAGCCAGGAAGTTGTCTTTGTAATGGCCAAAAAGTGCAGCTACACCCGTTTTTTTTTTTTTTTTTCTTGACCTATTATGAATTCCTAAATAAATTGCCAATGCACTCTTGGAGTAATTTTGGTCAGCTACTTCTGGAAAGATTTGCCACTGTATCAGTTTTTTTACTTAAAGACATTGGTTCTTACTCTAGTTCACTAAAATCCTGTAGCTTTAGGACTCCAGTAAACTAAAGTAAGCGCCATTGCATTAGCATGAAAAAAAAAAACTTATAATGATAAATGTTTTTAACCCTTTCAGTCTAATATATTTCAATACATTCATATCTCAATATATCTTGATTGTTGCATAGTGTGGTGCTTGTTGAAGCCTTTTTAATCTATTTAACATTGCTTAAAAAAATATTTTTAAAGAATATTTAGCTTCAACAGGAATTGTGAGTAATGTATTCATTATATGAAGATGTATTTGTGATCATGTAGGTATTCATATATTGGTGGTGGTGTAACATGCCCACCTGCCATGCCCACGCTGGTTGGCATTGGTGTAGCATCACAGATTAGTGGAATGTGCAATACTCGTAAAACTGTACTTCAAGCAATCTCGGCACCTAATCAGATGTTACATGCTGCACCTAGGGGCAGTTCTTGGGAGTCCTATGAATACTCCCTAACTGTCTGTTTGTTTGTCTTCTTTGTTTTTTGTTGTTGGTCACCCCTGCGTGACAACTGTCAGGTATTTGGAGAGGGAAGTTGAAGTATTTATTTATTTATTTTTATTGATTAGGATTTTAACGTCATGTTTTACACACGACGTGTGGTTACACTCATGACAGGAACGGTAGTTACTAGTTACACAAGATTCATCAGTTCACAAGTTTAATGTCGAACACAGTCATGGACAATTTTGTATCTCTAATTCACCTCACTTGCATGTTTTGGACTGTGGGAGGAAACCCATGCAGACATGGGAAGAACATCCACACAGAAAGGACCACCTGGGAATTGAACCCAGGACCTTCTTGCTGTGAGGTGATAGTGCTTCCTACATAAGTTGAAATATTTAAAGTTATTACAGTTAAAGTCACAAGTTTACATACATTTTTAATAGACGAGTCATTGCCATTTTTTTCAAAAAAAATGTTTGATAAAAAGAAAAAGTTTTTTTTGCTCCCCCCAATTTAATTTAATGCTATAATTTCTCTGTCACACATATGAAGTCACTGGCCACCAGTGGATTTTCATACATCGCAGGAGTAGACAAACTTATCTGTCTTTTTTTGCTTTAGACACATGTCTAGCCAGGCCAGTTGCACCCCCTTACACATAATTTCTTCCCCTAAACATCCCACATTGGTTGTCTAAAAAGGACAATTTGTCAATATGGTCAGATGAATTTTAAGAAATGCCAAAAAACAGGACTGCCATAAATTAGAAGCTGCTGGAACAGAGGTGTTACTGTCCACAGTCAAGGCGAGAGTTTTACAGTTCTATGTGCTGTCATGCAAGAAAGGACCCCCTTTTTCAAAATCAGGAACTTGAAATTGGCCTGATGTTATGGACAAACAAAAATTGATCTAGAGTAGAGTTGTTTTTTTTGTTTTTTTGGATGAAATTTGATATTCATGTCAGTGAATTCTGAACATGTAAGCCAGTTTTGGAACTGCTTAACCAGTTCTGGAACTGCTTAATTAGGCTACTATTTTTATGTCAACCCCATTGAAGGTAAATTGGAGATACTAAAATTGTCCATGACTGTGTTTGATATAAACTTGTGTGAACTAATGAACCTTGTGTAATGAATAACTACCATTCCTGTCATGAATGTAACAAAAGTGTAAAACATGACGTTAAAATCCTAATAAAAACAAAACAAACTGCATTTCAGGCTTGCAGCAAATTGACGTCTTCAATTTAGGGCTAGTAAAGTGATTTAAAAAACTAAATAATGATGTGATTTCAAACAGGTGATATCAACAGGGGATTATAATTATGATTTCGTACAAATGCAGTATCTAGGAAATGCTTCGTGTTTTAGACGCAAGGATGGGCAGAGGATCTCCACTTTGTCAACAAATGCATGAGAAAATTATTGAAATGTTTAAAAACAAGCAAAACTCACTACAGTGCATAAAATCATTAAATATGTTCAGGAAACTTTTAATGCATAATGGGCAAGGCCAAAGGCTTAAACTGGCATTGGAGGCATCTAGGGTGGACAATCACACAGTGGAAGCGTGTATTGTGGTCAGACGAATCAGTATTGCAAATCATTTTTTGGAAGACCAAAGATAGCAAGAACCATTCAGACTGTTATCAGCAACAAGATTGGTCATGGTATGGGGTTGTGTTAATGCCCCTGGAAAAGGTAATTCACACGTCTTTAATTGGCAGCATTATTGTAGTACATTGAGGTTTTAGAGCAACCAATGCTGTCTTAAGGCCTGAAATGCAGGAATAGATGTATATTAACAAACAAAAATATATAGGGTTCATACTGTCTGCAATGAAATAAAAGTCAAAGTAAATTGATGAAGTAAAATGCCACATTTAATACTACTTTGAAACAAGTCTTTATTTGTGACAACCTTAAACACAACCACCTTTAATTCTGCTTACCTAAATTATTTTTTTTATTTTTTTTATTTATTTTTTTAATCATTTTTCCCTGCTTATGCCATCCTGGGTGAATGTATTATGGTTAATAGTTAGCTTGGATTGGCTTACATTGACTAATACATACATAATGTATTACAAGAAATAATATCACCCCTAAAAACATGAACAAAACACACATTTGATATTTAATTCTACATATTAAAAGTTATTTTAATAACAAGTACAATGCTTTAAAGAAAAACAACTTACATCTTTACAATAAACATAAATGTTTCTTAAATCCATGTGTGTAAGAAAAATGTTTTCAGTCTTAGAAATATTGTGGAGTTTGGTAGTCCCATTTATATTTTGTTTTAATTTTCTGTTAAGAGATCAGGAATACATCATATTTTATCCATAACTTGGGTATAAATCAATATATTTACACACAAGCCTCCAAGAAGAGGAATGTTGAGAGTTGGCATCCCTGGCGAACTCCCATCCTCACTTCAAAGGCATTGGTGAGTTCCACGGACACTCTGCAAGTCATCCCATCATACGAGTTCTTGATGATGTTGACTATCTTGGCTGGCACACCATAGTGACACCATTGGAAGGTTCCAAAGGGTGTTTCTGTCCAGACTGTCAAATGCCTTCTCATAATCAACAAAATTGATATAAAGAGAAGAGTTCCACTCCAAGGACTGTTCGACAATGATGCGCAGGGTAGCAATCTGATCTATGCAGGAACGGCCTTTCCGGAAGCCTGCTTGCTGGTCCCTGAGCTGAGTGTCTATGTGGTCCTTCATTCGGTTCAGGATGATTCTGTTAAATACTTTCCCTGGTATGGACAGTATGGGAGTGTTAGCCCTCTGTAATTGGTACAGTTGCTAAGGTCGCCCTTCTTTGGTAGTTTGATGAGGTACCCTTCCTTCCACTCTGATGGTACTTGCTCCTCCTCCAAGATCTTCTCAAACAATGGGAACAACATCTCCACAGTTGTGTCCACATCCACCTTCAATGCCTCTGTTGGTACGCTGTCTGGGCCCGCTGCCTTGTTGTTCTTCAGCTGTCCGATAGCTTTCCGAATCTCCTCTCTAGTAGGCGTACTGCAGTTGATTGGGAGATCCTCGGCTGGTGGCGGTATGTCTGGCGGGTTTGGTGGTGCTGGTCTGTTCAACAATTCTTCAAAGTGCTCTTTCCATCTGTCTCACTGCTGTTCCTCTCCCATCAATGTCTTTCACTGGTCTGTCAGGCTTGCTGAACTTTCCTGACAGCTTTTTCATGGTGGTGTACACTTCCTTAATGTTTCCGTTCTTTGCAGCCTCTTCTGCTTCTTCTGCCAGGCTGTCGAAGTAACTTCGCTTGTCAGCTCTGATGCTTTTCTTCACAATCTTGTTGGCTGTTGTGTACTCCTCTTGTGTTTTTGCCTTTCCCGCTCTTGTTTTGCTGTTGTTTACTGCTGTTTTCTTTACTTGCTCCTTTCTATATTTGATCTTCTTCATAGTCTCTGTTGACAGCCACTCCTTATGCTGGTACTTCATGGGCCCAAGAACTTCGCTGCATGTTGTTGTCACAGCTTCTTTCACTATCTTCCATCTGCTGTCTACTGTCTCCTCCTCTTTCATCAGTTCCTGCAACACTTGGAACTTGTTGCTCAAAGCCACTCTGAATTCTTCTTGCTTGTCTGAGTCCCTCAGAGAACATGTGTTGTACTTGTGGCGCTGTGTTGTCGATGCCATCCATTCCTTCTTCAGTTTCAGCTTCAGTCGTGCAACCACCAAGTGGTGGTCTGATGCGACATCTGCTCCTCGCTTCACCCTCACGACCCGCAGGGATCTCCTGAATTTATTGGCGATGCAGATGTGGTCTATCTGGTTTTCAGTGGTGCTGTCTGGTGACACCCAAGTTACCTTGTGTATCCTTTTGTGCGCATGGACACTACCGCCGATCACCAGGTTGTTGAGAGCACACAGGTCTGCAAACCTCTCCCCATTTTCGTTCATGTTCCCGAGCCCATGCCTGCCCATCACTTCTTCGTACCCGGTGTTGTCGCTGCCCACTTTTGCGTTGAAGTCTCCCATGAGGATATTGACATGTCTCTCACTGAGGTTTTCCAGGATGGTCAGAAGTGATCTTTTTCCTCTTTTGAGCTGTCATTTGTAGGTGCATAGCACTGCACTATATTCATGATGAATCTCCTCTTCTTTGTTCGGAAAGACACTGTAATGATCCTTGGACAATGCGCTTCCGATCCGATGAGCGCTCTTTGTGCTTTTTTGGACAGCATCAGTGCTACTCCCTGTGTGTGTGGGGTGTTGTCCCCCTCATGTCCCGAGTAAAGCAGCATCTCCCCTGTTGTCAGTCTTTTCTGTCCTGACTGTGTCCATCGTGTTTCGCTGATTCCAAGCAGGGCTAGTTTGTAGTTACACATTTCTGCAGAAACTTGCGCGGTCTTCTCTGTTTTGTACATGGTCTATGCACCGATGTTGATTGATGCCCTGGCGGAGAGCAGGGTAGTCTGCCTTGTAGCTTCCGATTTCCGTCTTTCACCACATGGCGTCATACTTCTTCTTAACAAAGATCCCTCTCTTCCCAGGACTAAGGTTTGTTGATCTCCTTTTGGCGTTTTTGTAGCTAGCTTTATAGCCCCACGCCCAACCCTCTTACTTTTTCAGCCGGGCTTGGGACCGGCCTTGGCGGAGTTGGAAGAAGTTTGGAACCACTAAAAATCTTCCTAGATCTGGCTGCCCGGCCAAACTGAGTGATCAAGGAACAAGGTGAGCAGTGTGTCACTCTGACAGCTCCGTGGTTCACAACAAGATTCTCTGGTCTGATGAAACCAAAATTGAACTTTTTGGCCTGAATACCTAAATAAGTGTCATGTCTGGAGGAAACCAGACACCACTCATCACCTAACTAATGCCATATCTACAGTGAAGCATGGCGGTGTCAGCATCATGATGTGGGGATGATTTTCAGCAGCGGGACCGGGGCGACTAGTCCTGATAGAGGAAAAAAAGAATGCACCTAAGTACACCAAGATCCTTGAAGAAAATCTGCTCCAGAGTGCTCTGGACCTCAGACTGGGGCGAAGGTTTACCTTCCAACAGGACAACGACTCGAAGCACACAGCTTCGAAGAGAAAAGAGAGAAGAGAAAGTCTGTGAATGTCCTTGAGTGGCCCAGTCAGAGCCCAGACCTTAATCCAATTGAACATCTGTGGAAGGAGCTGAAAATAGCTGTACCGACACTCCCCATCCAACCTGACAGAGCTTGCAAGGATATGCCAAGAGGAATGGGCAAAAATGTCTAGAAACAAGTGTGTCAAACTTGTAGCCTCTTTCCTAAGATGCCTTGAAGCTGTAATTGCTGTCAAAAGTGCATCCACCAAGTATTAGGCTAAGGGTGTGTACAGATATGTAACACCTAAATAAATGATATTTGTCAGTAAAATTAAATTGCATATTTTCTAAACCTTGTTTACACTTCGTAATTATTGGCGATTGTGTGTAGATGTTTGAGGCAAAAAAAGATCTATTATAGAATGACTCTGTAATGTAATAAAACGTGTAGAAGGTGAAAGGGGTGTACAGACTTTCCGGCTTGACTGTACCATGAGTACCATGGACTCTATCACGTTTAGCAGAAAATAAATCAAACCATGACTCCCTCAGCATGCTTAAATTGGACCAAGGTTGGATGATCTAAATCACACCTCATACTAAACACTAAAATAGTTCAGAATCATTGTTCATGGCAATCCCTGTACTCTGACATAAATCCCATAGGAAAACAGTAAGATGAGCTAAAGTCTGGAGGATGTAAAGAGTTGTTTTTTCTTTTGATCATTGTACTTCCCATATAGCATAATGTACAAGTACAAGCAGTATAGAATGTTTTTGCAGCCTGTTTTGTTTGTTTATTTAGGGGTGCCAATATTTGTGGTCTAAATTGTGGTGTGTATGTCATAAATAATGTATAAAAAAAGTTGTGTTATGCAGATTAAGCTGATTCTTCAGTTGCATATTATCATTTGTTTTAATGCTATATGACAATTTTATTAATTACAATTTGAATAGTTTATTAATTTAAACCTTGTTTTTATGCAAATGTACAGGGTGGACCATTTATATGGATACACCTAAATAAAATGGGAATGGTTGGTGATATTAACTTCCTGTTTGTGGCACATTAGTATATGGGAGGGGGAAAACTTTTCAAGATGGGTGGTGACCATTAGTGACAGTTTTCATGCGTCCACATTTTGGCAAATCCAACACTGAACCAGTTTCACGAAACTTGGCAAGCAGTTTGCTAACTGTAGCATGGGAGATGGGTGGTCTCGTAGGGTGTCTTGCATTGAAATCTGCTGCAATGACCCGGGTACTGCGTTCACCAGACATCAACACAATTTCTATCCGCTACTTACGTGTTAACCTCTGCGACATGTCAATGGCTGTTACGTTAAAACCAAGCACACCATTGTTTTTCTTGTGAAATTCTCAATAAGTTTGATGTGTCACATGACCCTCTTCCCATTGAAAAAACTAAAGTTGGATCCAAAATGGCCGACTTCCAAATGGCCGCCATGGTCACCACCCATCTTGAAAAGTTTTCCCCCTCCTATATACTAATGTGCCACAAACAGGAAGTTAATATCACCAACCATTCCCGTTTTATTTAGGTGTATCCATATAAATGGCCCACCCTGTATTGAGTAAGGCCCATTGCCTGTCTATATCATTATCTGTGTGTATATTTGTTTGTGTTTAATATTTCCATGATATAGCGGCAGTGTGTGGAGTATGCTCTTAAGGCTCGGCCACTACGTAGGTACATTCCTAAAAACCCATACCAGTACAAGGTATGGTATGTGGTCAACTCCACCTATTTTGAATACCTGATGTTTACCTTAATCCTACTCAACACCATCTGTTTGGCAATGCAGGTAAGTTTGCTTATATTTATTGTTGTATAGCTTTAAATAATGTATTGTAAATGGACACACTAGATTTTAATTAAATTGACTAAGTAATAATTATATAAAAGTGCAAAATAATTTTGGGTATTTGGGTAGACTTGGATCTAACTAACAACTTCTATATAAACATATTTTTATGAGTTTTATCTCTTTATAGCACCATGGTCAGTCACCATCCTTCAACAAAGCCATGAACATCCTCAACATGCTCTTCACTGGTCTTTTTACTGTGGAAATGATTCTTAAACTTATTGCCTTCAAACCAAAGGTACAGTCTGCTCCCTATTCATGCAAAAAAAGTCAAGGTTAATTTAAGACCCAAAATGTCATTGATTCGTTGCTTCAAATCTTTTAAGTTTGCTTAAGCTTTAAATTTGTTTTTATTAAATTAAACCACATGAAAAAAGGTTTGAAATGAAAAGAGGTTTAAAAAATTAAGAGACCTAGTTTTACAGTCTAATAAATTGATGGTATTTTAATATTACTTTAATTTTTTACACGGTTTACAATGTAATAACTCAAAATTGTTATTGTTAATTGTTATTGTTATTATATTTATTACACTGTAAATTACAAATGCAATAACAACCTCTGCAAAATGTGGGTTTAGTCAACTGAGAAACCTTATGCTGTTTTGCAGCTCTGTGTGTCATATTTTTTTTTTTTTTTTTTACTTTGATTTAAACATTGTCACTTTGTAAAAATGAATTATTTCATAACGTGTGATATGGTCCATTTAGTTTTATTGATTTCATCAAAATACAGATGAGGGACAGAGTGACAGGTAACACAAAACAGGTTCTAGCTAGTTCTGAGCCACTGTAAGCCACCACAACAACCTCAGTGCACTTTGACATAAACCCAATCTTTGAAATTATACTGAAGGGAAAGAACCCCATTTACAGATATTCTGAAGCTGGTAATGATTGTGGGGACTGCTGTCTAAAATAACTGAAACACCTGTCATTTTAGTGTGGTAGGTTTCATGGCTAAATTGGACCAGTCTGGTGGCCAATCTTCATTAATTGCACATTGCACCAGTAAGAGCAGAGTGTGAAGGTTCAATTAGCAGGGTAAGAGCACAGTTTTGCTCAAAATATTGCAATGCACACAACATTATGGGTGACATACCAGAGTTCAAAAGAGGACAAATTGTTGGTGCACGTCTTGCTGGCACATCTGTGACCAAGACAGCAAGTCTTTGTGATGTATCAAGAGCCACGGTATCCAGGGTAATGTCAGCATACCACCAAGAAGGACAAACCACATCCAACAGGATTAACTGTGGACGCAAGAGGAAGCTGTCTGAAAGGGATGTTCGGGTGCTAACCCGGATTGTATCCAAAAAACATAAAACCACGGCTGCCCAAAT
Source organism: Trichomycterus rosablanca (assembly GCF_030014385.1). Taxonomy (NCBI): domain Eukaryota; kingdom Metazoa; phylum Chordata; class Actinopteri; order Siluriformes; family Trichomycteridae; genus Trichomycterus; species Trichomycterus rosablanca. Next base: position 52,978,403 of record NC_085988.1, on the reverse strand, counting down.
CACGGCAGAATTAAATGTGCACCTCAACTCTCCTGTTTCCACCAGAACTGTCCGTCGGGAGCTCCACAGGGTCAATATACACGGCCGAGCTGCTATAGCCAAACCTTTGGTCACTCGTGCCAATGCCAAACGTCGGTTTCAATGGTGCAAGGAGCGCAAATCTTGGGCTGTGGACAATGTGAAACATGTATTGTTCTCTGATGAGTCCACCTTTACTGTTTTCCCCACATCCGGGAGAGTTACGGTGTGGAGAAGCCCCAAAGAAGCGTACCACCCAGACTGTTGCATGCCCAGAGTGAAGCATGGGGGTGGATCAGTGATGGTTTGGGCTGCCATATCATGGTATTCCCTTGGCCCAATACTTGTGCTAGATGGGCGCGTCACTGCCAAGGACTACCGAACCATTCTGGAGGACCATGTGCATCCAATGGCGGTGCCGTGTATCAGGATGACAATGCACCAATACACACAGCAAGACTGGTGAAAGATTGGTTTGATGAACATGAAAGTGAAGTTGAACATCTCCCATGGCCTGCACAGTCACCAGATCTAAATATTATTGAGCCACTTTGGGGTGTTTTGGAGAAGCGAGTCAGGAAACGTTTTCCTCCACCAGCATCACGTAGTGACCTGGCCACTATCCTGCAAGAAGAATGGCTTAAAATCCCTATGACCACTGTGCAGGACTTGTATATGTCATTTCCAAGACGAATTGACGCTGTATTGGCCGCAAAAGGAGGCCCTACACCATACTAATAAATTATTGTGGTCTAAAACCAGGTGTTTCAGTTATTTTGTCCAACCCCTGTATGTAGACCAAAACCATGGCAGCATGATGCCCCAGACAGTACAATTTAACCCCCTTACTGGTGTTAAGCATTTAACCATTTAACCACATATGTTAAACATACTCTATTAAGATATTGACCAGTTATAATGACCTAATAATGAATCCTCTTAAAAAGCCAACTTGCGACCCAGTATCAGTTTTAAAAGTTTAATATTTGCCTTAAATTTGCCATGGAGCTGTGTGTTGTGTTCTCAATGAAATTGGCATTGAGTAACAGTAATTGAAATTTAACTAATTGTTGTATTTAAGATGAAGGTTATACAGGTCCTTCTCAAAAAATTAGCATATCATGAAAAGGTTCTCTAAACGAGCTATTAACCTAATCATCTGAATCAACGAATTAACTCTAAACACCTGCAAAAGATTCCTGAGGCTTTTAAAAACTCCCAGCCTGGTTCATTACTCAAAACTGCAATCATGGGTAAGACTGCCGACCTGACTGCTGTCCAGAAGGCCATCATTGACACCCTCAAGCAAGAGGGTAAGACACAGAAAGAAATTTCTGAACGAATAGGCTGTTTTCAGAGTGCTGTATCAAGGCACCTCAGTGGGAAGTCTGTGGGAAGGAAAAAGTGTGGCAGAAAACGCTGCACAACGAGAAGAGGTGACCGGACCCTGAGGAAGATTGTGGAGAAGGGCCGATTCCAGACCTTGGGGGACCTTCGGAAGCAGTGGACTGAGTCTGGAGTAGAAACATCCAGAGCCACCGTGCACAGGCGTGTGCAGGAAATGGGCTACAGGTGCCGCATTCCCCAGGTCAAGCCACTTTTGAACCAGAAACAGTGGCAGAAGCGCCTGACCTGGGCTACAGAGAAGCAGCACTGGACTGTTGCTCAGTGGTCCAAAGTACTGTTTTCGGATGAAAGCAAATTTTGCATGTCATTCGGAAATCAAGGTGCCAGAGTCTGGAGGAAGACTGGGGAGAAGGAAATGCCAAAATGCCTGAAGTCCAGTGTCAAGTACCCACAGTCAGTGATGGTCTGGGGTGCCATGTCAGCTGCTGGTGTTGGTCCACTGTGTTTTATCAAGGGCAGGGTCAATGCAGCTAGCTATCAGGAGATTTTGGAGCACTTCATGCTTCCATCTGCTGAAAAGCTTTATGGAGATGAAGATTTCATTTTTCAGCACGACCTGGCACCTGCTCACAGTGCCAAAACCACTGGTGAATGGTTTACTGACCATGGTATTACTGTGCTCAATTGGCCTGCCAACTCTCCTGACCTGAACCCCATAGAGAATCTGTGGGATATTGTGAAGAGAAAGTTGAGAGACACAAGACCCAACACTCTGGATGAGCTTAAGGCCGCTATCGAAGCATCCTGGGCCTCCATAACACCTCAGCAGTGCCACAGGCTGATTGCCTCCATGCCACGCCGCATTGAAGCAGTCATTTCTGCAAAAGGATTCCAGACCAAGTATTAAGTGCATAACTGAACATAATTATTTGAAGGTTGACTTTTTTTGTATTAAAAACACTTTTCTTTTATTGGTCGGATGAAATATGCTAATTTTTTGAGATAGGAATTTTGGGTTTTCATGAGCTGTATGCCAAAATCATCAGTATTAAAACAATAAAAGACCTGAAATATTTCAGTTGGTGTGCAATGAATCTAAAATATATGAAAGTTTAATTTTTATCATTACATTATGGAAAATAATGAACTTTATCACAATATGCTAATTTTTTGAGAAGGACCTGTATGTGAGACTTTGGAGATTGCTTTGTCATGTAGTTGCAAATTACCCCTGAGTTATAATTTGTAAGAGCCTGAGAATAGTAGGTATGCATAGGTGTTGCTAATTGCTGATTTTACATGTCTAACTTTTCATCCTCTATAGGGTTACTTTAGTGACCCCTGGAATGTTTTTGACTTCCTCATCGTAATTGGCAGCATAATAGATGTCATTCTAAGTGAAATAAATGTAAGTACACCACCATTTCACTCTATTTACCTCTCGGCTTTAGTATAGTTTTTTCTCACTATTTTTCTTTTCCTTTATTTTTTCATATTTCACTCCAGGCTACTGGTTTAACCAGGCTTTAGTTGTTCTGAAGGCAAGATAACCACGGATGTTTGTCATGGGATATTAAGAGATAGCCTAGACTTGTGAATTTAGAAAAAAATCAGAATTAATTGGTTGCAGTAATAACACGTTTAAGCAATTAGACAAACACGTGTGTCAGACAATTGCATAAATTATATAATTATATTGTACTTAACACCTTTTCAGTGCAGTTATGACAGCTATTTTACTGTTGTTCTTTTTCTATTAGCAAGCATGATTGCCCACAGGTCTAGTATTTCATCTCTTGGATTGTGTACTGTTGCCCCTGTTTTAACCCTCTCACACTTGTCTTGAGGTTTTATGATTGGCTCCATTTCTTGAAAAAGTCAGTGTTTCTACGTAACTGTTTCCTTTTTTCTTTTCTTTGTTTTCATATTTTTGCTCCCTACTATACACAATGAAGCATTATTTTGTCAATACCTGGAATACATTTGAAGCTCTCATAGTAGTGGGTATCGTTGTTGATATACAGTGTATCACAAAAGTGAGTACACCCCTCACATTCCTGCAAATATTTCATTATATCTTTTCATGGGACAACACTATAGACATGAAACTTGGATATAACTTAGAGTAGTCAGTGTACAGCTTGTATAGCAGTGTAGATTTACTGTCTTCTGAAAATAACTCAACACACAGCCATTAATGTCTAAAAAGCTGGCAACATAAGTGAGTACACCCCACAGTGAACATGTCCAAATTGTGCCCAAATGTGTCGTTGTCCCTCCCTGGTGTCATGTGTCAAGGTCCCAGGTGTAAATGGGGAGCAGGGCTGTTAAATTTGGTGTTTTGGGTACAATTCTCTCATACTGGCCACTGGATATTCAACATGGCACCTCATGGCAAAGAACTCTCTGAGGATGTGAGAAATAGAATTGTTGCTCTCCACAAAGATGGCCTGGGCTATAAGAAGATTGCTAACACCCTGAAACTGAGCTACAGCATGGTGGCCAAGGTCATACAGCGGTTTTCCAGGACAGGTTCCACTCGGAACAGGCTTCGCCAGGGTCGACCAAAGAAGTTGAGTCCACGTGTTCGGCGTCATATCCAGAGGTTGGCTTTAAAAAATAGACACATGAGTGCTGCCAGCATTGCTGCAGAGGTTGAAGACGTGGGAGGTCAGCCTGTCAGTGCTCAGACCATACGCCGCACACTGCATCAACTCGGTCTGCATGGTCGTCATCCCAGAAGGAAGCTGACGCACAAGAAAGCCAGCAAACAGTTTGCTGAAGACAAGCAGTCCAAGAACATGGATTACTGGAATGCCCTGTGGTCTGATGAGACCAAGATAAACTTGTTTGGCTCAGATGGTGTCCAGCATGTGTGGCGGCGCCCTGGTGAGAAGTACCAAGACAACTGTATCTTGCCTACAGTCAAGCATGGTGGTGGTAGCATCATGGTCTTGGGCTGCATGAGTGTTGCTGGCACTGGGGAGCTGCAGTTCATTGAGGGAAACATGAATTCCAACATGTACTGTGACATTCTGAAACAGAGCATGATCCCCTCCCTTCAAAAACTCGGCCTCATGGCAGTTTTCCAACAGGATAACGACCCCAAACACAACCTCCAAGATGACAACTGCCTTGCTGAGGAAGCTGAAGGTAAAGGTGATGGACTAAACCCAATTGAGCACCTGTGGCGCATCCTCAAGTGGACAGTGGAGGAGTTCAAGGTGTCTAACATCCACCAGCTCAGTGATGTCATCATGGAGGAGTGGAAGAGGATTCCAGTAGCAACCTGTGCAGCTCTGGTGAATTCCATGCCCAGGAGGGTTAAGGCAGTGCTGGATAATAATGGTGGTCACACAAAATATTGACACTTTGGGCACAATTTGGACATGTTCACTGTGGGGTGTACTCACTTATGTTGCCAGCCATTTAGACATTAATGGCTGTGTGTTGAGTTATTTTCAGAAGACAGTAAATCTACACTGCTATACAAGTTGTACACTGACTACTCTAAGTTATATCCAAGTTTTATTTCTATAGTGTTGTCCCATGAAAAGATATAATCAAATATTTGCAGAAATGTGAGGGGTGTACTCACTTTTGTGATACACTGTAGCTATCACAGAGGTTGACATATCTCTCTGTAAATTCTTTCTTTCTTTCTTTCTTTCTTTCTTTCTTTCTTTCTTTCTTTCTTTCTTTCTTTCTTTCTTTCTTTCTTTCTTTCTGTCTGTCTGTCTGTCTGTCTGTCTGTCTGTCTGTCTGTCTGTCTTTCTGTTTCATTCCTTTCTGAGAACTACACATCCTAAGCTACTGCATTTTCTTTATCTTCAAGTCTTTTACTGGTAATGGTACATCATAAATTAAATGGATGCAGTGTTATGAATGAAAATTTCTAATTTTTATAGACATTGTGATTTTTTTCTACACCATGTTCTTGTATTTATGTGTATGGCATTTCATAGTATTGGCCTTAGCATTGTGGTAGAATTTTTGGATAAAGCAGTGGTAAGTAAATTACAATTATGTAGCAGTTTTGTGGATAATTAGTTTCCCTCTGTATGCATATGCAAAGATCATGCTTCTTTTATTGTATTTCAAATGTTTATTTGGTATTTGTTGGCCAATCTTGGTCAAAATTGTTGTGTCTGACCGATAAGCATGGAGAGGGTTTCCAAATCCTTTGCAGATCTTTACAAATCATGTGAACAAACATTTAGTTTCAATGCAACCATCTCAAGTGACTAAACAAAATTACCATCTTCATCATTTTCCTTTGTAATGTTTGTAATTTATAATGACACCAGTATTTAGGTTTGAGTGTGTAGATGCCTGACTTAGACCACCGTGTACATTAATGTTGTGTTACAATGTAGGCATGTCGGAATTGCTGGTTAACTGGGATTTTTTTTTACTTACTTTCTAATTTGTTTGCTTTATTTTTGTTGTTTTTCCAAAGCTTTGTTTCTATGTTTGCAGATTTATTTAATGAACCCAATCTAAGCTGTACTTCTGCTTTGATAGAATAGGAAATTATTATTCCGATTGTGCATTTTTTGTAATTTGTCTGCCATACAAGTCCTCCTGCAAATATTGCTTCATTTTTCTGTTGTAGCAGCAGTAGCATTGTTATGGTGAACATGGGAGATGACCAGCCTAGCCAGTGCATGCTCAAAGCAGCTGCTTTATGTAGCTGCCATTGTAGTTTGACATTCGATATTTTTTGTCATTTATTCTTCTCAACTGAACCATATACCTACTAACCTCTCTATCTTATGTGGTTTCTCTATTTCCCTCTATTTTTACTTTTTTTTTTTTTTTTTCTTTAATCTGTCTTTGTACCATGCTGGTGTTATTTGTTGGTGGGGGCTTTTTTCTTTCTCTTCATAAAACAGGGGAACAGTGAGTGCATAGCCACTGACAGTGATTTTTGGTTGTTAAGGTTTTGTTAAGGGTGTCGTTTATTCGATTACTACTGCCTTCTGTTTTCATAGGGATAATAAAAGTGTTCACATTCTGGTATAAATTATTACATGCTTATTCACATATGCGCACACACACTCAAACACACTTAAGCACACAATAACTTCTCAGCTAATCCTTACCAATCCAACAAGTACAAAACAGGTGACTTTGTATTTTCTTCTTCTGCTATGCCCAAACTCTCTTACACACATGCACACAAAATATTATTTTGTGGTAGTTCTGTGATAGATCAATGCAATAGCTTTGATCTGTATACCTTTCTTTAAAGCCAGCCGACCTGTCCTTCGCCACCTCCTCCACTGTGGTAAGACCAATGGTATGGACTGACGGTAATCAAACCTCACATAACAAATTCCCCCCTTTTATTTACTGAACCTCTTATCAGTTTATACATTTAGCATGTTTCATTCATGCACATCCAAAATACATATTCCCTACATTAAAATGCAGATGTGTGTAAAAATGTTATGTTGTGCTTTTGACTTCCTCTTCACCCCGACGTCTCTGATCTGTGTTTAACATCTCTCTGGCATTGCTTATTGTGGTCACGTGATTAGCCCCCATCTTGTTTGCTCTGGTAAAACATTTTTTTACAGATTTTAAATATTCGAAAATAAATGGTTGCTAGAGATTTAATGCATGAACAGTTGGTCATTTGTCAGTATTTGATTGCTGTAAGATTGTGTACAGGTGAAGGTTTTAATTTTTTATTTTAGATATTCTATGTATACTGCATTATGCAAATTTTTTTATCTTAATTCAGCTTTGAGATACTTTGCATCATTGGCTGTTACATGTAAATTAAACAATTTAAGAAATACATAATTCAAACTTTATTTTCAGTGTAACTTCTATCTCTTTAATATCTATTGTAATAATATTGTAAAATAATCTATCTGAAAAATAAAAGACTGTTATATGCTATAGTACTATAACAAAACATCAGTAACAACAACAAAATATTACTCAAAATTTAAGTTAAGATAACATGGTGTTACAGCAGCTCCAGCACAGAGTAAATACAATAGAGTAAAATAAAATAGAAATATTGACTATGTAATTCAATAACTACAATACAGCTGTATGGCAAATTACAACTATATAGGAAAACATTATATATGTATATGTATGATGTATGTTATGTAAAGTCAAGTGCAGGAAAAGCTGGGGGAGAAAAATTTTGAATTATTTGTGAGGGTGAAGCTCTTTGTGGAATAACCCTATGACTAAATGAAGTGCCCAGCCACCATAGTTCCTCTTTGAGAGGGTGACAGGGCTTGTCCAGAATGGCTCTTATTTTGTCCTTCATCCTCCTGTCACGCACTACCGCTGGCTTTCCTCACAGGCTTATTTAGTTTGTCGATTTCTTCAGCCTTTATGCCACCACCTCAGCACACCTCAACCAAAAAGAGGGAACTGGCCACCACAGACTGATAGAATACTTTCAGCAGTCTATTGCACACATTAAAAGACCTCAGCCTCCTCAGAAAGAACAGTCAACTCTGTCCTTTCCTACAGAGGGCATCAGTGTTATGTGTCCAGTCCAGTTTGCTATTAATATATAGCCCAAGACAATTCCTTTCCCTGAATGAAAACAGGGACATTGGGGGCTTCTGTTCCTATAGTAGTCTCTTTGGTCTTATTCAGATGATTTTTACTGCACCATATTGTGAAGCTCTTGATCAATTCTCGGTACTTCTCCTTGTTGTCCCTGGTGATTCTACAATGAAGGAGTCATTGGAGAACTTGGAGGTGGCAGAAACCAGGGTTGACGTAAAAATCTGAGGTGTAGACAGTAAAGAGGGACAGTGCTTGCACAGTTCCTTGGGGTGCACCAGTGTTGCAGATCACAGACTCAGAAACACAGTCATCCACTCTGACATATTGTGGCCAGCCTGTAAAGTAGTCTGTGATCCAGGATGTGGTATTGGGGTGCAGGTGCATCTCCAACAGCTTCTCTCTCAGGTAGGGCTGGATGGTGTTGAGAAAAATCAAAGAACTAGATAAATCAAAGAATATAATAATCCCTGCTTGTCCAGATGAGAGAGGGCCTTGTGTGTCATGTAGATTATGGCATCCATATCCACCCCAATGTGTGGCCGGTAGAAGCAGTAGTACCTGGATGGTGGTGAAGGTAGGGCTTGGTGGTGTAGGAGTTTGCACAGAGCTGTGAATTCTTGACCAAGTATGTAGAGTTAAAAGAGGAGATGGTGTGAGTGGTGAGATGCCATGGTACAAACTTATGTTAATGTCTGTTTGTGTGGAGCTGGTAGGAGAGTCTGGGCTGTCCTTTGAGGTCAGTTGTCTGTTGAGAAGGGGGGGGGGGGGGGGGCAAAGGTGTAGATGGGTCGGGAAGCAGGGATTCCTGTGAAGGTGTGAATGGGGGTATGGTTGTTGAGTGGAGATCTGTCTTAGCACACAATGGTGGGGGCGGTGTCAAACCTATTGAAGAACAGGTTCAGCTCAGATGCAAATGCCAGGTCTCTCTGTACTCCATGCACAGGCAGACTATAGCATATCATATGTTTCATCTCATTCCACACCTCTCTTGTGTTGTTCTGTCCCATTTTAGCTTCAATCTTCTCCCTGTAACAGTTTCTAGCCTCTCTTAGTTTCCTCTTAAGTTCCTTTTGAACAGCCCAAAGTTCCTCTCTGTCCTTACAAATGAAGGCCCTCTTCCTCCTATTGAGAAGGTTTTTAATTTCTCTGCTTATCCATGGCTTGTTTTTGTGGTAGCTGCATACTTTCTTGGTGGGTACAATAGTGTCCTCACAGAAGTGTACACAGTCCGTGATGCAGTGAGAGGCCCTCAATGTTCTCCCCTGTAGTCATTCTGGAGCAGTTCCCAGTCTCTTCTAAAAACACTCCTAGAGGCTCCTATATACAGTCTTTGTGCTGGGCATCTGTTGCAAAACCAGCGGCTTGTAGGTGGCCACAAGGTGTATGAAGTTATGGTCAGATTCTCAGAGTGGGGGAAGGGCAGATTAACCATTTGCCCTTTCCACATTGACATAAAGGAGATCCAGGATCTTGTTCCCTCTCATTGCACAGTTGACATACTGTTTAAAGTTGGTCAATACAGGAGTGAGGGAGACATGGTTAAAATCCCCGCAGATCAATGTGAGGGCACTGGGATGTCTGAAGTCCTGCAGTGACTGAGTGAATGATAACAGTTTCTCCACTTTATTAGCGAGACCTCTTAAATTTCCAAAAATGACCGTAGGAAGAAAAGGCTTCATTCTCCTGTTTCTTTAAATCCTCTCCCGTACCATCACTCTGGCTCTTTTTCCTGGTGAGGTTGTCTCCATATCTCCTCAGGTATGTGAGCAGAGAGGACACAGACTCCTTGACGGTATTGCAGTAGCTCATTGCAAGTGTAAGTGGTCATGTTTCAAAAATAATACAGCAACACTGCAATTTAAAAAGAATTACAGTAGATAACAATTATAGAGTAGAAAGAAAGAGCAAAAAGAAAAAGCTGATAAAGGCAGCTGCAACAGGCTTCTGACCTCTCCAGCAGCCAGGTGTGAAAGCTGTTTATAATGCATGAAACTAAAAATTCAGATGCATTTTACTGATTGTGTAACTTATTGGAAGTGTAATTACAATTACTGGCCAAATAAGTGTGATATAATAAGTTCACTGTAGGTAATTTTGATGGGTGTGTGTTTTTTGTTATAGTACTAAAACATATATTAGTTTGTCCTTGTCATGTTATCACTGGATGGTAGCGTACATGTTACTTTTATTTTACATACATCTATTCTGTATGTTTTTGTACATTTTTGTGTTTAAAATTTGTGTGTGTGTGTGTGTGTGTGTGTGTGTGTGTGTGTGTACGTGTCAACAACATGCTGAAAGGGGCTCCAGAATACAGAAGATAATGCCAGAATCTCTATCACCTTTTTTCGACTCTTTCGAGTGATGAGACTGGTAAAGCTGCTTTCACGGGGTGAAGGAATTCGGACCCTGCTATGGACCTTCATCAAATCTTTTCAAGTAAGAATTGGCTGAAGATGACCTGTTTAAGTTGCCAGCATTGAGGAAATTTTAGGAAGTAGAAAGACAATAAGACCAAGCTATATCAACAAACTGCTTTCTAATTCTCTCTCACTGTACAGGCACTTCCATATGTAGCATTGCTCATAGTAATGCTCTTCTTCATCTATGCTGTTATTGGAATGCAGGTAAGTTTCAACCTAATATATGCTGTTATATTAGTACATTTGGATTTCACTTCTTTGCATGTACTGACTAAAGACTAAAGACCTAACTGATCTATTCACATTGGTAATGTAGATGATGTGCTGATGTAGATGCGTGTCAACTAAATATCTTCTATTACATCTATTTTCCATTCATAAGATATGCAACATACTAAGACCAGAGTGCTTTCATTAGATTTGTTCAACCTTACTACCTAGTCACTGTCTTTCAGTCCAGTTAAACTGATTCCTACTTTAGAAACATTGATGGCATCCCCTCGTAGTCCGAGGATAGATCTCCAGTGCGATGCTTGGTTCTCCGTCAGTGTTTGGCTCTCTGATGGCTGATGAGGCCAGTTCTTGCGGCAAACATTCTTGGACATTCTTGGCTCGAGGTTGCCGTGCTCTTTCTTTCCTCCGTTGTCGTCTCGCTTCCACATCCGCTCTTCTGTTGGCTTCAAAGAGTGTAATTCCTTGTTTGACAGCTCTTCTCCACAGAGGTCTTTCTTGAGTCAATGCTTTCCAGGTCTTGGGGTCAATGCCTGTGGATTTTAGGGTCCGCTTTAATTGATCCTTGTAGCATTTCCGCGGGGCACCGAAGGGTCGCTTCCCGGATGCGAGTTCACCAAACAGGATCCATCGTGGGAGTTGATCTCCTGACATGCGAGTTACGTTGCCTATCCACCGGAGTTGATGTTTCATAATTGATGCTTCAATGCTGACAGAGGAAGCTCTATCCAGCACGGAATTATTGGTCACAAAATCATCCCAGTTGATGTTGAGGATGGCTCACAGCTTCTGTTGGTGGAACTGCTGCAGCTTCTTCCGATCTGCTCGGTAGAAGGTCCAGGTTTCACATCTATACAGAAGAGTGGATGCGACGACGGTGTTATAGACCATAAGTTTTGTTTGATGGGTCAGATCCTTGTTACGGAAGACACGGCTGGTGAGTCCTCTGAAGGCTTGGTGTGCCGCTTGGATTCTGTTTTCTATGTCCTTAGATGATGTGCACTGGGTGGACAGGACGCTGTCAAGATACGGGAAGTGTTCCACACATTCTAGGGTCTTCTCGTTGATTGAGATGTTGAAGTCTGGTAGGGAAGTCCTGGGAGGCAGTTTGTGCAAGGACCTTGGTCTTTGAGGCGTTCATGCCAAAGCGTGTGTATGCTGCGTTGAAGTTGTTGACTGATGTTTGTAAGTCTTTGACTGAGTGGGATGGTGCAGCATTGTCGTCTGCATATTGCATTTCGGTGACTTTGAAGGTGGAAACCAGGCTTGTGGATCTCAGACGGGACAGGTTGAATAGTCCTCCATCCTGCCTGTACCTCATTTCAATGCCAGGGTTATTGGGTGGTATCTCATACATCATGGTGGCAAGGTAGATGGCAAACAAGGTAGGTGCAAGGACACATCCCTGTTTCAGTCCACACGTGATTGGGAATTCTTCGGATATGTTCTGGATGACTTGTGCTGTCATGCCATTGTGTAGGGCTTGGATCAGTTGGATAAAGGGGTTGGGGAAGCCAAAGTGTTGTAGGACTTCCCACATAGCATCCCTAGTGACACTGTCGTAGGCCTTCTCCAGATCATAGAAGACTAGGAAGAGGGGTTTTTGCAGTTAATGTGATTTTTCTTGTAACTGGCGAGCGCAGAAAATCATGTCGATTGTTCCTCTGGTTGTATGGAGGATTCTGGTTGCACATTGTGATTCTGGAAGGATTTCTTCTGCAACCTTTTAAAGACAATTTTGGATGATCTGGGCGAAGATCTCCCCAGCAATGGAAAGCAGGGATATTCCGCGGTAATTCCCACAGATGTTCCGGTCACCCTTTTTGAAGATCATACAATCAGTGCATTCCTCATGTCACGAGGGACTTGTCTTGCTTCCCACATTCGGAGCATCAGTAGAGGCGGGTCTTGAGTGTTATACCGCCATGTACAAGGAGCTCGACTGGGATGTTGTCGGATCCAGCAGCTCTTCCGCGTCGTATGAGGCTTAGGGCTGTTTCGAATTCTTGGTAGGACGGAGGTGCTGTCAGTTTTAGTCGGAACAGTTGGGTGACGTTTCTCAGGAAGTCTCTGGCAACGGATGACTTTCGGTTAAGGAGAGTGTCGAAATGTTCCTTCCAACGGTCTAGGATGGCTTGGCTGTCAGTTAGACGTGTGCAGTTTTCAGAGGACATAAGCGTTCCAACAGAGGATCTCCTTAGGCCATAGATCTCTTTAAGGCCCGCGTGGAAGTTTCTTGTGTCTCTTTCATCAGCAAAGCGTTGGAGTTCTTCTGCCTTCTGTTGTTTTGAGTTTTGGAGCTCTCTGAGTCGCGCTTGGCACTGTCGTTTCAGTTGCTGGAATTTGGCTTTCTTCACATGATTTGATGGATCCTGTTTGTGAGGGATCTTTGCTTTCCGTTTTTCATCTATTATGGTTGTGATCTCCGCATCGTTGTTATCGAACCAGTCTTGATGCCTCTTTCTCTGCAGACCGATGGTTTCTTTGGCTGCATCATTGATCACTGCACGTAGTGTTGTCCACTCTGCCTCGATCGAGGATGGGTTGGCGGTCAGACAGTGCTGGATGTTTTCCTGGAGCTTTGCCGATATAGCAGGGTCGTTCAGTTTGCTAATGTCGTATTTCCTTCTCATCTGGTTTGTCGTATGCGTTCGAGGTCTCTGTCTCAAATTCAGTTTTCAGTTTAGAGATGACGAGGCGATGGTCCGTCCAACAGTCATCGGCACCTGGCATGCTCCTGGTTATCTGGACGTCCTTCCTGAACTTCTGCTTGATGATGATGTAGTCAAGGATGTGCCAATGCTTGGATCGAGGGTGCCTCCATGTAGTCTTGAGTCGGTTGGATAGTCGGAAGCAGGTGTTCGTGATAGTGAGTTCATTTCCTGCACAGAGGCCAAGAAGCAGAAGGCCATTGTCATTGCAGTTCCCAGTTATCACCAAACTTGCACTCGTCATCCTTGCCCCATCGCCGACGGACTGTACGAGAAGGAATAGAGGGAGAGAAACAAGCAGCCAGTAGGAGGCCATTGGTGTGGCTTTGTTTAAGGTGGACGACAGCTTGCCAGGATGAAGCCCATGCACTAATGTGATATGCTGGCTTAGGCCCGGAGCTGTATCGGTCTGCCGGGGATCCTCGCTATAAGGGCCCACCTTTAAGGTCGTAGCCTGTCTATTGAGGTACGCCTTTCTGCCAGACCGACTGGCAGAGGGATGGGGTGCTAGATTAATCCAATCTTCTGCCATCACAGCCGTTTTGTGAGCTTGCCATGTCTGCGCCTGCACCCCCAGACTGCCCACTTAATTGTGGGGTTTATATACCGCCAGTCAGCGGTCCCGTCAGGTGTTGGCCAGTTTCCTGTTGCCCGGGTGGCCCCAACTGCATTTATTCATGAAGTCCGGAGTGGAGGTGCCTGTCCGGGGTTTGTCCCGCATGCAAATATATATTACTATAACCATAACAACTAGGGATGTCCCGAATTGGGGCCGATCAAGGCATTTTTTAACTGATCAGTATCGGCTTTACTAAGGCTTACTTTTAATCCTTTTAATTAATTTAATACTTTTAATCCGAGTATGAAAACTTAAGGACCATAACATACAGCTTTTACGAGTTTACGTGTTACAAGACTGAACGACATCTCAGTATCAAGCGCTCTGATTGGCTTAGTTATGTAACCGAGTGTTGTAGTGATGCACTTGCTTAATAAAGAAATAAATACATGGTATATTCACAAATTGTCGGGAGCATAACACTTTATTTACTTCTTCTGTTACGGTACCGAATACCGGACAGCTAGAGTCATCGCGTTAGCCAAGCACGCTATTCCATGCACTATGGAAGCCCCAAAGGGTCAAAGCACACTCACTTCGCATAGAAACGTCCATCAAACCATTGTCACAACCGGCTGTCCGCTAACACGGCAGAGATGCTGATTTTCCTCAAAAAGAACCTTCACTTTATTTTGAGTGTTCTAGTTTTACTACTACAATGCTGCACTAAGTTTGTTTACTTTTATTTTGTAAAAATAAAAGAACATTAAGCAATAGCTTGGATGCAGGCATTTTTTTTCCTACAGCACTGCAGAGCTATTCAGTTGTTAAACATATACCATGGATTAATTTGAATAACTGTAATGTACTTGAAGTGTGCACTGTGTGAGCAGTATTATCTAGTTCTTATCTAGACAATATCTAGAAAATACAAGTATCGGTTTGAGACTCGGTATCGGATCGGGATCAAAATTAATGATCGGAATCGGGAACAAAAAAACATGATCGGGACATCCCTAATAACAACCCTAATAAACATTTTAAACCCTGGTCTGCACTAAATTACTATAACAACCCTAATAAACATTTTAAACCCTGGTCTACACTATATTACTATAACAACCCTAAATAAATATTTTAAACCCTGGTGTACACTATATTACTATAACAACCCTAATAAACATTTTAAACCCTGGTCTACACTATATTACTATAACAACCCTAATAAACATTTTAAACTCTGGTCTACACTATATTACTATAACAACCCTAATAAACATTTTAAACCCTGGTCTACACTATACTACAATAACAACCCTAATAAACATTTTAAACCCTGGTCTACACTATATTACTATAACAACCCTAATAAACATTTTAAACCCTGGTCTGCACTATACTACTATAACAACCCTAAATAAACATATTAAACCCTGGTCTACACTATATTACTATAACCAACCCTAAATAAACATTTTAAACCCTGGTCTACACTGTATTACTATAACAACCCTAATGAACATTTTAAACCCTGGTCTACACTATATTACTATAACAACCCTAAATAAACATATTAAACCCTGGACTACACTATATTACTATAACCAATCCTAAATAAACATTTGAAACCCTGGTCTACACTATATTACTATAACAACCCTAATAAACATTTTAAACCCTGGTCTACACTATTACTATAACAACCCTAATAAACATTTGAAACCCTGGTCTACAATATATTACTATAACAACCCTAAATAAACATTTTAAACCCTGGTCTACACTATTACTATAACAACCCTAATAAACATTTTAAACCCTGGTCTACAATATATTACTATAACAACCCTAAATAAACAGTTTAAACCCTGGTCTACACTATATTTAAGCAATAGAACACGAGAGGGAGTGTGTTATCGCGAATAACATCACGGCTGTGATTTGGTCGCAGGAACGAGCCGAAGGCGAGTGCCGTAGATCATCACAGCCGTGATGTTATTCGCGATAACACACGACCTCAAGTGTTCTATTGCTTTTATACAACAGTTTTTACAAAATGAAGAAAGAAAATAAATCAAAGAAGCCCTGAATTTCATATTAAATATGCTTTAATATTGACAATACCTTCCGCCAAAAAGTAGTTCCACAACGAATATAAAGTTTAACACTACAAAGCAGACATCCCAAGTTGCAAAAACTAATTTTAGGGCGGTAAGAACAACAAGAAGAAGAAGGCAAGAACCTCCGAAGGGAAAAAAAGAAATAAAAAACCTCTCACACACAACAAAGGATATGGGTGATAACAGAACTCTTAGGAGCTGCTAACTGGGCTATTAAGCTAACTGTTCATGTTACAAACACATTAAAGTTCCCTACATAGTGCACTAGATTGTGTATCAGATCGCGGATTATGTTCACTACATAGTGCACTAGATTGTGTATCAGATCACGGATTTATGTTCCCTACATAGTGCACTAGATTGTGTATCAGATCACGGATTTATGTTCCCTACATAGTGCACTAGATTGTATATCAGATAACGGATTTAAAACGCGATCGGGAATAAGGTCTGTGTCGCATGCGTGTGCGTTTGTGTGCATGAAGCTTGTCGTTACTGGCAACGCGTCAGCGGAGTAATACAGTTGTGGTGTGAAAAGGCCGTGCTGTTATTACGAATATCACCACGGTTAGAACGCTTCTCAACCAATCAGATTGTAAGGTCAGAACTAACTGTTGTATAATACTATATATGTACTATATACTATATACTGTATATGTACTATATTTAGAAACATAATATATCCTTATTGGTAAGTAGGCCTATCATTACAATTTTAGTATTGAGTACCCCCAATTAAACCCACAATTAAAAACAATAATCTGTAATTTGGTAATTCTCTTATATCTTCATTCAACTGACAATTGTAAAATTTTAATTTTAAAAAAATGTAATTGTTAAAAAAGATTTCCAAGGTTTTCACACATCATTGTATTTGGTTAATATGAAAACATTACTAAATTGAATGCGTGCAACACACTTAACGAGGTTGTGTTCTCACACAACCATTTAACACATGCAGAATTAGATTTTTTTTCAGAACTGACATTGTTTTATTAAAATCACAATGGACTTTCTGAGAAAAAAAATGTCATATTTTACTACTTTAGCTGCTCACTGTGAAATGTTTCAAAACTGTGTAACTACACTTGAGTATTCTATACACTTTTCACTTTTATTTTATCCCTGTGTACACTTTTTGAGTACACTGCAGGCATTAAAATATTTGTATCCACAAAATGCAATCACATTGGTCAGTCTAAACATTAAAGGTGTTAGATATCTAACTGCTGAGCCCACTTCGATTGGCAAAAGGTGGTGCAAATCCATTGAGGACTACACTTCACTGCAACCGTGTTGCAGTGTTGACAGTATCACCACAAGGTTAATTCTGGACCTAAGCACAAGGGTTGGACAAACTCAGAAAGAATAGGATGGCAGAAAATATAAGAGATATGTAACACGATATAACACTATAATAATACAAACCCTATTTCCAAAAAAACATTTTGTAAAATGCAATAAAAAAAAAGAATATGTGATTTGTTAATTTACTTGAATCTTTGTTTAACTAACAAAATAAAAAGAAACTATTTCTAATGTTTTCTCTGATTATTGTATTTCATAAATATAAGCACAATTGAAATTAGATGCCTGAAACACACTCATAAAGTTGGTACAGGGGCATGTTTAGCAGTGTGTTCCATCACATTTTCTATTAAAAGACATTTTAATGGTTATGGAAATAAGTAAACTTATTATTGCAGTTTTGCAAATTAATTTTTTCTTCATTCTTATTGATATGAGGCATCAGCTGTTCAGTTCAGTTCTGCATTGGGGTCCATATTATTAACAACAACAACAAAGTTAGATAAACACCTAGTGACACCTGCCTGTTACTGTTACAACCCCAAAAAGAGTTTCTGACATTTACTGTGACTTTTATTTCATTGCAGACCACAAGATATGTAATATGTCAGTTATTCAGGCCAGTCCCGTGCCTTCTCTTTAGTCGTGTCTTTGTAATGTGTGCAGCATGTGGTTTTGCATTGTCTTGAAAAGCAATGCATGGACATTCCTGAAAAAGATGGTGTATTAAAGACAGCATAATATTAACATTATGCTTTGACACAACATTATACTTGACACAACCCCATACCATGACAGACCCTGGCTTTTGCACTGGGTGCTGATAACAGTCTGGATGGTTATTTTTGTCCATTTGGACAGGTTGCCAGTACATTACAGGACTCTACAAAGAAAGGACTCGCTCCACACGGAAGTCAAACCCAGACCTTCTTGCCATGAGGTGACAGTGCTACCCACCAAGCTACCATGCTGCACCGCTTCTGGACGGGGTTAACACAAGCCTTTTTTTTTTGCACACAGTGCAACAGTTTAAAGTGGAATTTGTAAATGTAATTGTGTAATGTAATGGAACTGTAAAAGTACTGTAGTGTTTGACAAAGGTTTGCCGAAGTAATCCTTTGTCCATGTGGTTCAGCTATCGATGAACAACAGTTCTTGAAGCACTGCTGTCTTTTGTAGATTCTGGGGCACCTGGATTTTCACACTTGTTCATTGGATAGAACAAATTGTACTACTCCTGACTTGTGTCCCTGAGCTGCAGCTCTTGGGTTCCACTGGATACAATGCTACAATACCCATATCAGCTGGCTAACCCGTGTCTGTGGAGCCCTCACCAGTGTTCATGACTACTGTCTTAACATCATCTGATGCTCTCTCAAACTCTACAGGACTATTATGACCTGCATGAGTTTTCTAGCAAATGCAAGGACCAAGTTCTTACACTCCCTACTACACTCCCTACTGTTCTTACAGTTCTTACACGCCCTTCAACTGCACAATAAATCTACTTTTGGGTACCACTCCACCCTGTGACAGCATGAAGAAATATATATTGGCTCTAGGGTTTATCCATCTCCCTACCTCAGGGGTGGGTTTTTATGGGAAAGAAGGACAGGACCTTATATTGCTATATAGACTGCCGGGGCCTCAACAAGATTATTATCAATAATTGGTCTCCCTGCCTCTGAATTAGTTAAACAGTTGTTTGTATTTTCTAAATTAGACCATATGAACCCAATTTATTTAATTTTTGTCTGGTCAACTTATTTTTATTTGTTAATGTACATTCATTCCTGCTTTTCAGGCCTGCAATACATTTCAAAAATATGGGACAGAGCCAACTTAGGACTAGTAATTTGGTTAAATAAAATAAATAAATAAATAAACAAACAAATTAATAAATAAACAAATAAAAATAATGTGATTTTAAACAGGTGATGTCAATGAGTGATTGTAATCATGTACCCATGATGGGCTGAGTCTTTGAGAATCAAAGATGGGCAAAGGATCTCCAGTTCGTCAACAAATTTATGAGTAAATTACTAAAATAAAAAAAATAAAAAACTGTTGTTCAAGGAAAGTTATAAAAGGATTTGCATTTTTCTCCAGTACATAAACAATTAAACAATTCAAGGAATCTGAAGCAATTTTACTGTGTAAAGGGCAAGGGTGCAAGCCTAAGTTGAACACCCGTGATCTCCGATCCCTCAGACAGTACAAACAATGAAAAACTCATGCTGGACACATTACAAAGGCATGACTGCTGAAGAAGAGGGTACAATATCTTATGCTATTTTTATGTTTTTATATTTTCTGTACATATGCAAATTCTGCTGAACATGTAAATTTGTACATTGTCTACATATAGTCTTGTCGGTATATTGTATTGTTTGTAAATTGTAGAGAGCTAACAACAGCCGGAAACAAATTCCCTGTGTGTGTAAACATACTTGGCGAATAAAGCTGATTCTGATTCTGACAAAGAATGGGATAAACACCTGAAACACTTAATCACTTAGTGTCCTTGGTGCCAAAGCATCTTTTAAGTGTTATGAGAAGGAATGGCAACACTACAAAGTGGTAAATGCTTTACTGCCCAAATTTTCTTTTTGGAATGTACTGCAGGCCTGAAAATGCAGGAATTGATGTATATTAATAAATAAAATAATGTTGACCAAACATGACATATCCTCTGGGTTCAAATGACTGCAATAAAATATATGTCAATGTAATTGTAAAAAAAACCAAAAAACTTTTTTTTCTGCATTTTGTCCCAACTTTTTTGATTTAGTGTTGTAGATGACATCTTTGTCTAAAGTAGGACTTTACACTGTGTGAGGCATATCCTTTAGTTACTTTTGGAAAAGTACCTGTGAAGCTTGGTGACTTTTCCAGGGTTTGTGGAGTCCAAGGGTAACTTAATTACTTCAGTGATGTACTTTTCCACCATCATGTGAAATTTTGTCCTATCCGATGACCAGACAGAGGTTGAACCAGAAGAACAGACCCTTCTGTGCCATTTGTGATTTGTTGTGCAATTATGGGGCCTAATCAGGATCAATAATGCTATAGTAATGTCATACATAATTAGACATGGTTCTAAACCTCTTTTAAACCTCATTTACCTTTATCTGTCAGTGCAGCACATATTGGCCACCTTAATGTTGGGGTAGACCTTTCCTTTCTGGAAACCCTCGGGAAAACAATTACTGTTACATTAGGTAAATCAGGAGTGTATATCTTTTAAAATAGTGGCTCCTAAGTAAGGAGGAAATCAAATTATGCGCGGTTATTGGTTATTAAGCTAGCAGATAGCATCATAACAATGAAGCAGAAAATAATTTATTTTATATAATGTATTGTCTGCTTTATTGTTATGACCCTGTTGTTATTGTTATGATTTTTTTTACTGGATGATTGAGTAAGCAAAGAACAATAATTTTTACATTGTTATTGAGGGTATTAAATGCATTTGTTTCTTAAATGAAGTATGTTTTAAAAAATGTTTTACAAAATTTAACAAAATCTAGTTACCTTATGCTCTGAAATCATTAATTGTACCAAATATGCAAAAACGTATGTTGTGTTTCCTTGTAGGTATTTTGATTGCTAAGTGTATTAATGATGTCATTTTTTTTATTTAGCAGTTTACATTTATTAATTTGACAGTCTTTCCACATGGATCTTTCTTTAACTAGGGATGCAGAATATAGTCCAAGCAAAGAGCTGTTAAAGAAGGCATCTGTGATTTATGTGGCAATAGAAGTTAACACCAATTTACCACCAACTTGATAAAGTAGAACACCACAACGTAACTCAGAAGATATGTTCTAGTAAAAAGGACTGATGCAAAGACAACACAGTCAAACTATGAATAATAATATTCAAAATAAAAAAAATAAAAGCTTGTGACACAGTGGCAAGTAATAATAACAAAAGGTTGAGTAATATTAAAGGCACACCTCTACATAGATATTCATGCAGACACATGTAATGGGTGTTTAAGGTATTTGTTAGTATTGATGTTATTTGGTTACACTAAAGCCACCTTACTCCACAGGTATTTGGAAAGATAGCACTCAGAGATAACAGCCAAATCAACCGAAACAACAACTTTCAGACATTTCCACAGGCTGTGCTTCTACTTTTCAGGTCAGCTTATTCTCTCTTTTCATCACCATTTTTCTGTTATCTATAGGCAGATAGAAAACCTTACTTTTTGGGTGTATTGTTCTGTGTTTGTGTTTAGATGTGCAACGGGTGAAGCCTGGCAAGAAATCATGCTAGCCTGTTCCCCTAACCGCCCATGTGAGAAAGGCTCTGAAGAGGGCCCTACCAGTGAGGAGTGTGGTAGCCATTTTGCCATCATTTATTTTGTCAGTTTCTACATGCTTTGTGCCTTTTTGGTAGGTGCCCATTTAAATTCAATTCAATTCACTATGTTATATGTTATCCTTCTGTCGCAAATCACAGTCATAAAATGCAGAGAAACATTACTCCTATCAAAGCAGTATAGTTTAATATAGTATAGTTTTCCTTTAATAATTTACAGCACTAAAATGTAATTCACTAATGCTCTTATTATTGATCTGACTATATTCAACATTGCTGTCTGCCTTTATGATCACAGATTATCAACTTGTTTGTGGCTGTAATAATGGACAACTTTGACTATCTGACTCGGGATTGGTCAATCCTCGGACCACATCATCTTGATGAGTTCAAGAGAATATGGGCAGAGTATGACCCTGAGGCTAAGTTAGTCAACTTCCATTCTTTTGCATATTTGTAAGGTTTTTTGTACCGCCAGGCCTTCGGTTGGGCTTCCTAGTCTGTCTGGACTTTTTACCAGTTGGTTAGAAATGCTAGGTGATGTACTTCCTTCTGCAGTCCCTGTTAGTTATGGAAAGTGAGTGACACATTCTAGTGAATGCATGAGGTACCTGCAGCTTTTGCTTTGGTTGAGCTGTTAACATGACACAAATAATGTTACACTGAAAATAAAATAGATGCATATGAACCACATAGTTTACTGTATAGTTTGCATATTATGTTTTCTTGTTGGCACATTCACAGGTACAGCAAAACATCCTTATGTACTCATATCAGTTTGGTGGTACATCCTGTCCACCCGTACAGTCTGACATTGAAGTCAGATATGTTTTAGAGATATTTCTATTCTACTGTATATTAGAATTAGTGCATAAAAGGCAAGCATAAAGGCCAATATTGAATGATTATGATCTTTGATGTTTCAGACAGCACTACATTAAAAATAAATATGCTGTTTTGAAAATAAAACTACAAGGGTTTGTAAAAACTTTAGAAGACCCTTTTATACAAAGGAATGTAAGACTTTACTATGCAAGGCATAAGCTATACATTAATTAAGTAGACAAATTCAACCTGCTTCTCAAGGCTTATGCTCATCTATTGGCTCTAATGCAGAGTTGTTTTGAAAATAAAAATTAACATTGTGTTCTTTAGGCCAAAGAGGAAAAAAGAACTATCCTAATTGCAGTCAATGCAAAGCACAAAAGCTAGCATATCTCATGGTAACAGGGTGTGTTAGTACAAGTGGCATGGGTAACTTGCACATCTGTAAAGGCACAGTTATTGTTGAGAGGGTACATATGCATTTTGGAGCCACATATGCTTCTATCCCTTACTTGCAGAAACATCCCTGCTTCTTTAAGCATGATGCATGAGATATAGCAACATGGCTTTGTACTAAAATGGCCTACTTGCAGTCAAGGCAACTAAAGCCATTTTTTGTTCTCACTTCTCAAACAGTTGCAGAACTTAATATACTTAGCGTAAATGTGGTATAACTCATTGGTAATCACACCTCTTGCCCAACGTTTTTGGATAAAATTAAATAAACGGTCTTTGTACTCTTTTAATTGAATATAGGAAGCATGATGGTTTCTCATGCAATGCCATCTCTGAGCTCCAAGGTCATGCACATTCAACAGTGGTTTCTGGCTCTGCCCTACACAGACTAAAAGCTCTTTAGATTTCACAATATTATGAACAGTACATGGTGGAAGACAGTGCATGGTGGCGTCATCTTGACAGCAGCATTTGTCTTTCCAAAATACCAATAAAAGACTTGGAATCAATCTTACCTTCATATATATGCAAATCTCCTATGCCGTGTGCTTTGATGCATTCTCATTCCATCACTGATGCTGTTTTTTTATTTACTGGTAACAATCAGGATGATCTTTTTTATTTATGGCATGTAAAATCCAAAAAGAAGCTGATGCAGCAGCAGACTGTTAAATGACTCTAATTTTCCAAAGTTCCTCCAAGACCATGTGGCAATGTCCATCATGAAAGTTTCTGCCTGAGAGCTTGATGGTCGCGCACAATTAGAAGCGGTTTCCAGCCTTGGCCTTTACACACTGAGACTCCTTAAATATTTTTATGTTATTATGAACTTTAGATTGTGAAACACCTAAATTCTTAGCAATCTTGCCCTGATAAACATTGTCTTTAAATAGATGCATAATTATCTTATGAAATTTGGCACAAAGTTTGGCTTGCAAAGACTATGCTTTTGGTGGATAGTTCTTTTATACTTAGTCGTGATAACCTTACTTTTTACGATCTAAACTGCTTAATGTGAATCCTTCCAGAACAGTGTGGCTTGTATAACCTTAGTTTTATTTTGCTTCTGTCCCAACTTTTAGTTTTAAAAATGTGTTTCAGGCATCACATTCTATTGTTTTTTATACAAAATACAAATTTTTGAACAAATAGAGTTGGGCACATGTAGACCCTGCCCTGGTGTCCTGGATCACTGACAACCTGACAGGCAGACCCCATTATTTAAGACTACAAAACTGTGTCAGAGCAGACTATGAGTATCATGGGGGCTTCACAAATTATTGTACTTGCTCCTTTTCTCTTCACCCTGCATATGCGTCTAAAACATGCCATCTACAAAAGTTCCTAAATGACACAGCTATCGTGAAATGTATTAGTGAGGGAAATTAGTGGACACAGTAGAGATGGTGGTGCAGAGGCAAATGCTGGCAAAGTGTCAACAGTAATAAAGACCCCTTTCTATCTACTACATAAAACACTACAGGGACAGAGGAGTGCACTGAGCAGTAGACTGCTCTTGCCACGCTACAGGAAGGAACGCTTCTGCAGACCATTTCTCCCGGCAGCTTTTAGACAGTACAACTCTCTCTAATTCATCTTAGCATCAATGCATAATCATCTGCACTGGTCACTTTTTCTGTAGTTCCTGTTTATTGGGGGGGTTGTGTCAGTGCCGACCAGTGGCAACTCCGAGTTTCAAACCGAGAAGTTCAGAATCTCGGCACTGGTGTGCTAGCAAAATATCTCGCTGCCCCACCTGGGCCCCCGTTCCTTTTCTTATTGACAGAACACTAAGGGCAGACCATTTTACAAGGTTGTTGGATTAAGTCATGTTTTCTTCATTGTTGTCAAAGAGTGAAACATTTTATTATTTATTTTAACAAGATGGCACCACACCTCATTACGGACTTGAGACTTGATATACTTGATGTTTTCTCAATAGTGGGTTGGTTGTAGGGGTTCATATGAGTGGCTATCATGGTGTCTTAATTTAACTCCTTTGCATTTCTATCTGTGGAGTCATGTCTAGGCAATTGTATACTCTATGAAGATATAGAATGTTGTTAATTCTAAAGAATGAATTGTTTATTCTTATGCTATCATTCAGCCAGTTGTTTAGTGAAAGTTTATCAGAAATGGGAGAAAAAGATGAATAATCAAAAATTAAGGACAGCAAATTTAACACTTTCTGTAGACCTTATGGGCAATTTTCTGTTTTCACAAAGAAAACGGACATGAGATTTATTGTGTTTTTTTGTACAGGGGAAGAATTAAGCATCTGGATGTGGTAACATTACTAAGGAGAATTCAGCCACCACTGGGATTTGGCAAACTCTGTCCTCACAGAGTGGCATGCAAGGTATAAGTAAAAAACTTTACACAAAATGCATGCATATATGTATACAGTTAAAAATCTCAACTATAAAAAAATCATGTATAACTTGCTTTTGACAGCGCCTGGTGTCCATGAATATGCCGCTGAACAGTGATGGCACAGTGATGTTTAATGCTACTCTGTTTGCTCTGGTGCGCACAGCCCTTCGCATTAAAACTGAAGGTATAAAATGACTCACAAATATGATTAAATGAATGTCCTTTCACAGTGCTGCAACAGATATTTTAAAATTGTGAATAAACATACATACTGTACATACTAGCTCACAGAACGCATAACTTATGTGTGTAATATAGGCAATCTAGAGCAAGCAAATGAAGAACTGAGGGCTATAGTAAAGAAAATTTGGAAGAGGACAAGTATGAAGTTGCTGGACCAAGTTGTGCCCCCAGCTGGAGGTCAGTAATGCTACTGGACATTGACTCTTTCTTATAGTCTTTATCTACTTCAGACACCTTATGAATTATACATTAATTACAAGGACAGGTTTGAATGTATTGCAGGGCGTCGGGGATGGGGGGGGGGGGGGGGTGTGGCGGTCAGCAAAGGCTATTTTTTTTTTTTTTACAACCCTAAATCACAAAAAGTTGGGACGGCATTGAAAAAGCAAATAATAAAAAAAACACATAGTTTCTTACATTTACTTTGACTTTTATTTGATGTCAGACAGGATGAACCTGAGATATTTCATGTTTTGTCTGCTCAACTTCATTTCATTTATTAATTAATAATAATTCCTGCATTTCAGGTCTGCAACACATTCCAAAAAAAGCTGGGACGGTAAAGCATTTACCACTTTGTAATTTTGCCATTCCTTTTCACCACACTTAAAAGAAGTTTTTGTACAGAGGACACCAAGTGATTTACTGTTTCAGCTTTTATTTTGTCCCATTCTTCTTGCAAACACGTCTTAAGATGTGCAACAATACGGGGTCGTCGTTGTCACATTTTTCCTTTTAAAATTCTCTATTGGGGAAAGGTCATGACTGCAGGCATGCCAGTCCAGTACCCATACCCTCTTCTTCCACAGCCATGCCTTTGTAATGTGTGCATTTACATTTACATTTTCTGCATTTAGCAGACGCTCTTATCCAGAGCGACTTACAGAAGTGCTTCCATAGTAAACATTTCATTTCTCAAGTTTTAGTAAACAACAGTCGAAGAACACAAATCTGCTGAAACCTGTTAGAACCAAAATTTTTGTAAATAAGTACAAGTCAGCTGAAGTTCTTAGTAAAAAGGTGGGTTTTTAATCGTTTTTTTAAGACAGCAAGAGACTCAGATGTTCGGACAGAGAGAGGAAGTTCATTCCACCACTTGGGTGCTAGAACAGAGAAGAGCCTTGATGTTTGTCTTCCTTTAGTCCTGGGTATAGGATCAAGTCGAGCGAGACTAGTGGCTCGGAGGTTGCTAGGAGTACAGAGCAGGGATTGATTAGACCGCGAAGGTAGCTTGGGGCTGGTCCATTTTTGGCTTTGTAGGCGAGCATCAGTGTTTTAAACTGAATGCGTGCAGCTACAGGAAGCCAGTGAAGAGAACGCAGCAGTGGGGTGATGTGGCAGTGTTTGGGCTGGTTAAAAACCAGACGGGCAGCTGCATTTTGAATGAGCTGCAAGGGTTTAATAGTGGACATAGGAGCACCTGCCAGGAGGGAGTTGCAGTAGTCCAACCGTGAGATTACAAGTGATTGGACCAGAATCTGGGTAGCTTCCCTGGAGAGAAATGATGTACAGGAGGAACCGGCACGATCTTGTCATGTTGGCTATATGAGGAGAGAAGGTCAGCTGGTTATCCAGGACAACACCAAGGCTTCTTACCTTATCAGATGGTCTGATCTGGGAGTCATCAAGAGAGATGACTAGGTCCTGGGTTGGAGACTGATCTCCGGGAATGAGCAACGTCGCTGTCTTGCTGAGATTGAGTTTTAGATGATGAGCTGACATCCATTGTGAGATATCTCGCAGACATGCTGAGATTTGAGCTGAGACTTGTGTGTCTGAAGGAGGAAATGACAGAATGAGCTGAGTGTCATCTGCATAGGAGTGGTAGGAGAAGCCATGGGAGGCTATGACCTTACCCAGAGAGTGGCTGTAGATAGAGAAAAGAAGTGGGCGAAGTACAGAGCCCTGAGGAACACCAGTTGAGAGAGTGCATGGAGGAGATATGGATCCCCTCAATGACACTTGGTAAGAGCGCCCTTCGAGGTAGGATGCCATCCATTGCCATGCTGAACCTGTTACTCCAAGGTTGGAGAGAGTGGACAAGAGAATGCTGTGATTCACTGTGTCGAAGGCTGCAGAGAGGTCAAGAAGAATAAGGACCGCTGACAGTTTGGCTGCTTTGGCTGCATGAAGCTTCTCAGTAACAGCTACAAGTGCTGTTTCCGTAGAATGCGCTGTCTTGAAGCCAGACTGGTACGGATCCTGGAGGTCATTCTGAGTAAGAAAGGCAGATAGTTGGTTATAGACAGAAAGTTCAAGAATTTTCGATAGAAAAGAGAGGAGTGAGACAGGTCTGTAGTTGTTAATGTCTGTAGTGTCTAGTGTAGGTTTCTTAAGAAGGGGAATGACCTGAGCCTTCTTAAAAGCAGTAGGGACAACACCTGATGTCAGGGAGTTGTTGATGATGGGTGTGATGAATGGGATTAGGTCCTGTGAGATGTCTTTGAGGACGGTGGATGGTATAGGGTCGAGTGTGCATGTAGTGGGATTGCTGGATGAGAGGAGCTGTGCAACCTCATCCATGGTGAGTGGGGTGAAGCTGGTGAGTGTGTTGGTGGGTTGAGGGTCAGTTGAAAGTGGGTCAGTCGGAGACAAGGATTGATTTTGTCAATCTTTTCGTGAAAGTAAGAGAGGCAGATGGGGGAGGAGGAGGAGG
The DNA here is from genome assembly GCF_030014385.1 of Trichomycterus rosablanca. NCBI lineage: Eukaryota > Metazoa > Chordata > Actinopteri > Siluriformes > Trichomycteridae > Trichomycterus > Trichomycterus rosablanca. The sequence goes on along the minus strand of NC_085988.1, from coordinate 52,950,255 downwards.
GTTCAGAAGTGAAGAAAAGATGAACATGAAGCTTACATGGGTCAGCAGCAGATTGTTCAAGCTTGGCTTTGTAAAAAGATGTTTTTGCAGCAGTCACGTCAGATGAGAACCTGGACAGCAGATCGTGGTAGGAGTGGAGGTCAACACCGAGCTTAGATTTCCTCCACTTTCTCTCAGCTGCCCTTAATTCTCTTCTGTTGCTGCATCTGAAAGCCAAGGAGCAGGGTGAGAAGGTTTTCCTCATTTGAGGGTAAGAGGACAGAGCTGATCAAGGGATGTTGAAAGAGAAGAGAGTAGAGTATTGGTTGCAGAGTTGAGTGGAAGGGTAGCAAGCATGTCAGGGTTAGGTAGTGAAGTTAGGATGTTGGAGATCAGTGAGGAGGAAGATAAAGAGTGAAGATTAGGGCATGTTTTAAGGGTGTAAGTGTGGTTGGAAGTAGAAAGGGTTGGGAGATAGAGAGAGAAGGACACAAAGTGATGGTCGGAGAGGTGAAGTGGGGTGACAATGAGGTCCAGAGCAGAAGCTGGATGGCTGAAGACCAGGTCCAGAAGATTGCCTCCTTTGTGTGTCGGAGGGCTGTGGTTAAAGAGAAGGTCGAAAGATGACAGAAGAGGAAGAAGACAGGAAGACTGAAGTTTGTCTGTAGGGAGATTAAAGTCACCAAGAAGAGTCAAAGGAGTTCCATCTGAAGGAAAAAAACTCAGAAGAACATCCAGCTCTTCTATGAAGTCTCCCCAATGAGCCAGGTGGTCTGTAGATGACAATGATATGAAGGGTAATTGTAAAAGTAACAGTAAACAGGAAAGATTCACAGGAGTAAAGTGCCATTTCCTGGTCAAGAGCAAACCTGTACCGCCACCCCTACCAGATCCCCTCAGTGAATGAGAGAAGGTGTAGGCAGAGGAAAAGGCTGCTGGTGTTGCTGAGTTCTCGGTGGTGATCCACGTCTCAGTCAGTGCCAAGAAGTCAAGGCTGTGAGAAAAGCTGAGATGAAGTCAGCTTTTTGGACAGCTGATTGACAGTTCCAGACCCCACCTACCACTATTGTTTGAGACTGTTGCAACAGTTGGGGGTAGATGAGGTTGCTGGCGTTGCTGTTCCTGTAATGTGACTTGTGATGTCTGCAGGGTCTGTGAGATATGAGCACAGGAATGATTGAGTAGCACATGCTGAGATAAGTTTGGTAAATGAAACAATGACAGAGACTGATAGTACTTACCCAAAATTAGTTGTGTAGTAAAAGTTAGACAGATTAAACAATCCAGACAGACATTAAAACCTAGTAATAGTAAAGACCGGCGGAGATTTAATTTTATACTAAGCTTAGCCCTGCCCCTCAATTCACACCTAGGCCTTTAACAATAGACAGCTGAAAGCAATCAGCAAAACACTTTAACAATAGACAGCTGAAAGCAAATGCAGCAAGAGACTAGCTTTAGTTTCTTACAAATAGTTAAATTCTAGCACAGTTAAGCAAGTTACGAGTCAAAGTTACAAAGATAGATTCTAATACAAGTTACAGCAAAGAATATACTTAAACAAGAAGCCTACCTTACCCAAGAATAGAAATGTACACAATGGAAGACACAAGCACTGTGCAGCATGTGGTTTTGCATTGTTTTGTTGAATAATGCATGAACATCCCGGGAAAAGATGACATCTTGAAGGCTGCATATGTTGCTCCAAGATCTCAATGTATTTTTCTGCATTAATGCTGCCATCACAGAAGTGTTGACCTTTGCCAAGGGCACTGACACGACCCCATACCATGACAGACCCTGGCTTTTGGATTTGTTGCTGGATGGTCCTTTTCGTCTTTGGTCCAGAGCACAAGGCGTCCATTTTTTCTAAAAAAGACCTGAAATGCTGATTCATCTGACCACAATATATGTTTCCACTGTGTTCTGGTCCATCCTAGACGCCTCCGAGCTTCGAGAAGTTGACGCCGCTTCTGGACATAGTTAACATAAGGCTTCTTTTTTGCACAGTAAAGATTTAAGTGGCATTTGTGCATGTAACTTTGTATTGTGGTGCCTGACAGAGGTTTGGCAACATAATCCCTCACCTATGTGGTTATATCAGATATTGTTGAGTGGCGGTTATTGATGTAGTGCTGTCGGAGGGATCAAAGATCACGGGCGTTCAGCTTAAGTTTGCGCCTTTGGCCTTTACGCACTGAAATTCCTCCTGATTCCTTGAATCGCTTAATGATAATATGCACTGTAGAGGAGAAATATGGAAATCCCTTCCAATCTTTCTTTGAGGTTCATTGTAAACATTTCAATAATTTTCTCACACATTTGTTGACAAACTGGAGATCCTCTGGCCATCTTTGCTTATCAAAGACTCAGCCTTTTCTGGATGCTGCTTTTGTACCAAACCATGAATCACCTGTTGACATCACCTGTTTGGAATCACATAATTATCTAATTTTTTCAGCTCCGTACTAGCCCTAAATTGCCCCCATCCCAACTTTTTTGGAATGTGTTGCAGGCCTGAAATGCAGGAATAAAGGTTTATTAATAAATTAAATGAAGTTGAGCAGATAAAACATGAAATATCTCAGGTTCATCCTGTCTGCAATCAAATAAAAGTCAAAGTAAATGTTTTTATTTTATTTGCATTTTCAACTTTTTTTGATTTGGGGTTGTAATTATCTCTGAACCTGTAACGGGGCGAGCGGCTTCTGCCGCTACAGTGGGAATTTTAAGTAGTGTTCACTTTTAGTCTTAGTAACGCTGTGTGTGCGCAGGCATGTCAGCATAACAACCTGTTTATTACTCTGCTGTTTGTGTAGTGCAGTGGGCAGAGCACAGAGCACATATTTTTCTACCCTAGGTTCGAATCCGGCTTAGAGTGAAACTAAAGTAACACAAGCAGGGCCAGTGCTATGGGGGTGCTGGGGTGGGCATTGTCCCCCCCAGATTTTCTCACTGCCCCCCAAGCAAAGCAGTCCAGAACCAGGGCTGATATATTGTGTCTCTGAAAAACAGTAAACCAATCAAACAACCAATCAATCAAACAGACATATAATGCTAAGATATAAATCTTCCTATAGGAAACAAGATTGTATCAACAAGTATTGAGGTATACAATGAAGAAATGCATGAAAAGGAAAAAGGTGGAAATATGCATTTAAAGAAGAATAAACAAATAATTATTTGAATACAAGAACTTTATTAGGTCCTACCTAGTTGCATTTTATTGAATCAGCATAATTCCACAGTCTGCCTCTTGATTTTATGTGCTTAATTAAAAATAAAGGGTGATTTGTGCAGACATACAGTGACCAATGGCTTATACACTAAAACAAGTGCTTATTTTATTGTAATTAAAATATATGTTTTAAATAACTCCTTAGCATACATAGCAAGATTGTGAGTTCTACGACATTTAGTTAGATTGGTGATTAGGCACAAGATTAGCACCAATTAGTTCAAATCTCAGCTGTGCCATTGACCAGCCAGGCGTCTTAATACACATGATAGGCTTTGTCTGTAGGGTGAGATGGTTAAAGGAATTCATTATTATTACTGCAGTTGGCAAGTCAAGTCAAATTTATTTGTATAGCGCTTTTTACAACAGACAGACAGGAACTTTACAGAATCCAGGACTGACAGACCAGACCGACTTGCAGGTGTGGTGGAAAAAACCCTAATAAAATACCTCAAAGATTTGATTGTGAGTTTAAAAGTTTTATTCTTGTCTGCAGAGAAGAGATCACACAAGCAGAGTCTCACAGATGCTTCGTGTATGCAATAATGATAATTATAACAAACATCTTTTTATACTTGTTGGTGACCTTGTAGGATGGTGGAAGATTTCACTGTTAAAATAGATTTCTTAGCTAGAACATAGGAACTGGTCTAAACCAGCTAGAACTGGTTTTGGAGGTCATACAAAGCAATTGACGCACTTTTTATCACATACACCATGTTAACATTCTATTGTAGCAGTATTATTGGAATTTGACTACTGGCAAAAATGCCCTAAGCATATAATAATAATAATAACTAGAGATGTGCATTTCCTGTAGAAAATGCGAGTGTGATTGCAGTGCAGCGCATAAGCAGGTGCGTGTATCCCAATGCTGTAATCAAGTCAGGGTGTCATTAATGGGCTGTATGATATAAAGTTGGAACGGTGTTGATATCTCGAACTTTCAAAAAATTAATGGAAGTAAATGGGACAAAAACCAGGCGTGGCAGGTGGACATGGGTTCGTATCCCCATGCTGTATCTGACTCGGGGTTACATCAGTGGGCTTTACGATTTAGAGTTGGAACGACGTTGATATCTCAAAATTGAATATTAAAATATTTTTAAAATGGGCGTGGCAGGTGGGCGGGGCTGTGTATGACCATGCTGTATCCAAGTTGGGGTGTCATTAACTGCCTGGATGATTTACAGTTGGAACGGCGTTGATATATCAAACTTTCAAAAAATGAATGGAAGTGAATGGGGCCAAAAAATGGGCGTGGCAGGTGGGCGTGGGTTCGAATCCCTATGCTGTATCTGAGTCGGGGTTACATCAGTGGGCTTTACGATTTAGAGTTGGAACGGCGTTGATATCTCAAAATTGAATATTAAAATATTTTTTAAATGGGCGTGGCAGGTGGGCGGGGCTGTGTATGACCATGCTGTATCCAAGTTGGGGTGTCATTAACTGCCTGGATGATTTACAGTTGGAACGGCGTTGATATATCAAACTTTCAAAAAATGAATGGAAGTGAATGGGGCCAAAAAATGGGCGTGGCAGGTGGGCGTGGGTTCGAATCCCTATGCTGTATCTGAGTCGGGGTTACATCAGTGGGCTTTACGATTTAGAGTTGGAACGGCGTTGATATCTCAAAATTGAATATTAAAATATTTTTTAAATGGGCGTGGCAGGTGGGCGGGGCTGTGTATGACCATGCTGTATCCAAGTTGGGGTGTCATTAACTGCCTGGATGATTTACAGTTGGAACGGCGTTGATATATCAAACTTTCAAAAAATGAATGGAAGTGAATGGGGCCAAAAAATGGGCGTGGCAGGTGGGCGTGGGTTCGAATCCCTATGCTGTATCCAAGTTGGGGTGTCATCAGTGGGCTTTACGATTTAGAGTTGGAACGACGTTGATATCTCGAACTTTCAAAAAATGAATGTAAGTGAATGGGGCCAAAAAATAGGCGTGGCAGTTGGGCATGGGTTCGAATCCCTATGCTGTATCTGAGTCGGGGTTACATCAGTGGGCTTTACGATTTAGAGTTGGAACGGCGTTGATATATCGAACTTTCAAAAAATGAATATAAGTGAATGGGGCCAAAAAATAGGCGTGGCAGTTGGGCATGGGTTCGAATCCCCATGCTGTATGAGTCAGGGTTACATCAGTCGGCTTTACGATTTAGAGTTGGAACGGCGTTGATATCTCGAACTTTCAAAAAAAGAATGGAAGTGAATGGGGCCAAAAAACAGGCGTGGCAGGTGGGCGCGGGTTCGAATCCCCATGCTGTATCCAAGTCGGGGTTACATCAGTGGGCTTTACGATTTAGAGTTGGAACAGCGTTGATATCTCGAACTTTCAAAAAATGAATGTAAATGAATGGGGCCAAAAAATAGGCGTGGCAGTTGGGCATGGGTTCGAATCCCTATGCTGTATCTGAGTCGGGGTTACATCAGTGGGCTTTACGATTTAGAGTTGGAACGGCGTTGATATATCAAACTTTCAAAAAATGAATATAAGTGAATGGGGCCAAAAAATAGGCGTGGCAGTTGGGCATGGGTTCGAATCCCCATGCTGTATGAGTCAGGGTTACATTAGTGGGCTTTACGATTTAGAGTTGGAACGGCGTTGATATCTCGAACTTTCAAAAAATGAATGGAAGTGAATTGGGCCAAAAAACAGGCGTGGCAGGTGGGCGCGGGTTCGAATCCCCATGCTGTATCCAAGTCGGGGTTACATCAGTGGGCTTTACGATTTAGAGTTGGAACAGCGTTGATATCTCGAACTTTCAAAAAATGAATGGAAGTGAATGGGGCCAAAAAACGGGCGTGGCAGGTGGGCGTGGTTTCGAATCCCCATGCTGTATCCAAGTCGGGGTTACATCAGTGGGCTTTACGATTTAGAGTTGGAACGGCGTTGATATATCAAACTTTCAAAAAATGAATGGAAGTGAATGGGGCCAAAAAATAGGCGTGGCAGTTGGGCATGGGTTCGAATCCCCATGCTGTATGAGTCGGGGTTACATCAGTGGGCTTTACGATTTAGAGTTGGAACGGCGTTGATATATCGAACTTTCAAAAAATGAATGGAAGTGAATGGGGCCAAAAAACGGGCGTGGCAGGTGGGCGCGGGTTCGAATTCCCATGCTTTATCCAAGTCGGGGTTACATCAGTGGGCTTTACGATTTAGAGTTGGAACGGCGTTGATATATCAAACTTTCAAAAAATGAGTATAAGTGAATGGGGCCAAAAAACGGGCGTGGCAGGTGGGCGCGGGTTCGAATCCCCATGCTGTATCCAAGTCGGGGTTACATCAGTGGGCTTTACGATTTAGAGTTGGAACAGCGTTGATATCTCGAACTTTCAAAAAATGAATGTAAGTGAATGGGGCCAAAAAATAGGCGTGGCAGTTGGGCATGGGTTCGAATCCCTATGCTGTATCTGAGTCGGGGTTACATCAGTGGGCTTTACGATTTAGAGTTGGAACGGCGTTGATATATCAAACTTTCAAAAAATGAATATAAGTGAATGGGGCCAAAAAACAGGCGTGGCAGGTGGGCGCGGGTTCGAATCCCCATGCTGTATCCAAGTCGGGGTTACATCAGTGGGCTTTATGATTTAGAGTTGGAACAGCGTTGATATCTCGAACTTTCAAAAAATGAATGGAAGTGAATGGGGCCAAAAAACGGGCGTGGCAGGTGGGCGTGGTTTCGAATCCCCATGCTGTATCCAAGTCGGGGTTACATCAGTGGGCTTTACGATTTAGAGTTGGAACGGCGTTGATATATCAAACTTTCAAAAAATGAATGGAAGTGAATGGGGCCAAAAAATAGGCGTGGCAGTTGGGCATGGGTTCGAATCCCCATGCTGTATGAGTCGGGGTTACATCAGTGGGCTTTACGATTTAGAGTTGGAACGGCGTTGATATATCGAACTTTCAAAAAATGAATGGAAGTGAATGGGGCCAAAAAACGGGCGTGGCAGGTGGGCGCGGGTTCGAATCCCCATGCTGTATCCAAGTCGGGGTTACATCAGTGGGCTTTACGATTTAGAGTTGGAACGGCGTTGATATCTCGAACTTTCAAAAAATGAATTGAAGTGAATGGGGCCAAAAAACGGGCGTGGCAGGTGGGCGCGGTTTCGAATCCCCTTGCTGTATCCAAGTCGGTGTGTCATCAGTGGGCTTTACGATTTAGAGTTGGAACGGCGTTGATATCTCGAACTTTCAAAAAATGAATGGAAGTGAATGGGGCCGAAAAACGGGCGTGGCAGGTGGGCGTGGGTTCGTACCCCTATGCTGTATGTGAGTGGGGGTTACATCAGTGGGAAGTGAGCGTATCTACTGTAAATGCTGTATAGAAGAGCTGCAGTGTGTGGGAAGGGTGAACACACAGGGCAAGTCGTAGCCTAGTGGTTAAGGTACTGGACTAGTAATTAGAAAATCGCTGGTTCAAGCCTCACCACTGCCAGGTTGCCTCTGTTGGGCCCTTGAGCAAGGCCCTTAACCCTCAATTGCTCAGACTGTACTGTAACTGTAATGTAAGTCGCTTTGGATAAAAGGCGTCTGCTAAATACCAAAAATGTAAATGTAAACACTATCTGTATCTGAATCCTAGCTCTCGTTTTGAGCAGAAGGTCAGTATAGGTTAAATAAAGGTTAAATAAAGGTTATATAAAATACATAAGATACATAAAATAAAATAAAGCAATAAGCCACGAGAGGCCGTGCGTTACTGTGATTTTATCGGGGATTTTACAACGGCTTCGAACGCGGCTCAGCCAATCAGATTTTAGGACCGGAACTATCCGTTTTATAATTGGAAATTGCCATACAAAAAAATGAATGGAAGTCAATGGGACCAAAAAGGGTATAAAAGCGGGCTTGGCGGGTGAACGGGCGGGCGGATCCAAAAGCTTTCTTCAAGAAGTGGTGTCAATAACGGGCCGGAGGATTTAGAGTTGGAACGGCGTCGATATCTCAAAATGTTTCAAAAATGAATGGAAGTCTATGGGAAAAAAATTTCGGAAAAACGGCCGTGGTGGGCGAACGGGCGGGCGGATCGAAAACCTGTATACAAGCAGTCCATTCCCGAACAGGCCGGACGATTTGGCGCTGGAACGGGGTCGATATCTCGAAAACTGCGGATGAAGAAAGCCGGACAAAAAGCGGTGGAATAATAATAATATGACTATCGAATAACAATAGTGTGATTGCCTTACTGCAATCACACTAATAATGCATTTTATTTATAGGTGCCTTACAAGGCACTCAGGGCTTTTTACGTCTTACAGAGCAGATTAAACAACAATACACAGACAATACAAGACATATACAGTGTATCACAAAAGTGAGTACACCCCTCACATTTCTGCAAATATTTCATTATATCTTTTCATGGGACAACACTATAGACATGAAACTTGGATATAATTTAGAGTAGTCAGTGTACAGCTTGTATAGCAGTGTAGATTTACTGTCTTCTGAAAATAACTCAACACACAGCCATTAATGTCTAAATAGCTGGCAACATAAGTGAGTACACCCCACAGTGAACATGTCCAAATTGTGCCCAAATGTGTCGTTGTCCCTCCCTGGTGTCATGTGTCAAGGTCCCAGGTGTAAATGGGGAGCAGGGCTGTTAAATTTGGTGTTTTGGGTACAATTCTCTCATACTGCCTCAAAGTGCGACCAGGATGGCGGCGCGAGCACATCGCGGGACCCTGCGTCTATACCAGATTTCGCGATTTTGCAGTATTTTCCTGCTCATTTTGAGTCTGTTCATACAGAACAGCTTTACTTTAACATCCTACACCCGACAGGAACTTTTGGACATCGGTCGAAGTTACTCCGACAGTTTTATCACCAATCTTCGACTCATCCCTGAGATCTCCAAAACACCGGAGGCTACGCACTCTAACCGGCCGGGCGGAAGTGCTCGCAGGCGGCGTCGAGAACGTAAACAAAGGCGAGGGAAGCGCGGAGGACTAAAAGCTAAGCTAAAGCTAACACCGCATCGGCTTTCGTTACCCAGCATTTTCCTCGCTAATGTGCGGTCTTTGGTGAACAAAATGGACGAGATACGACTTCGCATCACCTGCAGTAAAAGACTTATGGACTGTAATGTCATGATTTTCACAGAAACATGGCTAAATGGCGGCGTACCCGACAATGCTATCGAGCTAACCGGACGCAACACACTCCGGGCAGATAGAACAGCAGATGACTCCGGTAAGACCAGAGGCGGTGGACTGTGCATTTATATTAACAAAGCTTGGTGCACGAACTTTGTCACTGTTGGGAAACACTGCTCGGCTAACATAGAATTTCTCATGGTGAAGTGTAGACCTTTCTATCTGCCTAGGGAGTTCACTTCCACTATTATAACCGCAGCCTATATCCCCCCGGATGCTAATGCCAAGCTTGCTATAAACGAACTTTATTTAGCCATCAGCAAACAGCAGACTGCGCACCCAGAGGCTGCATTTATAGTTGCAGGTGATTTTAATCACTCAAACTTAAAGACAGCGCTGCCAAAATTTCACCAGCATGTTTCCTGCAATACAAGAGGAAACAAAACTTTGGATCATGTTTATACAAACATTTCTGGAGCTTACACTGCGACCCCCCTCCCCCACCTGGGACAGTCAGACCATCTTTCTTTGTTTCTCATTCCTAAGTACTCTCCACTTATCCAACGTGTGAAGCCATCAACATCAACCATCAAGGTGTGGCCAGCGGGGACAGATGCTGTACTTCAGGACAGGTTTCAACACACGGACTGGAGTATGTTTGCTTCACAGGCTACTTGTGGCTCTCACACGGATATCGACACTTACACCTCCTCTGTGCTGGATTATATCAAAACCACCACTGACAGTGTTACCACACAGAAACAGATCACCACGTACCCGAATCAGAAGCCATGGATGAATAAGGAGGTGCGTCTTCTGCTGAAAGCCCGCAACATCGCCTTCAGATTAGGTGACGCACAGGCCTACAGCACATCCAGGGCTAACCTGAGGAGGGGCATCAAAAAGGCCAAGCACTGCTACAAGCTAAAGGTTGAGGAACACTTCAACTCCGACCCCCGACGCATGTGGCAGGGCATCCAGGTCATCAGCAATTACAAGCCCAGCAACTCCATCCCGGTAACTACAGATGTCTCCTTCCTGAACGAGCTAAATGACTTTTATGCTCGCTTTGACCGAGACAACAGGGAGACGGCTACCCAGACCAGACTCTCTGCAGACCACCAGCCCCTCTCACTCTCCTCCACAGACGTCTACACTGCACTGAGCCAGATCAACGCACGCAAAGCTGCTGGTCCAGACGGCATTCCCGGGCGAGCGCTGAGAGCATGTGCGGAGCAGCTGACTGGAATTTTTACAGACATTTTCAACCTGTCCCTCACCCAGGCAACTGTACCTACATGCTTCAAATCCACCTCCATCGTACCAGTGCCGAAACACTCCAGCCCGACGTGCCTGAATGACTACCGCCCTGTAGCACTCACACCCATTGTTATGAAGTGCTTCGAGCGACTGGTCCTGGCACACCTGAAGAACTGTCTCCCACCCACACTGGACCCACATCAGTTTGCATACCGCAGCAATAGGTGTACAGAGGACGCAGTCTCCATGGCGCTGCACTCTGTGCTTACACATCTGGACAATAGCAACACATACGCACGAATGCTGTTTGTTGACTTCAGCTCAGCATTTAACACCGTAATCCCTTCCAAGTTAGTCACAAAACTTGGAGATCTGGGTATTAACACCTTCCTTTGCCACTGGATTATGGACTTTCTTACCGACAGACCTCAGCATGTTAGGTCAGGACACACCTACTCCATCACCATCTCACTCAATACAGGCGTACCACAGGGCTGTGTGCTGAGCCCATTCCTCTACTCCCTTTTCACCCATGACTGCAGGCCTGTGCATGGATCCAACTCCATCATTAAGTTTGCTGACGACACCACGGTGATTGGACTCATCAGTAACAACGATGAGACAGCCTACAGGGAGGAGGTACAGCATCTGGCCACATGGTGTGAGGACAACAACCTGCTCTTCAACAACAACAAAACCAAAGAGCTCATCGTGGACTTCAGGAGGGAAGGAGGAGGCATGCACGACCCCATCCACATAGACGGAATAGCTGTTGAACGTGTCTCCAGCTTCAAGTTTTTGGGGACCCACATTTCGGAGGACCTGTCCTGGACCACCAACACCTCCAGCTTGGCCAAGAAGGCTCACCAGCGCCTCTTCTTCCTGAGGACACTCAGGAAACACCATCTATCCTCGGCCATCCTGGTGAACTTTTACCACTGTGCAATAGGAAGTATCCTGACCAGCAGTATCACAGTCTGGTATGGGAACTGCACTGTTGCGAACCGCAAGGCACTGCAACGAGTGGTGAAAACGGCCCAGCGCATCACAGGGACTCCACTTCCATCCATTGAGGACGTCCAGAGGAAACGCTGTCTGCGTCGAGCTCGCAGCATTCTTAAAGACTCCTCCCACCCTGCACACAGACTATTTGCCCTTCTGCCCTCTGGCAGGCGCTTCAGGAGCCTCCGGACAAGGACTACCAGATTGAGGAACAGCTTTTTCCCCAGAGCTGTCTCCATATTGAACTCTGTCCCCCGTTAAACCCCCCCCCCACCCCCCGCACTACAAACATTATCATTTTTATCCTTTTTCCGCTTTGTATTTCAATGGTACATATTTCATTTGTACATAAATCTCATATATACTGTATACATCTGTTTATTATGTTATGTTATGTTTTTACATACTCATTGCTTGATCGTGTCCATAGCACCTTAATCACTTTAACCTGCATAGCACCTTAATATTAATCTGCACCTTAATATGTATATTGTTTTTCAGCTACATATCTTGTTTATAGTATAGTTTATAGATCCTGTTTATACCACTGCTATTTACCCACTGTAAATAATGTATATCGTAAATACTGTTTATTCTGCACTTTCTGCTTATTGCACTTCTGGTTAGATGCTAAACTGCATTTCGTTGCATTGTACTTGTACATGTGTAATGACAATAAAGTTGAATCTAATCTAATCTAAATCTAATCTACTGGCCACTGGATATTCAACATGGCACCTCATGGCAAAGAACTCTCTGAGGATGTGAGAAATAGAATTGTTGCTCTCCACAAAGATGGCCTGGGCTATAAGAAGATTGCTAACACCCTGAAACTGAGCTACAGCATGGTGGCCAAGGTCATACAGCGGTTTTCCAGGACAGGTTCCACTCGGAACAGGCTTCGCCAGGGTCGACCAAAGAAGTTGAGTCCACGTGTTCGGCATCATATCCAGAGGTTGGCTTTAAAAAATAGACACATGAGTGCTGCCAGCATTGCTGCAGAGGTTGAAGACGTGGGAGGTCCGCCTGTCAGCGCTCAGACCATACGCCGCACACTGCATCAACTCGGTCTGCATGGTCGTCATCCCAGAAGGAAGCTGACGCACAAGAAAGCCAGCAAACAGTTTGCTGAAAACAAGCAGTCCAAGAACATGGATTACTGGAATGCCCTGTGGTCTGACGAGACCAAGATAAACTTGTTTGGCTCAGATGGTGTCCAGCATGTGTGGCGGCGCCCTGGTGAGAAGTACCAAGACAACTGTTTCTTGCCTACAGTCAAGCATGGTGGTGGTAGCATCATGGTCTTGGGCTGCATGAGTGTTGCTGGCACTGGGGAGCTGCAGTTCATTGAGGGAAACATGAATTTCAACATGTACTGTGACATTCTGAAACAGAGCATGATCCCCTCCCTTCGAAAACTGGGCCTCATGGCAGTTTTCCAACAGGATAACGACCCCAAACACAACCTCCAAGATGACAACTGCCTTGCTGAGGAAGCTGAAGGTAAAGGTGATGGACTAAACCCAATTGAGCACCTGTGGCGCATCCTCAAGTGGAAGGTGGAGGAGTTCAAGGTGTCTAACATCCACCAGCTCCGTGATGTCATCATGGAGGAGTGGAAGAGGATTCCAGTAGCAACCTGTGCAGCTCTGGTGAATTCCATGCCCAGGAGGGTTAAGGCAGTGCTGGATAATAATGGTGGTCACACAAAATATTGACACTTTGGGCACAATTTGGACATGTTCACTGTGGGGTGTACTCACTTATGTTGCCAGCCATTTAGACATTAATGGCTGTGTGTTGAGTTATTTTCAGAAGACAGTAAATCTACACTGCTATACAAGCTGTACACTGACTACTCTAAGTTATATCCAAGTTTCATGTCTATAGTGTTGTCCCATGAAAAGATATAATGAAATATTTGCAGAAATGTGAGGGGTGTACTCACTTTTGTGATACACTGTACAATTAACATTGAACAGTCAAGTGAATTAATTGTAGGGTAATTTGAATAAGTGAGTCTTTAGGTGGGATTTGAAGGTGGAGAGGGAATCAGTAGTTCGAATTTTAAGCGGGAGAGTTCCAAAGATAAGGGGCTGAGTAGCTAAAAGCTCTGGCCTCCATAGTGGACAAATGTATAAAGGGAATAGAAAACTGAAAAGCAGAAGAAGATCTGAGAGCACGGGAGGGCATGTAGATTTGGATAAGGTCAGTGAGATATGGTGGTGCTAGACCATGGAGAGCCTTTAATGTAAATAACAATATCTTAAAATGTACGCGGTACTGGACAGGAAGCCAGTAAAGCCGTTTTAGAACCGGAGTAATGTGTTCGATGGAAGGTGTTCTGGTGATAGTCCGAGCAGCAGAGTTCTGGACTAATTGTAATTTTAGGAGAGTTTTTTGGGGTACACCAAAGAGAAGAGAATTACAATAATCAATACGGGACGTGACCAGGGCGTGAACGAGAACAGCAGCACCTCTTGTGGAGAGGAATGGACATAGACGATTGATGTTACGTAGATAAAAATAAGCAGACTCCGTTTAAATCCGTTATCTGATACACAATCTAGTGCACTATGTAGGGAACATAAATCAATTGTCTAATATACTGTCTAGTGCACTATGTAGGGAACATAAATCCGCGATCTGATACACAATCTAGTGCACTATGTAGGGAACATAAATCCGCGATCTGATACACAATCTAGTGCACTATGTAGTGAACATTGATTTATTTTCTTTCTTTATTTTGTAAAAACTGTTGTATAAAAGCAATAGAACACTTGAGGTCGCCTTCGGCTCGTGCCTGCGACCAAATCACAGCCGTGATGTTATTCGCGATAACACACTCCCTCTCGTGTTCTATTGCTTAAATGAGTTTTAAAGGAAAGATTGTTATCTAGAATAACACACAGACTTTTAACTTGAGGGGAAGGGGAGACAACAAAATGATCATTTTTTAAAGTGAACGCATCAGTTTTAGTAAGATTGCCCTTTGTACCCACAAGTAGAATTTCAGTTTTATCCATATTTAATTTTAGGAAGTTGTTTGAAAACCAGTCTTGGTATCAGATAAGCAGTCGGACAGAGAGGAAGGAGGAAGTGAAGCAGTAGGTTTGGTAGATAGGTATAGTTGTGTGTCATCCGCATAACAGTGAAATTGAATATTGTACTTTCTAAAAAATTTGGCCAATGGGTAGTAGGTGAATTATAAATAGAAGAGGCCCCAGGACAGAGCCTTGGGGAACGCCAGATAAAACAGTAGATGGCTGTGATTAGAAATTCTTTAGACAGACAAACTGACTACGGCCAGTAATGTAAGAAGAAAACCATTTTAGTACTGTGCCTTTGAGGCCAATGGATGTTAGTCGATCTAAGAGGATTGTATGCGAAATGGTGTCAAAAGCTGCTTTCAGATCCAGAAGAATTAGAAGTGTTACTAGTCCGGAGTCAGCAGCCACCAATAGATTGTTTGTCTCAGTGCTATGGAGAGGGCAAAACCCAGATTGGAATACCTCATATAAATTGTTATCCAAAAGATGTTTGTGGACCTGGGCAACAACAACCTTTTCCAGAATTGTTGATATATAAGGTAAGTTAGAGATAGGCCGGAAATGGT